>NC_142032.1:68899977-69203685 GCF_982192425.1 Myodes glareolus
ACATGTGTGCACACACACACACACACACCCCACCCAGAACTAAAAATAAAGAATGCATCTTAAAGGAAAAGACTCACTGGCAAACCAAACCATAGTGAGCCCTGTGCAGGAGCTCAGAGAGTTGCGTCCCCAGGAGGGCTGGCTGGCCAGATACTCTCTGCCAGAGTGATGGATGAAAGGGGAGACTGCCCAATGGGGAGACTGGCTTCCTGAGCGACCTTCAAGTTGATGCACCCATTTTTTTCTTCTCTAGTTCCGTCTCAGCCAATGATCTCCCTTGGTGCATCTTTCAACCCGTGTTTCCTGTTGTTGCTTAATCTCTGAAATTTAGTTTGTCTCTTTTTTCTGTTCTACTATTTGGCTTATTTTTTTCCCTATTTTCTTCAATTCTCATCATGTGCTTGTTCACCTCACCTTCTGAACAATGAGGGCATGCTTTTAATGGACACTAACATCTGTGTTTGCTAATTCCATCATCTCTGTCATTCCATCCTTGGTGCCATTCATTGAGTTTTTATTTTTAGTTTATAGATTGCATTTTCTTTCATTTTCGCATGTGTGGCAATGTTTGCTTAGATGCCAGTCGTTAAGAAGCTTGCAGTATCAGAGGCTGTTTTGCTGTATTCCTTTTAAGTATCTTTGGGCATCATTTTGGGGTTGCTGTTAATTTGCATGAAACTAATTTGATCTGTTTGCAGCTAGCTTTAAATAGCATTTAGGAAGCAGAATAATTCTAAGAGTATACAAACTTAATAACCAAGATTGAAATTAGCAGAGTTAAACAGTAGCAGGACTAAAAGAAGGGATTGAAAAAACAGTATCCATTTGCAGCTGGAGAACTCAGCGCTCTCTCTCAATAATCAATGGGATGACTTAGATTTGAAAATCAGTAGAATATGGAAAAACTTGAAAACACTGTCAAACCAACTTAGCATAACTAATAATCACAGAATGCAGAACTGAATACTGGAAAATGGGCAGGGCTGAAAGTGCTTGCCCAGTCCTCCAAATTTAAATAAGGAAAATGAACATGAATAATCAGCTGGAAGGAAATGATAAACACAAGAGCAGAGACCAATAACGGCGAAAATAAGTCAGTCAGTTGCGTGGAAAGCTTGTTGAGTGTCTACTTACACTGAGCACGGAAGGATTTAAAAAGGCACAGAATATCATTATCAGCAATGAGAGGACATTTCTACAGCTCTTACAGATGCCACAGCATACAGTGGGAATACTGTGAACCACTCGATATCAATAACCTTAACTTAGGTGCAATGAAGGGGGTCCTTAAAGATAGGAAATTTTCTCAAGAAAACTAGGTAGTCTAAGTAGCTCCAAGACAGACATCGCAGTGCCATGGTGGTGTCTACTCAGCATTAAAGAAGGAGAAAATCACTGGGCAGTAGTGGTACACATCTTTAATAACAGCATAGGCAGAGACAGGCAGATCTCTGTGAGCTCAAGACCAGCCTGGTCTACAGAGTGAGTTCCAGAACAGACTTCAAAGCTACGGAGAAACTCTGTTATCAAAAAATAAAATAAAGAAAAAGTCACTATAAAATTCCATGGAATTCACAATTACCCTTATATCCAAACAAGAAAAGCCAGGGTGGGGAGAACTTGCAAACATTTTTCCTCATAAGTACACACATATACTATCTGGCTACTTTTCTGTGACTGTGGCTAACACTGAACTAAAGCAACCTGAGTGAGGAAAGGGTTTGTTTGACTTACAGGTCACAGCCCATCATCAAGGAAAGCTAAGGCAGGAACTCAGAGCAGGAGCTTGAAGTAGAAACCACAGAGGAATGCTGCTTACTGGCTAATCTGATGAAGGCATTCTTCAGTTGAGGTGCCCTCTTCCCAGTCAAGTTGACAACCAAGGTTAGGGATCACACACGTACACACTTAATGAAATGTCAAGTTGAATGTAGCATCTTAGTAAAATAATAAAGCATCATGATCAAGATAAAAATTTCAAAATCTAAAATTCAAGTATCAATGAAGTAACACATTAATGCATTAAATACAAAAATGGGATAATCTCAACAGGAATAGAACAATTTGAAAATTTTAACATAAATTTATGATTTAAAAACTCATGAAACTAAGCCAGGCAGTGATGGCGCATGCTTTTAATCCCAGCACTCAGAAGACAGAGGCAGGAGAATCTCGGTGAGTTTGAGGCCAGCCTGTCTATAAGAGCTAGTTCCAGGACAGGCTCCAAAGCTAGAGAGAAACCCTATCTTGAAAAAAAACCAAATAATAATAATAATAATAACTACATGAAACTAGAAAGATGATGGAACTTTCTCAGCCTGGTAACAGGCATGTATTAAGTATCTAACATTAAAGCTGAAACTGAATTCTTCTCCCACCCAAGATCAACAACAAGTCAAGAATGTCGACTCTCAATTTCTTCCACCAGTTCAATAAGACAAAAAATAAACTATAAACAAACAAACAATAACTATCTTACAGATCCCAAAGATAGAAAATGAGCCAATTGTTCACAGAAAATGTGAATTTCTTTGTAGAACATCCTAAACTGTATGCCCTGCCATAACTGATTAGAGTAGCAAATTCATGGTTGGTATACAAAAGCAACTGCATTTTCTTGTGTTAGCATTGTATAATTGGAGTTTTAAAACGGAAATAAAATCTCATTTACAAGAACATGTAAGGAGTACAGGAAGTTCAAGGGTGAATATAACAAAATACAGAACATTTATATCATAGCTTTTTTGTATGTTTTTTCTGTCGCTGTGAGAAAAAGAAAATACCCTGACAGAAACAACGCAAGGGAGCATGGTTTATTTGACATATGGGTCCAGAGATTCAGAGTCTATGGTGTCTGGAAGGCATGGCAACCTGCAGTGAAGACACAGCAGTCGGAACAGGAAGTAGGCAGATCACATTACATTTGCTCTCAAGAACCAGAAAGAGAACAGGAAGTGGAAAGTGCTACAAAACCTCAGATCCCTCTTCAGCGACCTCTTGCAAGTCTCTAGCAAGACTCTTCCTCCTAAAGGTTATACAAATAGGAGCACCAGCTGGGGACTAAATGTTCAAATACAAGGGTCTATGAGAGACATTTAACATTTAAACTGTAGCACATAGTTGGAAACTCACTCACTGGTCAGGGAAGTTAAGGAACCACCCTGACTCTATTTTAGTATTAGAAGTCATATTATTACAAGTTCAAAATAAGTTCATTCTTATTTCCTATAAAACTTGGATTTGACCAGGTCTTGATAGATTTTCCAGAATTTGACATGTTCCACACCCTATACACTGACCTCCATCCTGATGAGATGTTCTGCCAAATAATTTTGAAATGTTCAGCCAAGTTCCTACATAATCAAAATGCTTCTGTAAATCCTTCAACTCTTAGAAACATCCCTTGTCTTGAAGTTTTGGGGTTATATAAGCCCCACTGTCTCCTATGTTCACTGCTATTTTCTCAAACCTCACCTCACTTTAGGAAGATAGCCCTGTCTGACAGAAAATAAAGCTTGCGTGGTATGAGCAACACTCTCATCTGGTGGGATTAACAATAGGAGGCTACAGCAAATTATGAAACTGAACCTTCACTCTGGGACCGGAGTGCTGCCTCACGAGGAAGTGTGCACCTTGAAGATGTTCCAAGGCAGGTGGGGTGAACAGCAGAAAGTGCTCAGGGGCAGCAATGCCATAGAAAAGGAAAACAAAAACTAACAAACAAAAGCCCCAAAGAAACAAGAAAAAAACACCGCAACCCTAAAGTGCCTTTGGCCGTGCCAGAGTAGCAGTGAGCGACAACTGAAGTTCCTGGTGTCAACCCTTCAGAAGGGAATCCTCTGATGGGCCAATCTCATGTAGGCAAGGCCAAGGGACTACAGACCCTGGAATGTCTTCTGTTTCTGCTGTGCCTTTACATGTTTGCTGCCGCTCTCTTTCTGGTATCTGCATGGTGTGAATAGATGTATATCACTGCCTGTCGTATAGTGTGCTTATCTCCTGGAACCATGTCATTCTAATGGGCATTTTTACCTGTGGATTGTCAAGAAGATGAGTCCTCCCTAACCTGTACTGTCTAATTTGATAATAATAATGATAGCCTATACAGAGTGTTGATGAATAAAAATAAATACAAGAATATGTTTCACAGCTAAGGCCTATGGGTTCCTTCTTAGGAGCAGCTTAGGTTCATGATTAAAAGGAAAGAACCTAAGTCCTGGAGCCAGGGTGGCTTTAATTCTCTTAATGCTGAAAGGAGGCAGTCATGTACCATCAGTCAAAACAAAGCTTCAGGTTAAACCAAATGCCTTGTTTATAGTTTTATGATAAAAAAAAAACCCAGAAAGCAAGCTAAACTTCACAAGGACACATACCTAAGCTGTCTGACTCATTAGGTTAGGGTCAAAAATACAATACAGCTCAATTGTTGCTAGCTCTCCTTGGTAGGTTTGGTTGATGACCAAAAGTGATGATTAATTCCTTATACCCATTTCTGCCCTCAATCTCCTGATATAAAAAACTATTGATGAAGTCATGACCCAGTCATAGAGGAAGCAAGATGCGACTGCCTTGCCGAAAAAGGTACCAAGCCACATGACTAACACAGACAAAAATTATGGGTTAATATAAGTTGTAAGAATTAGTTAATAAGAAGAGCCTGAGATACTGAGCCAATCAGTTTATAATTGATATAAACCTCTGTGTATTTCTTTTGGGACTGAATGGCTAGGAGACCAAACAGGACAGAAATCTTGGTCAACAGAATGGTGTACTAGCGTGGGGCTGACGAAATCCACTTAAAAACCTGAGAGAGTTTGGGAAATAATTCTAGACAGAAAAGAATAGAGTTCTGCTTGCTAGAGGCAAGCACTCTCATTTAAGAGAGGCTTCCTGACTCAGCTTTAGCTGCAAAAACTTTGCAGCTCTTTTAATAGGCTTTGCCACAAAACACCTAAATGGTGTTTATGAATAGCCTACAGCATGCTTCCTGGTGGTGACACGGACCTTGAAATGCCATATAGTTGTGGCAATAAACATGGCTCCAGCCAATACCTCTGCCATGAGACTAGACTCAGAAAGCTAAGGAATGGACTAGATCTAGCTGTCAAAGCCACGGCCTTAATCCTAGCCATATCATTTAGCAAATTAGACTCATGTGGTCAGAAAAACAGAGATATATAGTAAAGATAGACTCAGATAAAGAAAACCTCTAAATGATTTACAGTGTGTTTAAAAATATATGTAGGCTTGTAAAAGAAAAGAAATAGAATAAAGTCCTTAAAATAAAAAAGAAAGGAAGAGAGTAATTTGGCATGGTGGCATGTACCTTTAATCCCAACACTAGGGAGACAGAGGCAGGCAGACCTCTGTGAGTTCAAGGTGTGGTAGCACACACCTTTAATCCCAGCACTCGGGGGGAGGGGCAAATGCAGGTGGATCTCTGTGAATTCAAGGACAGCCTGGTTTATAGAATGATTTCCAGGACTGCCAAAGATATACAGAGAAACTCTATTTCAAAAACCCAAAAATTAAAAATAAAAATAAAAGAAATAGGGGTTAAAATAAAGCCATGTAAAGATGGAAAATACACAGAGAGTCTTGATACTGTATATTATCATGTTGTCTTTAAATTGTTTGATGACTGAGGAAGGAGCAACAGCTGCTAAAAGGCATTTGATTATAAATGCTGCTGGATTAATCTAATATAAATATTTTGCAAATGCCTTGACTTCACAATTGAAGTCAAAAGATATGTTACTTTGGAGAAGAGATTTTGCTTTTGTTCCGCAGGAAATGAGAAGCTGTGGATTCATTTCGAGTTAAGAAAAATCAGCTTTGATCAAGGAAGACACCCTGGAAAATCTTCTATAGGGCAGGCCCAGATGTCTGAATTCTACATCCAGAACAGTTTGAAGACTGCTGGCTAAGATGATCAAGCCTCACAGAATACTCCAGCCAGGACTTGGTCATGATTTTAAATTCTCTTTATGTCCCCATAACATCATCAGTGCTCCCAATCAGCAGGAAGTAGCCTGGAAAACTACACTTACATTCCCCCAAAAATAGACTATGAATATTTTTCTTTGTTTAGAGTGTTGATTACAATTTGTCCAGATAATGGTCAGGAAGAAAGCTAAACAAGGGAGATTCGGTTAAGAGTTCTAGTTCTGAAAAAAAAGGGGGGGTGCTGTGGGTCAATAGTCTGTACCCTGTCAATTATAGTTTAATAAAACACTGATTGGCCAGTAGCCAGGCAGGAAGTATAGGAAGAGCACGAAGAACAAGAGGATTCTAGGAAAAGGAAACAGTCAGTCAATCTGCCATCATGATCCAGCCACGGAGGAAGCAAGATGCAAATGCCTTGCCAAAAAAAAGGTACCAAGCCACATGGCTAACACACACAAGAATTATGGGCTAATATAAATTATAAGAATTAGTTAATAAGAAGAGCCTGAGATACTGGGCCAATCAGTTTATAATTGAAAACAAACAAACAAAATCCCAAAACTATTGATGATATTTAAAATATTTAATATTTAAAATAGAGCTGATTGATCCTTTTCCATATATAAAAGTTTAGGTTTGTGATACCTTTCAAGATAAGAAATAAAGTAACTGATCCTTTCTTTCTAACTGCAAAATGCAGCCTGCCAATAAAAAATCTGACAAGAATAGTTTTCTTGATCACATAGTTAATTTGTAACAAGTTGCTTGACATGAAAGTATGTGGATTCTTGAGATAATTTGTTTCTCACCTCTAGTAAGTTAAATGTTTAACCA
Source organism: Myodes glareolus (assembly GCF_982192425.1). Taxonomy (NCBI): domain Eukaryota; kingdom Metazoa; phylum Chordata; class Mammalia; order Rodentia; family Cricetidae; genus Myodes; species Myodes glareolus. The sequence continues at coordinate 68,906,758 of NC_142032.1, forward strand.
TGCAATGGATATGGAAAGCATGCTGTTTTTTACTGTTTGCTTTGTGTTTGTTGTAATCATTCATTTGAAAAACACAATATCACCACAGTCTAATTCATCTATTTTCTGAAAAGCTTAGTTGGAATATATAACCTGTAGAAAAAAAGTATACGGTGAAAGAAAGAACACAGAAAAAACATGATAGAACAGAGAATAAAGAAGGAAGCCATCAAGAGAGTGTGTGAGTGCTTATTTTTCTACAGTCCCCTCAGATAGAAAACTCTAGCTTAAGCCAACTTGGTTGGATTCCTTTCAAAGCCCTGTGCTGCTGGAGGCTGTTCCCCAAGACAGCAGTACTAACAGGTGTGGGAGGGAGGAGTGGTCCTGGCAGGACTGACCACTGTGGCAGTCACTTTGACACTTGCCATGACTGCTTTAATAACCAGAGCTGGGAACTTCTATTTCTGAGTCTGCTCTGCTCTCAGGTTACTCCTCCTGGTCACTGAATTTAGTTTAGCAAAGATTCAGATGTCTTTTAGATATGAATAATATTGAAATATTGCTTTATGTTGTTCTACTTTATTGAAAAGCTAGCTCTGGAGTTGGGTGATAGCACCCCTTTTCTAGACCCAAGCATGCTTATGTAAAAGTTTGCTGTTTGTCCTATAACAGGTGAGCCACCTGATTTTGTGACAAAAAAAGAATTCGGTTTCATTAGACTTTCTAAAACTTTGGCTAAAATAAAAACTTCATCTCAAGATTTATAAAACTGCTATATGAAATTCCGGTATCTCAAGATTTATAAATTTATTGGGCATGTTTAAAGATTTATAGCATCTATAACAAAAGATTAACTATGAGGTGCTCTTCCTTAGCTCTCTTATCAACAGAAGATATGTTCTAAGGCCAACTGTGGTCCAAGTCAAGTGGAGTAATGAACTCTCTACATACTATGTTATTGCATACATACATACTTGTGACAAAATTTTAATTTAGAAATCAGACATACTAAGAGGTTAATAACAATAATAATTAATAAAAAATAACAGTTACAACAAAAAACTTAAAACAAAAGGGTTGATAATTAATCTATACCTAAATAATTTTAATTTATTACAACAAACTGTCTATATAACTTGGGTTCAACTCTTGTTTGAAAAAAATTGTGAAGCAACACTAAAAGACTATAAAATTAAAGATAAATAAAAATCTTCAGTAATTTTTGTTCCTCAATTAAGGTTACTTAAGCAAGGTTTTGCTTACTATGGTCAGTAACTATTTTTTTTTTAAAAAAAGAAACCAAATAACAGGTTCTGGTTGTCAACTTTACCTCAAATGCCATGGGTTGAACCTAAATGTTTGTGCTTAAATGTCCTCAAATGCATTAAACCTGAATTTCTCAAACCAGAGATGCTGCCATTTTATGTATGCAAAAATACTTCTAATAATTTTACCAATTCTAATTTATACTTCAAATAGAGGACTAACCCTAAAAAAATCCATTTAGAAAGTCAAGACAAAAATGCTACCAAAAAGTAAAACCAAATAAGAGAGGAGATGAAAGAAACTGTCTCATGGGGGGAAAAAATCATCCCAGATCACCTCCTGGCTTTGGACTGCTTACCTTACTGCCAGCCAGATTTTGATGCCAACCTGACAGTCTCTACCAAGGACCAGCATTCCTAGTTGGGTTTTCTAACTAAAATATGACTTAGAAGAACCAGCAGAGGTTTAATGTGAGACAGTATCTGACAGTTTTTGGTCAGACGAAGATGATATAAAACTCTATCATCCTAGATAAAAGATAAAATGGCTGAAGAGTTAGGGCCACAACTATAATCACAAAACTTAAGATACTTTAGTTTTGATAAAGCAAATGGGCACAACTGAAGTCTGTCACTGTGACTATCAAGTTTCTCCATCTGCGCCATGGGTCTTTATTATTTTTATGAAAAAAAATACTTTTGCCTCCAGATATTGTCATAATGTTACATGAAATGATTCCTAGGTGGCCTTAAATATCTAGAAATGTGCACATGATTTTATCACCCAGACAGCCAATAAATATTTTTAAAGGTCCTCATAGAAGCAGCCTCCTAAACTGGGGGTTTAGACGAACATGGCTAAAAAGGGCTCCAAAGAAACGCAATAGGAAGATGATGGATAAAGGACAAAAATAAAAGAAACAGAGAGGGAAATGAAAATTTCAATAATACTGGTCCCATGGCATCTCTAGAACAAAGACGGTATCATCTTGCTTTGGAATAAAGACGCTGACTTTGGTAATGTGCACAAGCCTGTTGCTGACTCTACAGGACTGGATGATAGGATGGACGCCCAGACACTTTGATGTGCAGGTGTTGGTTAGTAACAAACTATGCAGAAGCTAAGGACTGGCTCTCAGTACTGATGAAGGTGGGCCCTCAATGGTGACTGTGTTTCCTGCTAAATTCTTTCACTGGTCACACCTAGTCTAAAATCCTGGATACAAATTAAAGGGTTAGTGTGAAAATTAAAATGCTAATCAGTTGAGAACTAAGTTTGAATCCTAATCTTATAAAAGCCACTAAGTTGCTATAAAAAATTAAGACATGTAAGTTAATAGTCAGTCACCTTATAAATAATCAAATTCTTTAATATGCTCAAAACCATGCCCATAGTCATGCTAAATACAAATGGAATTCATTTATAGGAATAAGCTTTATTTAGCTTCCTGTATCTATTTTCAAAGTTAAGCTTAAAGCAAATAACTAAACAAATGTTTTTAAAAATTTGATACAGTTAATGATGCCCCTCAGACTTTTCAGAGATCTGCTGCATACGGCATTCAAAATCTTTCATGAGAAAAAGCTTCCTGTGGGAGACAGAAATTCCATATCCTAGAGGGGACCCTAAGGTCTCCAAAGAAGACAGATGGGGCACGGATTTGGATTGTGATGACACTAACAAGTACTGGGCAAAAACTGTGCAATGCCTCACTTTCTGCCAAGACCCTGCACAAACCATGGACACGATTGGATTGACTGCCCTACCCTGCCTAGGTCAAGATAGGCCAATTTTCTCACATTCCTCCTCCACAGGAAAATCTCTCAGCCCTCTGGAACTGGCAGCTAAAGATATTATTCTGTGCAGCAGTTAAAGCTGCAATGCTGTCCTGTGTGGCAGTTGAAACTGACCTCTGCCTCCAGTGAAACTACCACTGGAATCTAGGGTAACTGTCCGGGTAATGGTGGACATTAATCTGCCATTTTAATTGATATAGAGGCCATTTGGGTTATACTTCCTGCTATAATTTATTCATCTCAGATCTCTGATAATATTGGTGGTTAATGCTGAGAGGCACCGCTGGTCAGAGGTTGCCATCTACCATAGCTTAGCAACAATCCCCAAGCTGGGGCTAATAGGGAGGACTCCCTCCCCTGCCACAGTAGAGACTTCCTGCTTTCTATTTAACCTTATTTGGAGAATGTGTCTAGGCCCAGATGTCTGACTTATCTCAAGAATGACCCTTGGCACACTTCCCTGCAAGTGTTCTTCCCCTGCTGCTGCCCTCATGGTAATCAAGTAACATTACCTATTTTCATAGGGCCATGCTGCTATATAATATAAGCATTCCATCTAATGCAATTAGGGTTTGCCCCAGCTACCACCCCAATCCTATATATCCCTATACTCTGGAATAAAGTTGAGCTGCCTCACTGAAGTCATAGCCTGGAAAGCTATTTCTGCTGTGTTTACGGTGTCCAAGGCTCTCTGTCGTCAGTTCTGCCCCTTTGTCTTTGTGGAATGGTGGCCAGTGGACCACAGCAAAAAAGAGGACCCCACAGGCTAACTGTAGCTTTATCAATTTAACAACAGCTGCCTGGTTAATGGATTTCCTATATAAAAAACCAGGACTTGTTTTTCTAGAGTTATTAGTGTAATGGTAAGAATAAAATGGCACCATTTCCCTGGGGGCGCAGTGGGCAGTGGGCAGTGGGCCAAGAGGGTCAGTGGGTCCCAGGCAGGGAGTCGTGAGGCAGGTGAGAGACCTTGGCAGGTTAGCCAGTCCCACGAGGAGCCACGGTGGGTGAGAGACAGAGATGGATAGGCAGACCATACAGAATGAGGTTGGATATTTATTTAGTGAGTTATGGAAGGGAAGGAAAAAGGGGAGAGGGAAGGAGAAGGGGAATGAGGAGAGAGAAGCAGAGAGAGAGAGAGACAGAGACAGAGACAGAGATGGGGGAGAGGAGAGGAGAAGCTACCTCTTTGGGAGAGAGATGGAAAAGAGAGAGAGCTCAGGCTAGAAGTGGAAAGTAGATCCACTTGCCTCAGAGGACTGGGGTGGGGGGTAGGGGTGTGGGTGGGGCTTGTCTCTTAAAGGGACCGGACAGACCATTATATTCCCATCTCTTTCTTATAATAAAAAGGCGGGAGGTTAGGCACAACAAGTTAAAGGAATTGGGACAGTGGATTCTCAGGACTGCTTCCTGCTTATTTGTGGGTGTCATTTTGCGGGGGGGGGGGAACCTGAGAAAGCTGGGTGCTGGTCACATCCTGGGGTAGCTGGTCTCTTTGCTCCTGTTCAGTGTTTGTGGTATAGAATGTCCGGTGTCTCTTGGACCTGTTTAAGGTATTGGCAGAATAGAGGACAATACTGACTACTATTATCAGTCACAACCTCAAGACTTGAAATTTCCTTTGTTTGTCTTCTAAGTACAGACTTAAAGTGCTTCTCATTATGCTAAAAACATCTCCATTCAATCTATATACCCAGCCCTCTGGGTAGAGAAAAGTGTAGTCATGCTTTTTAATCCAAAGCCATAGCTCTTGCTATGACTCAAAGGTATGAGTCTACTCCAGCTCCCTTACAGACACCTGTTAGCTGCTTTTTCTACAATATGGATTTCAACACAGATGACTAACAGTGCTAATGCTAATGTATCTAAAACTTTTATCTTTTTGTAAACATAAAGATTCATATGAACTTCAGGAGATTGCAACTTGAATCCACCTGCCACAGGTCAAATGGACTCCAGATGAGTACTCCTGCCATGTCAAATGACAATTTAAACCTCCCTGCCAATTGTCCAACCCTGACGGGGAAGTTCCAAATATAAGGGTTTTTCCCTTTAAGTTCCTTAACTTTAACTTCTGTCCCTAGTCTATATCTGTCTCTGCAGATTTCCACTAGGCTGGTAGATACCATTCAGGAACCAGCTTCATACTACAAACTGCTCCAAATGGCAATGAGTCCTGCGATTGCCAAAAGCAGATATGAACCAGTCTAGCTGACATGATTGCTCCCTGTCTCTTCAGCTGGATCAGCTAAATAGATGCTTCTGATGTATGTCCCATTGCCTGAATCCCCTCTTGGCCTTTAACTAACAATCTAGCCTTCCTAGGCCCTAACAACAACATTCTAATTTTATCTAAGAAGCAGTTACAGAAGAGAATATATCACCCCTTATCCTCAACAAATGCTGAAATGTTTGATCCAAAGAAAAATCCCTGGCAAAGGGGATAAAATAGCTATATATAATGCGTGTTAGGCTCTTCCGTTGTCAAAAAGGTACCTGTTGAAACCAAATAGGCCAAGATCTATTAGTAGGTAAATTCATTAGCTAAAATAGTTCTACAATAAGATAAGGCTTTCAACTGCTCTATGCAGAACAAAGAGAATGGCTTTTTAAAAAAAAGTTTCCTTTCTGTGTTAATAAATCAGACATAGTTTGAGAACCCCTAACTATGATACAAATTTTGTCTTTTGCAAAACAGAAAATGTTATGAGTCCACACGACAGATAAAAATGACTGTTCTCTATCAAGGATTTGAAAGGGACATAAGACAAGGGGAGAATGATGGACAAGCTTGACTTCATCTTAAGATTAGAAGCCTTCTTACTACAAGGTCAAAATAAGTTCATTCCTGTTTTCTATAAAACTTAGATTTGATTAGGTCTTGACACATTTTCTGGAATTTGACATGTTCCATACGCTATACTTTGATCTCTACCCTGACAAGATATTCTGCCAAATAATTTTGAAATGGTCAGTCAAGTTCCTATGTAACCAAATTTCCTCTGGAAACCCCCAACCCTTGAAAATCTCCTGCTCTTGCAGTTTTGGGGGCTATATAAACACCACTGTCTCCTATGTTTGCTGATATTTTCTCAAACCCCACTTTCTGTCCCTGTCTGACAGAAAATAAAACTTATGTAACTTGACCAAAGATTTGGATAATGGTCTTTATTCTCATTCGGTGGGATTAACAGTATCCCATGCTGACGGACAAGAAGGCTCAATATTGTTGTCAATATTTCTGACTAAAATGTAAGCAGGATCTTAAACTGAGCAAGTGGACGACAAGAATATGCAAAACAGACTTTGTAAAAAATGAACACAACTGACTATTTTCAATATCAAGAATTGTTTTAAAACTACAGTAACCAACAGTATGGTATTTCTTAGGTCTTAAGCCCAGGACAAGTCTTACTCAGTACCTGTACCTCCCCACAGTTCTCCCAGCATCACTCAGTACCTGGGCCTCCTCCCAGAATTCCTCACAACACCCCCTACTCTAGACCTCTTCCTCTGGGTGGGGTGAGCTTCCACTTCCCTTTCCTCCATCCTGATCCCCATCTAACTACCATTTTGGCTGTGTCAGTCTCTCTGTCTCTTGGCCCAGGCTGCTCCTCTTGGTAGGTGCTGCCTCTCTTGCTTTCCCCTCTCCATCTCTCCTCTCATGATCTGATTTAGTCTGCTGGCCTTATTCAGCCTGGACTCTCCCCTCTGCCTGCTTTCTCCCTTATACTACAGTAAAAATCGTCTTCATACTTTAGGGGTAATCATGTTCTCCTCCTTTTATTTTGTCTTTGTTTTCTTATTTTTATTTTTTAATTCAGTTGAGAGTATACAGATAAACACATTAACTGGAGGGGCAGAAGGGAAAGCTGAAAAATAAACACACATATAATTTGTAAAAACAATCAATATGCTGCTAGGATAATTGCATCAGATGCAAAGGAGGGTGTATCTCATAATACACTGAAAAAAGTCAGAATAATAAGCTCAAGAGCCTTAAATTAAAAAATACTCTAAAGATTTTTTAAAACCAATTCTTGCTTGGGCATTAAATAACTAAAATGCAGAAAGAACCTACTGTAAAAAAAAAAAAAAGTCACCACTTTGAACTTCGCTGAAATTGAAATGACTTGCTCTCTGAAGGATACTTTAATGAGATAAAAGGCCAAGCTTTAGATGGGGAAGAAATCCTCACTATTTGATTTAAAACAGACAAACAAACCAGAGGTGCAAAACCTAAACAAACACAAACAAAAATTTAGACACGAGCAAGAGAAGTGTCTGAAGTGTGGGTTCATGCAGGGAAGGACCCTAGCGTCAGCATCCTTAGTTACTGAGGAACACAGGCTACAGTCAGACTGCAAACCACGCGCCTGAACGGCGAACTTCAGCTGTGTGAGCCTGAAGGCACAGAAGCGGTTGTGAGGGTGAGGAACAACCAGAAAGCAATGCTTTCCTCAACGGTATGAAGCAGCAGTGCAGAGACTTGAGAAAAAGTTTGATGGATATTTTTTTTTTAATAAGATAAGCCACCCTTAGGCATGTGTTTAGTGAGAAAAGAAAAGAAAAGATTCCCTAAGGTCATTAGTGGGAAAGCCAGACACAGCCCATCCAGCACAGAACCAAAGCTCAGTAGTCCTGAGGTAACAGAGCTGACCTAAAAACAAAGCCCCGAACACTTTGCTGCAAATTTGTTCAAGAAAGCATAGTAAAAAAAAATACCAGCTAGGAAGCATTAGAGTCCTTTGGAAATGAGGTCTAATATTGAATGGGCAGGTAGCGCCAACACACTTTAACTTATGCCGGAGTCACTATTTTGAGAAAAACCGAAATTTACTTGTTTTCAAGTAAACTTACTTTATTAGGCTAATATGCAGGAGGTGACTTTAATAATGAGGATATATTTTAATTAGCCTATCAATTCCGCATGCAAATGAATGCATGGCAAACACTTTGTTCTCCTGAGTAGCTTAAGCATTCCCTGTCTAATCTTATTTACATTCTTAATTTGCTTTGCAAATTTTTCATTACCCAGATAAAATTCAAGTGGTCACAAACTGAGACTAGAAATACCTGCATTAATGAAGCCTTCCCGTATCTTGCTTCTAGACCTTGCACTTCAAGGCTTCTTAAGAAGAGTTGGTTCAGTGTTCCCCTGGCACCTGCCAGGGTCGCCAGTTGTCACACTCTGTATATCTCTTCTCTCCAGGTGGATGCCAATGGCTTCATCAGCAGAAAACATCAATTTGAGCATTTCCCCCTTAGAGCTGAACTTATACACTATACACAACACAGAGAAGCATAACAAATGGTATTTGAGAGAACTTCAGAATATCATTTAAGTTGCACTGTGTTTAAATATTTACTAATTTCAAATTATATTGACTCAGCTTTTCAGTGATCCTGGATTCTTCTCCAGCATCCCCCAAGTCCTTCTCAATTGTCTCAGGGATCTGAGCTCTCTGTCTCTCCCCAGCCTGAAGTACAGATCTCTCACCCATCCAGGAATGTTCTGGAAGTCTCCTCTACTCCTGAGAGAGTTTTTGGTTTGGATCTTCCATAATTCTGTCTTTATTTATTTCACAGTTAATCTTCTTGTTGGGGCCCCTTGAGAGCTGGATGCAGGCGGAACACTAGTCCAGTGGCTTAAATAAAAATTACAGGCCTTATCCCACATCGAGGAAACTTCTCTTTGTGATAGATAGAGACCACAGAAGAAAAACACAACCAATCAAAATTCAGCGTTGCTGTAAGTTGTGTCTCCTAGGAGCCTGACTGCAGAACATGAACTGGACAGTAGATACGCTAAAGCAGATGGGGGAAGTGCAGGAGGCTGCAACCCTAGATAAAGAGCTACAGACAACTGAGGAATGTTAAGAGTGAGAGAAATGGTCTTCTCTGGGGAAGATCACAGCAATTAGCTACCCCGTACCAAATGGTTAGTCCTAAAAATACACATACGAGTAACACACAAACTGAGCAGGCTGTACTTACGTATGTAGGATTATACATACACACATACACACATACATTTGTAGTATAATGTACATATATAAAATTAATGATCAAAGAAGCCAGGAATCAAGGAGGGGTATATGGGAAGGACTGGAGAGAGTGAAGAGAGAAACGCCACCGTGCGATTATATTATAGTCTCAAAAAGTAAGATAAAATTTTCTTAAAGTTGCATCTAGTTATCCAACAACATTTTTTTTTTTCCGGGTTAATGGAACATACCGTGAAAAACACAGCTCGGATGTCACAGAGTTTCTGTTGGGCATATTAAGAGCTGACAGAAGTCCTCTGCCCTCATTCTGGTACCAGGATCCTCCCACCTGCGGCAACTGAGCTCCAACAGCCCAGCCGTCACTAACAGCCAATGTGACATGTTTCCATAGTCACTGTGTTTTCCCTCTGCAAATGGTTCATACCCTCCAAAAAGCCTGTTCTCATAGCCTGTCCTATTGCTGCCTCCATTCCTGCTCAGAGGCAGCCATTTTGCTGTAAATCTCTTGTGTGAGGTCTGTTGCATAGTATGATCTTTGTGGCATCCCTAGGCTCCCAACCATGACTTGAGCTCTCCTGGTGTTTGTGATCCCCTCCGGGTCTGAGCTATGCTGGGGCCTTACTAGTCCTCTCCACCCTCAACCAGCTCACCTTTCTGTTCACCAATTGCTCCATCCATTGCTGGCAACTGATAAGTGATCCCTCTCAGTTGGTGTAAATGCATCCCTAAGTCCGAGGAAGTGACTGTTGAGTGTCCGGCACCCCTATGAGACTATTGTACTCTTGGAGGTGGAGGTACCCCCCCCCCACGGTCTTTAAGGCCATGATTGGCCCTCTTCACTGATCCTGCTCCCATCCCTTCCCTCAGGTAAGATTTTGTTCCTGAGCTCAGTTTTTCGCCTTTTGACTCCACTCAGAAAGTCTGGTACCAGGCACAGAGTCTCCTCAGGCTATTTGTCCCGACCTCCGTTGAGTGTGGTGACAACCCACCAAGTGCCCTGGTCTTCTCTTGGTCCTCCGTGAGTCCTGAGAATGTCCTTCCTCTCTTTCTCATTCATGGGAATGGCATCCATACCTTCTGGATCCCTCTAGGGATGCCTCTTAAAGAACCTCTGACCTCTCCACCTAGTGCCCTACTTAAGAGCCTCTAAACTTATCCAGCTTTGCAGTCAAATCTGGCTTCAGTATAATCAATCAATCAATCCAAATGGCTGCATAATGACACCTTAGATCCCAATATCATTCGGTACTTTTACGACTACTCTGAGCAGCAGGGAAATGGGATGAGCTTCCCTACATCCAAGCTTTTTCTTTCCTCTGCTTCAAGCCCTCTCTCTCCTCTTCCTGTTCCCTGGGCTGCCCTTTTTAATCCATCCATTTTGGTTACCTAATCCCTTTGTCTACTCTCTTGGCTCTCCTCACATGACCTGACTCAGGGTTTTGTTCACTGTGGTCTCTCCCGGAAGTGCCGCTCTCTCTCTCTCTTATCTACAATAAACCCCCTCCATTATACCTAGGAGCAATCATGTTCTTTCTTTGCGTTCCTTTCTTTCATTCTTCTGATGTTGAAACCCAGGACTGGCCCATGAGTTCCCCTCCAAAACCACAGCCTTTCCAAACCAAGTTGCTGGTTTGATTCTCCTACGGTATGTACTGGTCATTTGTTCTCTTCGGTTCCTGCTAGCCATCAAATTTGACCCTAATATCTAGAGTGCACCTTCTCATCTGCTTTTCCCCTCCACAGGTTCTAACCATTTCTTTCCTTGTCTATGCCATAAGTATCTCTCTGGATCCTAGAGCTTTCTATACCCTGCTAAAGAAACCCCCTGGGCATCTCTTGTCTCAGCCTGCTACAGTCATCTGGGTTGTCTCCACTAGAGACACTGACCAGCTCCCTTCCCCTGCTCTCTAGCTTTCTCTCACTTCCCACTAGGAACTGCAACCCCACCTGCAGTCCCGCTATGCTATCTCTTGGCTTCTACCTGTGGTCTGTAGATTCTGCTCTCAGTCCACTTCTAAATTTTCCCCTCGCCCACCTCAAATCTGCCTGCTCTGTCTTTTCCTTAAGTCCTCCTAGGCCTCTCCTCCCTCAGGCAGACATCCTCCCAAAGCATCTCTAAACCCGGACCCCTCTGGGACATAATGTATTCTTTCTCATTTCGCTCTCAGAGCTTCAGGAATTTCCTCAAGAAGAGTTTCCTCTCTCTCTCTCTCTCTCTCTCTCTCTCTCTCTCTCTCTCTCTTCTTCTTCTTCTTCTTCTTCTTCTTCTTCTTCCTCCTCCTCCTCCTTGAATTACAAACCATTTAGGCTCAGTACAGATCAATGGCCAAACATTGACATACTTGATTTCCAAATTTTCACAAATCAACAACTGTCACTGAAAACTCAATGATCTCACAATTTCTTATATCTAAACTTGCTCCGCTCCACACGTCTTCTACTTCCCACTCTTAAAAATCTTTTATCTCTGCAATTTCTCTGTGCTCTGCTCTCAAAAAATATCTCTTAAGACCACACTGTAAACTCTGTTTCAGGGTTTTAAATTCAGTGGGTATGGTTTAAAAAAAAATATGTAAAATCCGCAATACAGGTGGGCGGTGGTGGTGTACCTAGGAGGCAGAGGCAAGCAGATCTTTGTTAGTTTGAAGCCAACCTAATCTACAAGTGCTAGTTCCAGGACATCTAGGGCAGTTACACAAAGAAACCTTATCTTGAAAAGAAAACAAAAAAATCAAACAAACAAGCAAAAAATGTAATAAAATTTGACTTGAAACTTATAACTAAAGGCTTATAATTAAAAATCTATACATGGGTGTAATTGGTTTTTTTTTTTTTTTACACTTTGGGGATCCATCACCCAGCTCCCAAATAAATACATGGAGACTCATTCTTACTTATTAAAATTTATTCTTACTTATTATCTCTGGGCTTTTTACCTTTCTTAATTCTTTATGTCTTTCTTCCCTTCTTACTCCATGGCTGGTTGTGTGACTGGCTGGCTGGCCTCTGGCATCCTCTTCTCCTGTTTCTTTTTCTCTCCTCTTCTCTCAAGCTTAAATCTCTTCTCCTATTTATTCTCTGCCTGGTATCCCTGTCTATTTCTCTTTCCTGCCTAACTATTGGCCATTCAACTCTTTATTACACCAATCAGATGTTTTAGGCAGGCAAAGTAACACAGAATTAAACAAATACAACATAAAAGAATGCAACAAATCTTTGCATTATTAAACAAATATTCCACAGTATAAACAAAGACAACACAAAGGATAGTGGGGGAGAACATGGATTTTTATATAATAAAAAATTCCTAAGGTTATAAAGATACACTCAGAGTAAACAGAACCTAGTTTAGGGGTGTATGTCTAACTATGTATGTCTTTGCTAACTGTTCAGCACCATGCTTTTAAATATATTTGATAAATAAGATTTATAAATTCCTAAGATCTACCCAGGTTCCCAGAAATATTCTCTATCTTTTTGTCTTTGCTCACTTTGTTAAACTTTAGCTATTTGGATAAACTAAGTAAAAAACAAAACAAAAAAAAAAAACAAGAACTGTTATTCTATAATGGTGCACTATAAAGAATCAGAAAAGTTCCCAGTCTCTCTATGGACTATATTTACAGTTTAAAGTTTTGTTTTCGATGTTGAAGGTAGTTCAATTAAACCTTCAACTCAATTTTTTTTAAAAGCTCAAACCTCACAGTGATAAAGCTGTAAAATCCTAGTCTTATAAAAGCCATCAATCTAATTTGTTAAAGACAATTAAGACAAGCAAGTTATGTATTTTCAGGGTTAATGTTGCCTGCACTTTTCTGTGAATACCCAGACCTTGGAACAGGTGCGTGCTTTCCCGAACCAAGCCCACGAGAATGGATGAATATCCTAAGGGTTGAAACACACAGACACAAAGAGACCTTGCTCATTCACCAAAGAGTAAATGGCCACTTTATTAAACTCAAGGGGGCAAGGGGGCAAAAGGGCAAAGCCCCCTCCCATCAGGAGCAGTGGAAGAGGATGACAGGTGCCTGGCGCCCAAGGCCAGAAGCAGCTGCGGGAGGCAGGCATGGCAGGTGTATAGGGCTCGTGGCTGAAACCTTGTTTACAGGTGGAATTACCATAACAAAAGAGGGCCAAGTTCTTTCTAAGCTAAACCCTCAGGCCAGTGCAAGAACAGAAGAGCCAGGGAGCCAGAGGTAAAACGGCCCTGCAAATCGCCACGAACAAAAGGAGGAGAAACCTGGGTACCTACAGGTTAAGGCTAAATTCAGGTATTCTTAATAGATGGTCCTCAAACTCTTCAGACATCTGTTGAATATGGCATTCGAAATGTTTAATAAGAAAGTATCCCATAACAGCCATGCCAGCTCATACCAGGAGATGATGGGGCACGAGGACTCCACCTGAATTTTGGTAATGCTAACCACTGAGGAAAACTGCCCCATGCCTCACATGGTGCCAGGGCTCTGCCCAAACTGTGGACACTTATGGGTTGACTGCCCTAGACTACCTGCTCAAAGTAGGTCAGTCCCCCAGTTCCTTCTCCACAGGAAAATCTTTTAAATGCTGTCCTGAATGGCAGCTGAAGACCTGGCCACTGACCCCCAACAAAGCCAAGGAAGTCTAGGGTAATCATTTAGGTAGTAGGTGAGTCTCTGTCATCTTCTTTGATACATATGTTGTTTAGATTATATCTCCTGCTATAATTTATCCTTCTCAGATACCTGATATTGATGACTAACTGTAGCTTTAACCTTAGCAAGTTTACCAACTTCTCCTCCAACGCTTCAGCCATCTTCTCAGTTCTCTTTGTGTGTGTGTGTGTGTATATATATATATATATAAAATATATATATATATTTTATATATATATATATTTTATATATATATATATTTTATATATATAAAATCAGGCCTCAGGCCTCATTTTAACAGACCTACTAGATCTCTAACTGAGAAAGTTTAGACTCTGGCAAGACATAAACTCACCAAACAGGTTTCTAAATAATTTTTTTTAACTATTCCGTTATTTAGAGGAACTTGCTTTATAATGACTGCTCTCAGAAGCAACCACATATGTCTCATGGTAAATGATTGGATACAAAAACGTTTAAAGTTTGTGTAAGTTGTAAGGGTCTAAAAAAGTGTTTTAAGATGTGTAAATGTGAGATATAAAGGTATAAGAAAGTATCTTAAGGTATTTAAATGCAAGTTGTCAAGGTCTAAGAAAATGATTTAAGGTATACAAAAAATGAAAGGTGTTTCATGTTTCTTTCCTTGCGATGGTATTGTTCTACTAAAACTTGTAAAGTTTAAAATTTCAGTCCCAATCAATGGAGTTCTAATAAGCCGAGTACTGAGTACTATTACCAGTCACAAGTTCAATATTTCAAATTTTCATTGATTGTCTTCTAAAAGTCGACTTAAAAGTGCTTCTTAATCTTGCTAACAATATCTCTGTCCAACCTACATATCCTGCCCTCTGGAAGCAGAGTTAATGCATTTAACCTGAAATCATGTTTGGCTTCCCAAGCTTTTACTATGACTCAAGGCATTAGGGAGTCTACTGCCTTTCTTACAATGTGGATTTCAGAACAGATTACAGTGATAGCATAGGGAAAACTTTTATCTCTTTTCATATACCTGAAAAACATTCTGTAAGCCTCAGAGAATCAACTGGAATCCACTTCTCTCGGGTCAGATGATCTCCACATGAGTACTCCTAAATTTCCCCACTTGCCTATTCCTGAGGGTAGACTCTCTTTCTCTCCCCCGGTCTTTGGTCTCCCCTCTCCTGACAACTAGGATGGGACTGTGGATCTGTAAGTTTCAAATATATGCTCAAGATAATTTTCCCCCTAAACTCCTTAACTTTACCTTCTGTCCCTAATAAACATCTGTTCCAGCAGATTTCTCATCAACTAAAGATTGCACACTGCTCTAAAGTTGTACTTCTGGTGGAATTTCTAACCAGTCAGAGCCTCTGCAACCTTGTTCGCTCAAAAGCATCTAAGTCCCAGGTGGTCCAGCCTCATGAACTCCAATGCAGCCTGCGCTCTCCTAGCCCCAGATGGCCCTACAGAGCCTGGATAGTGGGGGAAATAGCCTGCTCTTCCTGACCTTGGCCCACATTCTAGCTTTTTTGGGTTCCCTACAACAATGCCCCAGTGTCAAGAGGAAGTAGTCATAGAAAAGGTTGTGGCATCCCTTGTCATTTATCATCAACAAACAGGTAGGGATGTTAGGTCTCAAAGCTGGAACAAATGGCTAACTGAGGTACCTATTTAACATACCAAAGTGGACCTGGCCACCAGGTTCTCCCAGCGTCCTTCAGTCCCTGCCTGGTTCAGGGTATGGCTCCTGAATACATCCTGACAGTGAGGATCAACAGTGTCCCAAAGGTAATGACATCCCCAGACAGCAGGAAGCGGCATAAAGTGCACATGGCTTTCACTCCCACCTCATAAATCATCTCTTCCTATTTCCTTATCTTTCATGATAAGCAAAAGGGAGGATTGTTGGGCATTCTAAGAACTGCCCACATTCAGGAACCAGGTCCCTTCCCTACCTTCAGTGACTCAACATCAATGGCCCTGCCACTTCTAATGGCCAGTGTGGCATTACTACTGCTGTACTTTCCCTACACACAGGCTCCATATCCCCTAAAAAGCCCAGCACCATGGCCTGGCCTGTCACTGTCACCATCCTCTCTCAGAGAGAACAACTTTGTGCCTGCCATCCAGTAAATGTCCTGTGTGAAATCTGTTGCATGGTGGGACTTTTGTGGCCTTTTCTTGGCCCCTGAACACTTAGATGCTCTTGGGATGCAAAACCCTTTTTTATTTACCTGGAGGAACAAATAAAAACAAACAAACATGAACTCTAATGGTAGATGTCAAGAGAGGTAGGCAAACTTCTTTTGTCTCAGTTTTCTTTTTGTTGCTGTGATCACCTGCCTGGGGTAGTGCCACTCACAGTGGCCTGCTCCCCCCATCAATCAAGGAAACGCAAATAGCTGCCCAATCACCACAATGGGAGGAAAATCTTGATGTATCCACTAAGTGCCTTTGCTGGGCCTTAGAGAGATTAGACACAGCAAAAAGGGACAGGACCCAAAGCAGTAATGTCTTATGGTAAAACCATTAGTAATTTACTCTTAATCTCCTACATTGTCTACATTTTGTTTATTTTTACATTTTAATTAAAATATAATTACATAATTTCCTCTGTTGCCTTTCCTTCCTCCAACCCCTCTAATGCTCCCTCCCTTCAGCCCTTCTTATGGTCTCTCCCACTCTGAAATGGGTAACTTAATTTTCATTGGTTATTATTGATATATCAACAGCTATCTATCTATCTGTCATCCCTCTCTCTCATGTGTACACACACACACACACACACACACACACACACACACACACACACACACACACGGTCAGTCCTAAAGCCATATATACACAAACAATGAAACTGTAATGTAAACAGCATGTTGCTACACTGACAGGAATTTAGAAGTACAGTGTAGGTTTCCTCTTCTAAATGGGCTTTGCTAGTCTCAGCTGCTTCATTTACTGCCTTTTCCCACGACTTTGGTAGTTGGGCATAACAACATGACTGTTGAACTATCCGCCACTAGCAGCCCCCCTTTTCCTAAGTTCTTTTCAGGTTGTGGGCCCTTGTGAAGGCTGAGACATGGCCACCTTCCCTTGCTTAGTCTGTCACGTATTCCTATGTAACCGCCTCTTCTTTATCTCTTGTGACTTAGGATCTGCAGGAGAAGTGGATCGGAGCCCCTGAACCTGCTGATACTGTAAGGTCTCATGGCTTTGTTCTGTATTAACTCTTTCATGCTAATGGTGTTTAAGGGAAATGAAAACTTGTGTCTTTAAGTGTCTGGTTGCTAGAAGGATGCCATTCCAGGGCTGCAGAAGCTCTCTGCTATACCTGTGAATTAGACTAGTTTTCTTTCCGATAATCACAAAGAACAGTTTCTAATATCCAACCTGAAAGTGATTGCAGAGCAGCGTGCAGCTGTTTTCAACAGTCTAACTCGCCATCCTTTCTGTGATGTGCTAGCGAGGATTCTGGGGTGCTACCCACTGAGAGGCTCAGGTGCGAAACAGATCCTCTAACGAAAAGTTGACTGTTCAGACTCTCATGGAACAGGTGGATGAAAGGTGGCCCCATTAGCAGAGACTTGGGAGGCTTCATGGAGGAGCATCATCAGCAAGGCCCCTGAAGGGTAGGCAGGGTTTTGATCACCCAGAAGGGAATGGAGCAATAGAGGATCAACACTAAGGAGCCGCCCGTCCAGTTTCATTGTGGGCTTCTTCTCCCTTGTTCTTGATTTTAATGAGTGGCTTTCATGCTTTAGTATTTAGAGTGATTTTGATAAATAGTTTATGTCATCTTAAGAGGTCTGTAATTCTA
Organism: Myodes glareolus; assembly: GCF_982192425.1. NCBI lineage: Eukaryota > Metazoa > Chordata > Mammalia > Rodentia > Cricetidae > Myodes > Myodes glareolus. Next base: position 68,924,237 of record NC_142032.1, read on the forward strand.
TCACTTGAGAGACTCAGGCAGAAGGACTGTGTTCAAAACCTGGTTGGGCTACAATAACAAGACCCTATCTCAACTAATTAAACAGAAGAAAATGAAACCCAGTTTGTTTCTATGCCTATGCTGTTATTAGGAATATTTCAAATATTCAAAACAAAGAGAGGTGCAATAAAAACTTGTTCCCAGCACCAATAGTCTCTGATTTGACATAGTTTGCCTCAGTATCTGATTTTAAACACTCAATCTGATACTTTTGCCATCTGTTTTTCTTTATCTTAGTTTTTATTGGCATAGATCAATTCTACTTCTTGAGTTTATAAGTGCTCACAATAACAATTGTGAATAAATATATCAAGTCATAGATAAATCGGTTTGTGACCACTGTTTGTGGATTCTGGGTCCTGGACTGTTGCACTAACAGCAAATAGTGGATTCTAGCTAAGGATTCCCAGATTTCATCCTGAACTGTCAGACATCAGACAAGATACTGAAGCCACAGAAGACTTGGTTCCTGCATCCTTCTAACCACTGCAACAAGACCAGCCAGGCATCTCAGAACAGTTGGGAGCAGTTGGGAAGGTCAAGGTGAGAGCTGCAGAGATGGCGGGTCCTGACTTGCCATGTTTCTTATTCCCGGGCTACTGTGAAGATGAATTTTTAGCTCCGTTGTTTCTGTGTGCTGTTCCCCTTTCTGCCCAACAGCCACGATCAGCATTTGAGACTCACAACATCCTCTCCATGGCTCTGTTGACACCACATATCCAATGAGGCCTGAATTATGACTCCTCTGCTTGCTGCATGGAAAATGCTCTCTTCCCACTCTGCTGCTGATGCATGGTAACAACCCCTCAAATTGCAGCAGGTCACAGGGAGCCGATTGTTAATATTTAGATCAGGTGTCTAGGACCTCAGTGGCGTGATCATTTGCTTTAAATTTTTTAAAAGTATGCAAATGTGGTGTGAAGGTGTTGCTGGGCCTCCCATCCCTGCTGGCAGCACCCCCGTCTTGTCAGAATTTATTGTTTTCAAACATATGAAACATTTTACAGTGTGGCCATAAGTCACCCATAAACATGGCGTGATTGATGTGCACGTGGTCAGAATGCCTCCGGATTCATCTGTGAACACTCTGGGCTTCCCCTTGCTCTTATAAAACTTTGAACAGGGTGGGAGGGGAGTGTGTGGGGGGAAACTCTGCATTTGAAATGGGATGTTTCATGGTGCTTGGACAAACACATGAGCTCATGTATGACTAGATGAACATCTGAAATAGTAAACAAAAGAAATTAAGGGTGATTTAGCCCACAGAAGCTTCTACAATCGCTGTGCTCTGTGCAATTGTTGTTCTGAAAACAACCAAACAGTACAGCTAAGCGAGCGGAGTTCTTCCCTATCGGCTCTGGGTAGCTTCCAGCTCACAGTTAAATTTCTAATTATCTTTTTAAAAGTCCCTTTGATCTTATAACACTGTGATGGCTATCCTTGGTTGTCAACTATATCCAGAATGAGCTACAGTCCAGAGGCGGAGGGCACACCTGTGATCTGGACCTTAAGGCAAGAAGAGGCTGGCTGACACACACCTTTAATCCAGACTTTGAGGCTGGAAGGCACACCTTTAATCTTGGCCACACCTTTTCCTGGAAGGACAAAGGAAGACAGAAGGAGTTGCGTTCCTTCTTCGCCCTTGCCCTAGCCTTGTCAACATATCTATTTCCTGCACTGGAATTGAAGTTTACTTTTTCAGGATTCCTGTATTTATAAAAAAAAAAAAACTAACTGAGACACCCGGCCTCCTGGGACTGAGCAACTCTAGATTCTTGGACTTTCCATTCACAACTACCCAGTGTTGGGTGAGCTAGACGGCAGCCTAGAAGTCATTCCAATACATTCATATATATATATGTGTCCTGAGACACTTCAGATGGTCTTTATAGAGATGTGTGTTTTAATGTCAAAGCAGCAGTGATTGGCTTGTAGTTCGTTTTACAAATGTGCTTGTGTTAACTAATAGATTAGGGCATTTCTATACAAAACTGCTCTCCAGTAATTAGATAGTTTGAGATGTGTTATATAACCCCGATTTTCAATTTACCTAAAATTACGGTTTACTACAATTATAAGCATAATCTGTTCATACTGGATCAATCTGGTGGCTATTATACAATATGGGTACAATTACCATCACCCTGTATTCATGTACTCCTCACCCCGCACAAACATACCAACTGCCAAAAATCTATAGTGTGTGTGTGTGTGTGTGTGTGTGTGTGTGTGTGTGTGTGTGTGTGAACGCGTGCACCCAAGGGAGCATTCTTAGAGGAGCAAGAGGATAGAAAGCATCCCATCCTCCTGTCTGGTTGCTTCTGTGTCACCGAAATTCCAGACACTGATACCAGTACCAGGGCCTTTGTCCCTACATGGAGCTCTCAGGCCTTCACAGTCCAGTGACCTCCTTCTGTCAGCTGTTTAAAATTACTTACTGAGCAGTTTCTCTGTTACAAGTTCTTTGTGAATGGGACAAACACTTGTCTCTGTCTCCGTGGATAAACCTGGACAAGGACAGAGACTCAGAGTAAATCAATCAGTAAAGACTTAGCACAAGATAACTGGTCCCTAAGCTGGGGAGAGCGAGTCTCTTGATTTGCTGCGATTCTATTTTCATCTCTGTGTTAGCTCTCTGCGACTGTTCCAGACGCCTGACAGGCTCAGTGGAAGGAAGAGGGGAACCTCATTTTCACTCATGGTTTTGGAGGTCACGGTGCATGGTCTGATCTGCTCACAGCTTCGAGGCCTGTACTTGGGGTGAAATATGTTGGTATGAAGGAACATTCAGCTGAGTAAAATTTTGTTCATTTTCCAGTAAAGCACAAACTGAAAGAATGAGAGGGGGCAGCATCCAAACGGTTCCTCCAAGGGCAAGCCCTAGTGACCCAATGGCTTCCCATTAGGCTCCACTCACAGTTCCCACCACCTCCCAATAAAGACCAAGTCTTTCACACATGGAACATGGAGACATTCCAGATCGAAACTGTCTGTGTCCTCCGCTATTCCTCTGGCCCTCGTCTGTTACCCACATGCCAGCCTCTTGCAGCTCCCTACCATTGACTCTCCTCAGCTTCCCTGGCTATGGCCAACCCCTCCAGACCATCAGGAGGGTCCACTTGACTCGAATTATCTTTCTCAGCTTTGGCTGCACCATGGCTGTGGATGAGGCTGTGCTGTCTGCAGTGGGATGGCGCGAGTGCGTACTGCAGAAGAACAGAGCAGTTGAAGACAGAGAAAGACTGGGAAATTTACGATCAGTGAGTTGAAGGGAAATTCAGAGTGGTTTAAGAGTGTGCAGTGGGAATCCTTGAGCACCATTTTCCAAAGTAGTGGAATCCACATTGGCCCAAGTCTCCCATATCTGAAGATTAAGGAGATACAAGAGCAAAGGAAATCAGAGATTATGAAATCACCATTTCTTAATGATTGAGGGATAAATTATTCAAGACAAAACAACAGTCCTAAACCTGGTGGCCCCTGCAAATGTTCTTTGGAAGGTGTGGAGCAAACCTGATAGAAATGGAAGGAAAAAGAGACAAGTTAACAGCTGTTAGAAACCTCAGCACTGACTTTTAGTAGTTGGCAAAAAAAAAAAATAGGGAATTTGATCTTTATTTGAATACTGATAGAGTCAACTCAGCTGTCTTTTGGTTGTTGTAAGCAAGTCTTTTACCATTTGAATACTTTTTGTTTGTTTTTAGACTGGGTCTCCTGTAGCTCAGGCTGACCTTGAACTCCTTGTGCAGTCAAGGATGAACTTAAATTCCTGAACCTTCTGTCTCCACTTCCTGAGTGCTGGGAGTTACAAACCCACGCCACCACTCCCAACTAACCTATTACTTTTAAACCGCTGTTTGTCTTTATCCTTAGACTGGGTTCTTTGTAGGCAGCACATCCTTGAGTCCATTATCAACCAAGTTGGGAAAGTTTAAAGAGACAAGAGGAACATAACCCATGTTCTTTTAAAGTATACAGGCTATTAACCCAAATCAGTAAATTCTAAGAAACAAAAATGTCTGAATACATTTAAAGGGATTTGGTTAGCAATCAATAGGTTACCTGGGTGTGATACAATTACATTAGAAACGTGTCACAGAAAGACATCAGGTCGACCTCAAGTATTTGCCAACAAATAACATAATTCCAAATAACCTACGGGCTAAATAAGCAAATAAGGCACTTTTAACAAAACAAAACCAGGCTCATAGGTCTGAAAATAAAACACAGTACAAGTCTTGAGCTGCAGCAGACTGCAGAGACTAATAGAAATATATAGCCCCGAATTCCTATTTGAGAAAAGAGAAAATATCACAAATCTACAACCTCAGCTTCTGTCTTAGGAAAAATTTAAAAGTTGAGTTGGTCAGATCCAAAGGAAGGAGGAGGAAGTAAGCAATATTAGAGCAAACCTACGAGAAACACAAAGCAGGAAATCTCACATTAAAAAAAAAATCAATGAAGCAAAAGTTGATTCTTGGAAGAAATCAATACCATTGATAAGCCTCCAGTCAGGATGACTAACTGAAAGAACGCAGTCGGAAAGAACTGGGAACAGCATTGAGAGAGACGACTGCACGAGGGGCTGCGGCTCCATCTGTGATGAGCAGGGGATATTATGAGCACAGTATTATGCCAGAAAATTCAACAGCCTGGATGAGACAGATGTTTCTTGAAAGATGAAAGCTCTAACAAAGCTCACTCAAAAATAAATCAAATTTGTAGTCCTGATGGTCTCAATTGTTCCATGGGCCTACACATGCGTGTACCAAGGCGTCGAGAATAATGGACTTTAAATATGAAGAATTCATTACCACTAAATAACACGTCAGTAGAGGCATTTCAACGTCTAGCGAGTTAGCACCTGCGATCCCAGGGCTCAGGAGGCTGTGGCAGGAGCGTTGCGTCTAGTTTGAGGCCAGCCTGCTCTACATAGTGAGTCCCACGCCATCTAGAGATATAAAGGAAGACAGTTTCTAAAAATAAAGAATCGGTGTATTAAGTCCCTCTTCTCTTTCTGGTTTCCTGACTTCCTCTATACTATAGAGTCTACAGGACTCCGGATCTAAGACTCTGACACTAGAAACTACATGAATGAGAACATGAGGCTTTTGTCTTTCTGGGTCTGGGTGACTTCACTCAGAATATTTCCCAGTTCTATCCATTTACTTGCAAATTTTATTTTTTCTTTATTGCTGCATAATATCTCATTGTGTAAACACAGCACACTTTCATTATTTGTCATCTGTTGATTGACATCTAGGCTGTCTCTATTCCTCGCTATTATGAAGATAGCATCAATGAGCATGAGTGAGCAAGTGTGTCTGTAATAGGGTAGAGAGTACTTTGGGTGTGCCCAAGGGTCATGAAGCAGCACAATGTGGTGCATCTCTTTCTAACTTCCTGAGAAATCTCCACGCTGATTTCCGCAGTGGCTACATCCATTTGTGCTCCCACCAGCAGTGAGCAAGTGTTCCCCTTTCCCCCCGTCTATTCCAGCATTTCTTGTTGTTTGTTTTCTGTGTTATTTTATTATTTCCTTTATTTTGTGGGATTAGAACAGTGGTTCTCAGCCTTCCTAATACTGCAACCCTTAAATACAGTCTATGTTGTGATGAACCCCAACCATAAAATAATTTTCTTTGCTACTGTTATGAATTGTAATGTAAATATCTGTGTTTTCTGGTGGTCTTAGAAAGGGTCATTTGACCCTGTCTTCCAAAAGGTTTGAGACCCACAGGTTGCAAACCACTGGATTAGAAAATGATTACATCACTTCCTCCTTCCTTTTCCTTCCTTCAAACCCTCCCAAATACTTCTTGCTCTTTTTTAAATTAATGGCCTCTTTTTTTCACTAATTGCTGTTGCATACACAAGTGTGTATGTATATACATACACTTTCCTAACTACAATCTGCTCGTCCATATAGTGTTAACCTGTATGTATGTTTTCAGGGCTGACTACTTGGTATCCCAGCATTCCTGAGCTTTCCCCCACCCACTTTCCATGTCTATGTTTACCTCATGTTTAGGCAGTCATGTTGGTGAGGCTTTATGAGTGTAGTTTCTGATATTACTAGATGACACAATCTCACAGCCAGTTCCCTGTCCTCTGGCTTACCCTCTTCCACAATGATCCCTGAGGTCTGGGAGGTTGTGTGTGAGTGTGTGTGTGTGTGTGTGTGTGTGTGTGTGTGTGTGTGTGTGTGTATGTGTTTCCATTGGGATTGGGTTCCAGAACTCATGCTTTAATTGCTTGCTTTTTCTGTAATGGTCTTTGTCTGTGCAAAGAGAAGTTTTCCTGACGAGGGGAGAGGACTCCACTTACCTGTAGGTATAAGGACAAATATGTAGAAAGCACTTAGGGATTAGGCTCGTTTAGTAAAATGATGACTATAGATTCTCCTCTAAGACCCATGACTTCAGTAGCCCTGGATAGTTTCCTAGGTTTCCAGAACCAGATACTATTTCTTGCTTTTTGAGAGCGTCTTAGGTCTAATTACTCAAGTGTTGGTTAGTACCAAGGTATGATGCCACTACTACATCCTTAGGGTTATCATGCCACACTGTTCATTGCTGTACTTCATAGGAGGCATAGTCAGGTAGGACTGTTGGGTTCTTTCTTACTCTCAGGGAGGAGGCTTTCAGGTCAGTTATAGCTTAGGGTCCTCTGAAGCACATGAGATCTTCAGCAACGTGAGTTTATCTTTCCTTTATGGGAACAGTCAAGGGCAGCAGCAACAGCCTGTAATGTGTTCAGAGTTTCTTGAACGGCCCCGACCAGCAACTCAAAAGAGGACTTCTCATGCCTGGTGTTGGGGATTTTATTACATGGTCTCTGGCTCCTGGAGGGAGCATTATCAGCCCAGACGAGAAACTGTCATTTAAACTGTGTACAGAGACGTATGTGGGTTTTGTTTGTTTGTTTATTTGTTTTGTTTTTGTTTTTCATGACAGCCATTCTGACTGGGACAAGATGAAATCTCAAAGTAGTTTCTTTTTTTGATAGGTAAGAACATTATAGAGTTTTCAAAAATACTTCTTAGCCACTTTATTTCGTCTTTTGAGCTCTCTGTTTAGTTTTATGGCCCAGTTTTTAATTGGATAGTTTGCTTTTGGGGGGTTTAGTGTTTTGAGTTCTTTGTATATTCTAGACACTAATCTTTCAGGTGTACAGATGACAAAGATTTTTCTCCCATTCTGAAGGCTGCCTTTTCAGCAAATTAGCTCATTCCTTTGGTTTTAGTGTTATGAGGTTGAATTTGTTGATTATTGGTCTTAGTTTCTGCATGACCAGGGTCCACTCAGTCTTAACTGAAACCTGCATCCTGAAGTGCATTTCCTACTTCTCCCTCTAGATTTTCAGGTACTCCAAGGTATTTTTTTTAGGCTGAATGGGATTCGCACCCTGGTTTCTTTTTCAGTCTGTCTTTGGTTTATAGGAAGACTCCTTATTTGAGCATGTTCATTTCGTAACTGATACTTTTCTGAAAGTGTTCATCAGCTCTAGGTGTCCCCGGGTGGAGGTCTCTCATGTTATCTACAAACGAATAATTCAACTTCTTCCTTTCCTTTTTGTATCCCTTTTATTTCCATCTGTTGTTTCATGGTGTTAGCTAGCACTCCAAGCACTATATTGAACAGGCATGGCAAAAATGACACCCTTACCTTGTTCTGCTTCTTATAAGAAGAGTTTTTCTTCATTTAGTATGACTGTGACTATCTGTTTGTCATGGATAACCTTTATTTTGTTGATATATGTTCCCTCCACCCCTAACTTCTCCAGGGTTTTTATCATGAAGCATTGTTGGATTTTGTCAAAGGCATTTTCTGCATTGATGATCTTGTGGTATCTGTCCTTGAGTTCATTTATGTGGCGAACCACACTTACTGATTTACGTATATTGTGCCATCCCTGCATTCCTGAACGCAGCCAACGTGACCACGGTGGTTGATCCTTCGGATGTGTTTTTAACTTTGGTTTGCAAGCATTCTCATAACTGGTGAAAGTACAGAGAATAAGTGTCTGTGGAATGCTCAACCATAAATATGACATTATACTCCCAAACCCCAAGACTTGGGGAGCATGGTGGACGAGTGGGAGAAAGATTTTAAGAGCCAGAGGTTGAGAGGACCAGGACAAGAACAGTGTCCTCTGGGCATGACAGGGCTTTTGTACTCCCACGCTCACAATAGCTGCGATTGCCTGCATAAGACCCACACAAGACCAGGTCAGCAGACATTCCAGCATGGATGGAAGATGCACATGAGTCCAGACCCCTAGCTATAGAGCAATTGGCAGATCATAGCTGCTAGGGAGGGAGATTCAGTTTTCTTTAGGGGTGTGGCCCGTGTTCCAGCAGATGGCCCCACACTCATACTTATATGGGTCACACTGACTGGACTTACTTGTTCATAAGAAGAAAAAAGAGGATATAAAATTAGAGGGGACCTAGATGGGGTTGGAATGGAGAAATGGAAGTTCAAAATTTGTAGGTATCTATGAAATTATCAATAAAGAAATGTATTAAATAAAAAATGTTCTGTCTATATTTATACCAGTAATTCTCATCCAGAGAAGCTCCTCTTGGTATGGGCCATAGAAAAGGATGCCACAACAACAATGTCTTATTGATTCATGAGTGGGTGCTGCCAGGACAATGGTGTTCTATTGATGGATGGGTGGGCACTATCAAAAGGAGGTGGAACTATAAGAAGTGGAGCCTGGCATGAGGCTTGGATGAAGCTACCTTTGTAGACTGCCCTTCCTATTTTATGGAGCAGTTTAAGGAAGGCCGCTGTCAGTTCTTCTTTCAGGGTTTGCTGGAGCTCACCAGTGAATCCATCTGGGTGTGGGATTTCCCTTTGCTGGGGCATCTTTGCTCACCCCCCATTGCCTGCTTTAGACCTACTTAAGTTGTTTATATCCCATAGATTTAGTTTTCATAGATCCTGTGTGTCTAGGAATCCTCTGTTTCTTCCAGATCTTCCAGGGTTTTTTTTCTATGTGTTGTCAAAACATTTTTTAATGATTTGTGGTTCTGAAAAGAGTCTCTGACTGAGATCTGAAAGTTAAGTGTGCAATTATGTCCATCAGAGCTCTGCCTGGATAGTGATCCGCTTGATATAGATGTAAGAGGTTGATGTCTGCAAAAGGACACCAAACAGAGTTCACATGCCTTCCACAGGACCATCACACTAAGATATTGAAGTACAGGTGGTCACAGGGTCCCGAGCAATCTTCAGCACCAGGCACTGGGACAACAGCTTGGATTTCAGGCCAGGCTCATTGGACTTCTCTAGCAACAGCATGGTGCCAGGCCATTAGCAGTGAGGTTTCTTTGCGCCACTGCTGGTAAGGGCACTCTTCTGGGTGTTCTTGGTGGCCAACTGTTTGTGCAGCAGTAAAGTACTGGTGAACGCCAGCCTAAGGGAAAGAGCTGTAACAACAAACCCTGAAGTGAGACAAATGGTCTTCAAACTTCTTTTATAAGACATTTTTTTTCAGATGACTTGGCCAAAGGCAAGTTGTCCCCCGCCAAAACCCCTACAACACACACAAAGCTTTGAACTTGGTTGTCACAAAATCACAGCCATCCCTGCTCTTAGATGATTTCAGTGATTTGTAGAGCAGTGGCAAACATTTCAAGGACAATGGGCAGAAGCAGATTCGAGGAGATTGGAGCAGATGGCTCAGGTAAAGGGAGCCTTTTGGTGAGTCTATGGTGGAAGGCCCGGGAGGCATAGCTACCAGGAGCTCACTCTGAATGTTCGCTCCCTGCAAGGCTGCTAAGCCGGGGAGGTGCTGAAAGTTGTGTTATCAGAGCTGTAACTGACCATTATGCAACACTTGGTGTCCAGTCAGCTGACACAACTGTCTAGCTACGCTTCAGTCTTTCCTCGCTTTAAGCAGTATTGAGTGGATGCAAACGGTTTTCCTTTTCCGTCTTCCTTTTCCAGGGGAGCTTTGCTCATGAAAGCTGAGCAGGGGATTCATTTAGTTCAGGTTTGTCAGGCATGTGATGTGCGGTGGCTTTCATATATAAGCCAGTTTCAAACACAAAGTGAGTCCACGCCCCGGTTTCTTAGGTTTGTATGCACAGTGGAATCTGGCAAAAAAAAAAAAAAGAAAAAAGAATAGTAAAGAAAAGAAAATGGTATTTCAGAATCGTTTCTTTATGAAAACATAATCAGAATATGAAACCACAATATGAGGGAAGATATGAAATATTTCTCTGAATTCTGTGAGGTTTATGTAAAACTTGTCATTTGTAATTTTTTTTGTCATTTTAAGTGATCATTTACTCTTATAACTATTGGTGTGTTTATGATCCTGCTTCTGTTTTTTTTTCCAAGAAGCACCCATAGTGCAACCTGCTTTGTGTTTTGTAAGTATCTAGAAGAGAGGAGCTCAAAGCTGAGATAAAAAAAAATTACAGGGAGAGGAAAAAACTAGGCAACCTAGTGTGTAGGTGCACACTGTTTGCACACTTGGAAAAGACACATGAAACCCCAGTCATATGTGCAATTATTATACACTAACAAAATCAAGTTTAGAAGCATCCTACCCAGGACCATAAACATCAGAGAAGAAAGGAGACAAGAAGCCCAGCACTGACTAGTCCTGGAGCAAATGAGGACCACAGAGCAGAAACACATAGAGGCCTCACTTCTTCCCTTGTCAAGAGGAGGTGCCCCCACTTACGAGGAATCAGCTTCTGGCAAGGGAGTATCCATGCCATATGAGCTCTGCACCTGTGAAGGTGCCACATACTCTGAGTGCCATGAAGTCAGACAGCTGCTGAGAGAGGTGTGTATTCATGGTTCTGTGGGCCCCACATGTAGTCAGAGCCCTTTCTCTCCACAAGCGCCGAGCCCACGTATCAGAGATAACAAGGAACTCGAATTTCCTTTGCAAATTTTCATTGCAATTGAAGAAAGAATAGAACATCCCTTGAAAGAAAAATTTTATCACATGAGAGGCTCTGCAGGGCTGTGGACAGCAGCTACAGTAGAAGGAGTCAGACATAGCTCAGTCATGAATCTATCTTTACTTGAGAGAGGGTCACTAGGAAGCTTTCCAGTAACTGAATTCAATGGCCACAAGAGACTTCCTCAGACTGGGGTGTGGACTGCCTGATAGTGGGGTTGTGCTTTTGTGCCTCAGCGGGAGAGAACAAGAGGAGTAAAATGACTTCAGTGAGGCGCCGGGCATCTCTGGTACAGAACCCCATGATAAGCTGTGCTATGAGATGCTCTGGAGTGTGAGGACAGCACAGAATGCTGTCGTGAGTGCAGTAGGTGCCACGAATGCAGCCTGTTGCATGGTATGCAAGTAGCATAGTATGTATCATCACATATAGCACAATGCAGGATAGATGTATGTAATGTGTATGTACATCACAGGGCATAGCAGAAAACTATGGCATAGCCCACAACAGGTGTACACAGCATAGCACATAGAACATATGTGTAACATGAGTATATATACATATAATACGTGGTATGTAGCATGTAGCAGAGATACACAGTGTAGGGCACAGTAGATGTATATAGGATGGTGTACAGTATATACACACATGGCACAGCATGTAGTAGATGAATACAGGATTCTGTGTAACACATATATATCAAAGTTCAACTATACTGACTAGAACATAATATGACACGGTGCATCAAGCATGTACTATCTATCATGGGCCTATGTGTATATAGGCTAGTGTATAGAATGATTATTTACATAGTTCAGTGTTCGACATATATATCATTATGCATATATACAACATATGAACATTAGTTTGTAGTATGATATATAGTAGATGTACAAAGCATGAGCAATCTAGATGTATACAGGATGGTGTAGGTGTGCACCACAGTGCATAGTAGCTGGATATAGCATGATATGTAGTAACTGTAGCCAGCATAGTGCATAAGTGCATGTAGTTCACTGTGTAGCACATGTGAATAGCATAGTGTATAGCATGTATATAGCATACTGCAATATGTGTATTGTACATGCTCAATATAAGCATATGCTTATTGTACAGAGGATATCTATAGCATGAGGCAATCTATATATAGATATATGTATACACACACACACACACACACATATATATATAGAAAGAGAGAATGGTGTTAGATGATTACATCATGGTGTGTGGTAGTTGTATATAGCACAACATGTAGGGAATGCAGATAGCATAGTGTATGTAGTGAATGTCTGTAGCATATATATATATCATAGCATGTAGCAGATGTACATAGCATAGTGCACAGTAAGTGGATATATGATAGTATATAGTGTATTTACACAGCAAGGCATGTAGTAGATGCATACAGGATGTTTGTAATATATATGTATATATAGCATAGCATGTACCATGTGTGCCTATCACAGTGTACAGAATATGCACACAGCAGGGTATATAATACCCACAATGTCATGTTCAGAGCAGACTATAGTACAGTGTATATCTTATGTACACAGTGCAGTGCATTCTAGAAGCACAAAGTACAGTTACAGCATGTATACATAGTGTAGTGTGCAGACTGTCATATATGCACATGGCAGCACATGTGTGAGCACATGTTTACAAAGCAGAGTTCATGTATGTGGTGGTATGTGCAGTGTTTTTAAAAGATCAAAGGGAAGGGTTTGGGGGCTGCACAGGCCTGATGACCTGGGATGGGTCCCCAGAACCCATGTAAAAACTGGACACCATAGCAGAAATGTCTGTGATCTTAGCACACCCCAACAGGGAGGTGGGAGGCGGAGAATCTCCAGAAACTGACAGGCTAGCTAGCTTGATCTCCTACTTAGCTCAGTTGTCAACCAGACACCATCCAGAGTTATCCGAGGAAGTCTCAATAAGGAATTCCCCTGATCAGATTGGTCTTTGGGCATGTCTGTAGAGGCATCATATTAATTAACTAATTGCTTGCAAACATAAGAGGGGCAATCCCACTGTGGGTAGTGCCATCCTTAGGCAAGCAGGCCTGGGCTGTGTATGAAAGGGAGCTGACAAGCGAGCAGCATTCCTCCATGGTTTTTGCTCTAGCTTCCTGCCTTGTATTTCTGCCTCGGCTTCTCTTGGTGGACTGAAACCCCTAAGGTGAAAAAACTCTTTCCTCCCCACATGACTACATGGTGTTGATCACAGCAACAGCTGGATCACATGACATGGGAGAAACCTGATTCTCACAAGGTGAAAAGGGAAAGACTCACACCCAAAGGTTATCGTCTGACTTCCACACAGGTGCCCTGGCACACATGTGCTTGTAACTACACACATGAACAAGAGCACACACATCAGACAAGAAAAGGGAAAGAATTTAAAAGGCGAAAGGCACGGAAGGAGAAATGATGGACGGCTTCGTGACAGATGACTAATGTTTCCAATTTGCAGGGAGAGGGCTCAGAACGTCTGAGCATGAACTCCACTGCACTGCTAAGTCAAGCGCAATGCCTTGGTGGCACACTACTCAATTATCCCAACTGCAGCCATCAAGCCTGACCCTGTCAGTGACTTCTCAGACACCATGTGTTATTGTGGCTCTAACTATGGGTTCTGCGTTGATGCCTTCCTCGCTTTCGACCCCACACAATCAGCTACGACTTCAACTGTCCTTTCCTTTGTTCCTCTAAGTTTTACACTTTTATTATATCCCGACTCTGTCATATACATTTTAAAGCGAGCGCATATAACATTTGGAAAGATGGAGCCTTAACTTATTTTACACTCGTAGTTGTATTTCTGTAGTAGTTCACTTATAGTTTGAGTTCATTTCACTTGTCATTTCAACTTTTAACAATATATGAAGAGAATTGTCCCCTTAGAATTATTTCTTTTATTTTTGAGATTATAACATAGTTACATCATTTGCTCTTTTTCTTTACTCCCTCCAAACCCTCCCACATACCCCTCCTTGTTCTCTTTCAAATCCATGGCCTCAACTTGCACTAATTTATTGTTATAAGTATGCATATGTGTGTAAATATATATATATGTATATATATATATATATATATATATATATATATATATATATACTGCACTCTGACCTACTACAAAATCCTTGGGGGCAGAGCAGAGAGCATCTTAGGATGACAGTCACTCCTGAAGTTGTGGTTTTGTTGCCATGGCCTGTTGTGGTGTTTGTACCCATCTTTGCCCAGACTGTGCGGAGAGACTGTCTTATCCTTTAATATGCCTGTGACAACCCTTCACCCTGGAAGGCAGAGAGGTGGGCACAACATAAGAAATAACACCAAGCCAGGCGGTGGTGGCGCACGCCTTTAATCCCAGCACTTGGGAGGCAGAGGCAGGTGGATCTCTGTGAGTTTGAGACCAGCCTGGTCTACAAGAGCTAGTTCCAGGACAGGCTGCAAAGCAACAGAGAAACCCTGTCTCGAAAAAAACAAAACAAAGCAAAAAAAAAATAAGAAAGAAAGAGAGAGAGAGAGAGAGAGAGAGAGAGAGAGAGAGAGAAGAGAAGGAAAGAAAAGAAAAGAAAAGAAAAGAAAAGAAAAGAAAAGAAAAGAAAAGAAAAGAAAAGAAAAGAAAAAACACCAGCATCATTGCTACTCCCATCAGGACGCGAGAGCAACCATGAGCCATCTCTGTCCACTCTGTGTCTAAAGTAGTGGACAGACCCTTGGCCTCCATTTTCTTCTCCGCAATTTCAGTTCCCATCTCTTCCCCATCAAAGACCACGTAGACCAGCTCTCCCCCTGGCTGCGGACACAGCCTGCTCTTTTCTCCCCAAACCCTGCCTCCCCACTTTTCCCCGACTACCTTTGCCTTCTCCTCATCCCCTTCTACTCATCCACCAGGGCAAAAGTTCGGTCCCTCAAGCCCCAGTCCCCATTCTTCACTGAGCCTTCTTAACTCCTGTAGGAAAGCCCGTCTTTAGAACTCTCTGGCTTTTGTTTGTCGAACCATTTCCACTGCAGTTACAGCGTACTCCTCGCTGCGCTTGGCTAAAGCCTTGTTTTGCCCACCTGACAGTAGGAACTGCAAACATTTCTTCCTTTGACGAGAACCTCTGCATAGACCAGAGCTGAATGAAATTAGGCAAAAAAGCAGGCTGTGTTGGTGGCTTCCATGGAAAGACTGAATGAAGGGACCAGCTCAAGTAAGTAGCCAGGGTTGTCTCCTTCTGGACTCTAGGGTCTTCTACGCTTGTGCTGCTTCAAATGCTGCATAGACGCCAGCAGCATATTCTTGTAGCCACTAGGCTTTCTCTGCCACTGTCCATATTATGACTTCTCATAGTAGACCCTGAGTAACCAGGCTGTAGTCATGAGCTCATCCCTGGGCCATCAGTTTGCTGGCACTTGGCAAGCAGGACTGACTGACCTGGTCTGGGTTCCACCCTCACCTTGTGATGGAGTAGAAAGGAATTAGGTTGAGTGGGTGAGGGACAGCTAGGAAAGTCACCAATAGGTGATTGTGCATAAGGCATGTCAGGTCTATGAAAACCAAGAAATACCGCTTTGTGTTCAAGCCTGTAGTTGGCACAGTGTCTGCTGGTCACAGCATAGGTGCCATCTGGAGCTGCATCAGAAGCTACCGACTAAGATGTATCTGTTAAATGCCCTCGGATCTCCAGCAGATGACACCCATTAGCATTTAGTGCAACTTTGTTTTTTCCCATTTCAATCCAAGGGGGGGAAAAATCTTCAGTTTCTTCCTTGTATACACGGGTTAGCTAAAAGTCTGTCAGTGCAGTCAGCCACCCCAGACTGCTGAAGGGCTTCTCGTCCTCTCAGGGAGATCAGTCACTTTCCTATTGGCCGCATTGCTTCAGTGGAGTGTGCCCGTCTCTGGAACTGTCCCTCTGAAACCTCCAAAGGTCTCAGGGCCTGGCAGCTTCCTCCTCTACAGCATGACACTGAAGATAGGAATGTCAGAACTGATGAGTCCAACCACGGAGGGCCCTGCAAGGACTCTGGCTATTCCTTCCAAATGGAACAATCTCTCCCAGCTGCCCCCCTTTGTCTGCCTGTCTCTCTTCTCTCCCTTTCCATCATTTGCGACTCAATTATTAATTTTTATATGTAGAAAATAATTACTCTGCTTGGACAGTTTCATGCATGTGTGCAATATGCTGTAAACATATTCATTCCCTCCATTCCCTTCATCCTCTTCCCATTGCTGTCAAATCCTCTTCTTCCCAAATTGTCCCCCTCATACTTTCACTTTCTCCACTCATTCCCCCCACTTGGTTTAGTTAGGATTGCTGGCATGAGCCTGGACGGGTTTACTGGAACATGAACGTCTTAACAGTGTCTACACCACTAAAGATATGGCATTTCCTTCCTTGACAAAGGCTCCTCAGAGAGGGGTGGGGCCTTCTGAGCCACTCCCCAACCCATGATGGAAAGTTGAAGGGCCCACTCCTGTGCAAATCTTGTGTAACCATAACTGCTGTATATTTGGGCAGCCACGTGATGCCCAGAGGATGGCCTGAACGGCCCTTCAAACACCAAGAACCATCACCTGACTCGACACTGAATGACACAGTGTTGAACTTAGGCTCTTTCTTGGGTGCTTTTCTCTCTCTCTTTTTTTTTTTTTTTTGAAAATGTATTATATTAAAATCACAACCTCTTACCCTCTAGGGAAGAGGAAGCTCCCCAGAATATTAAGGAAGCACATGAGCTCTGGAACTATTTAGAATCATACTTGCCTGAAGACTCTACTGAAGACACATCATCATGTAACAAGGTCAAGAGCTTCCTGCTTGAGTCGGCGCCCCGTGGGACCAGCTATCATCTTTTGAGTGTAGTGCTTACCATTGGACTGGTCCTGTGCCAGCTGGTTACTCTCAGGGATTACAACAGCCTCCAAGTCAGGCATCAGCATCTTCACTGGACAAGAGAGGGCAGTGTGAGTGATGGAGGTGACACATCTTAACCCACATCAACTAGCTATGATGGGACCCAGAGTAAGAGCCCACACGCCCCTGAATGCTCATTTTCTCAATGAAAGACTGTCCGAAGAACCAGAGCTTCTGTTAGCATTTGGCTAATTCTTTCCTACTTACTTAGCCATTCCCTGGGCTCTCCAAAGTGCCTCAGCCTTCAGTTTTTGTTAGCAGCAAAGCAGGCTCTTTATCTAGAGGCAAAGGGGCAGCCAAGGAAATCCTGTACACATCTAACTCTGAAAGAGAAATTGGGACAAGTGTTTCAGGCTCTGAATCTGGGTTCAGTGTGGACTCCTAGTGGAGTCAGCTGAATGCCAGTCTAGAGCTCACGGGACTGCAGATTGTGTACTGGAGACAGTGGAGAACTCCCTCAGCTATAGAATCTTGAACCAGATCATCATAGTTTTCAACTCTTGTGACTGAAAACCACACACACACACATACATACACACACATGCATGCATTCACATATGTATTCCCTGACATCTCATTTTTAGCTACTAATACTTATGAAGATATAACCAATACAGCGTGATCGATCTGCACTCTCTAAAGTCCTCTACATTATGAAGATGCAGCAGAGGGATAGCTTTGACCTCTTAAGAGTTATTAATGATACATGGTGAGCAGGAGTGCACGTGAAGTAAGTTTACAAGTCTCCTGTAAACACCTCTATTGACTTAGCAATGATGAAAAAGAAATGAATGGATATTGGACCCATTAGTCACTATTAGGAGAGAATCATATTTTAATCAATTTATTAATATTGCAATATTCCCCTCACATGATTGTCACAGAGATGCAGTGGAGCTTCTATGGGAAAGTGTCCTGCGGTGGCGCCTACCTGGAATACTATCTTTAAAAGGTCATTCCACGGTATGTAAAATGAGCCCACTCTATGCAACTAAGGAGATTGGTTACTCAGTGTGCATTTTGGGGCCCATGTTGAATGAAAAACATTTTTTTTTCTTCCCAAAGGCTGTGCTTTTTAAAGTACGTCTACCTGGGAAAATGCCCCTGGCTCCCAGGTATTCCGCTCCCTTAGCAAATAAATGGCGTGTGATAGTTAATCCTCACTGACAATTCAATGAACTGGAATCACCTGGGAGACATTTCTCTACACGTTCAACTTGAGGAGGGAAAATTCAACCTGAATGTGAGCGGTAGCACCTAGGAACCGGGGATAGGGCTCAGATAAAAGGAGAAAGAGCACTGAGCACTGACACCCATCTCTCTCTGCATCCTGACTGTGGGGGCCATGTGACCAGCCGCCTCCCGCTCCTGCTGTTGTGAATTCCCTGCCGGGATGTGCAGCACTCTCTAACTGTGAGTCCTTCCCTACATAAGTTGTTTCTCTTATGGTATTTCTTTTAAGGGTGAGAGAAAAGAAACTAAGGCCCAAGTGTTCCTCATCTTGCTCCATTGACACGTTGACCCAGATAGATCTTTGTTGCTTGAGGCTGTCTTGTGTGACTGGATGTTTGTGAGCATCGACGGCCTCTACCCTTAAATACTGGTAGGATGCCTAGCTCCAGGTTGTTACAATCAAAGATGTGTGCATTGCCAGTGCTCCATGTAGGGAAGGAAGCATGCTCACCACTGAGAATCACCACTGGGTACCATCCAGCACACCTCCCCTCCAGTTCGTTCTGAAGTTCTGACCTAGTGATATCCCTAACATTGGGAGCAAAAGTGGCATTTCCAGAAGCCAGGGAAGCAAAAAAAGATATGGGATTTTGTTTGTAAACGGTCTTTGCTAAAGCCGTTCTGAGACTATTCCCAACTCTAATGACCAAGTGGTGTCCAATACCCGCCCTTGGCATGGGGTGGAGCCTCTCTATAAAGTTCTTCGGGCTCTTTCCATAGTCTCTGAGCAAACAAACCATTTCCAATGCCAGACAGACTCTGAGGAGAATACCTTCCAATTCTGGGAGTTGAACTTAGGACCTTACACATTTGAGGGGAGTCCTCTAGCACTGAGCTATACTCCCAGACCATGATGAGAAGACTGGGTTTTTTTGGGGGGGGGCTTGGATATTTTCCTACCCTCGTCACTGAAATCATTCACTTCCCCAGGAGGAAGGAAGACAACAGAAGCTGCCTTATGTTTTCCGTCTGGTCCTCCTCTCTTCATGCTTGCATTATAACAATTTAATCTTGCAAAGTCTGCTTAGACCTGGCTTCAGACGTTTCCGTTGAAGGGACGGGGAGGATTATAAATCTCAGAGACATGCAGAAAGCCTGGGGACCACTCACACATATCTCTCATCTGTGTCCAGTGAGCATCACCGTAGGCAGCAGGTAAGAGGCAGGTGACTAACGATGTCACGAGCCTTTTCCAACAGCTCTAGGACTGAATTTGCCACATGCAGATAGGACACTAGATGCTTCATCCAACTAATAAGGCTAAGGAAGAAATGGTGTCTGCTTCAGGAGGAGTCCAAATCCAGCATGCCTTCCTCTGAAAACTCACTAGGATTATAAAACACACCTTTGTCAGCATTTTTGCAGAAAATAAAACAGGAGTCTGGGAAGTCAAAACAAAAGCTACTTGTTTTATCTGGGTGTGTGGAGACAAGAAACACTGTCACAATTAAATCAGCAGAACCAGGAAGACTGTCTGAGAACAAGAACACATCGAAGTTTAGCTCTCCTAATGAATATATAATTAATATATAGAAGCCAATGCTTCTATGTATTAATTGGTTACTTACATAGAACCCTCCCACTTTCCAACCACCAGTTCTTCAGTTCTTCAAAGCATCTTGGGAACCAGTTTTTTCTCCCCTGTGGCCACTTAGAATTAACTTAGTTGCACTATGAAAAATTCCATTTTGCTTCTTATAGGTATCACTTGTCCACCATCATTCGTTCACCCTTCAGCTCCATCTACCTATTTGCTATTCACCCATCTATCCATCAATCATCCTATCCACCTATTCATCCATGTATCCATAATGCCATCCTTCCATCCTCTATCCATCTACCACTACCTATCCATCCATTATCTATCTACCATTATTCCACGCCTCCATCTATCCATCTACCCATCCACTACCTGAGCATCTATCATTACATCATCATATCCATTCACCAGCCATCTATTCATTCACCCATCTACCATCCCATCATTCTGTCTGTAACCCACCAATACCCGTTCAGCTACCTATCGTATCATTCTCCTTTTATCCATCCACCTACTCAGTAACCCACTTACTGAGCAGGAATTAGCTGAGTGACTTTGCTATGCCCTGAGTGATTTCTATGCCAGGTACTGTGAAAGGTTTTGTGATTCAGAGGTGAATGAGACATAGCCTAGTGTCTTGCTGGGTGTGGGTTGTCTGTGTTCTCTGGTTTCTGAAGACCTGAAGGCCATATCTTTACTACAAAGAGTGGACATGTATCAGCTGATGGTCTTTTTGATAGAACAGGGTAGGTTAGGGTCTTTTCTGACATTACATAAGAAAGGCACTGTCTTAACAATTAGACACCCATCACCTTCTGGGCCCTGCACAGAAGTAGTGGCCACAACATAAAGGGATTTCTTCTGATCTTATAGGACTCTGCTTCTTGTGAAAACTTCACATGTGTGTGTGTGTGTGTGTGTGTGTGTGTGTGTGTATGTGTATGTGTGTGTGTGTGTGTGTGTGTGTATACACTTGGGATGAATTTACATGTGTGTGCATACATATGTGTATGAAGGCCAGAAGAGAGCTTTAGGTTCTGTTCCTCAGGTGCTGCCCACCTTTCCTTATGAGACAAGGTCTCTCACTGGTCTGGAAAAGTCAAAGTAGACTAGACTGCCTTGTTACTGAAAAGAGGGATGAGGACACGGGTCAAATAATTTCAAGCTAAGTCCAAAAAATTCCAGTTATAATTTTTTATTATAAGGGGCAAACTTATGGAAAAGGAACAAGAAGTCCAATCTTAACCTAGTGCAGTATATGACAGAGACAACTGGCTACCTGAGCAATCACCCAAAGTCTCATTTGCAATGTTGAAGCAGCCAACTTTGGCTAAGGCCTAGAGTAACTGAACTGACAGACTATTTTCAGAGACAGGAAAATTTTTACCCTGTCTTGGCAAGGTTTGGCAGTCTTTTTTCTTGTGTCCTGCTCATCCAGTCTGGATACCATACACTTTGTCAGTGGTCAAAACATGGGCAGTTCCTTGCCCAAAGGCCAGTTGAGCCAAGAAAAAAAAAAAAAACTCCAAGTGGAGTGTCTTTGATGCTCAACATTCTCTCGGGAATAGATTGGTGCTGTCAGGAGCAATTGTGTCTCACATCAATAGAACCCTAAATTATTTAAATGCCATGTTCTACAGGTCTTTGGAGTGGTTGAAGATTACCTATGCATAATACAATCTCTATGTATCTAAAGAACCTAATTAATCTGACTATAAGTATAACAAACATTAGTGACTATTGACCTATAATACTTAATACCTGAATAACTTAAAGACTAAGACTTTATATCAGAATATTAAATAATCTGTAAACAACTGTGTAGTTAATGAGGACAATGACCTCAAATGTAAACAATGTATAAGTATCTTAATCAGAGGTAGAAATATATAATGCAATATGATAAATACATCCTAAAAATTGTATCAGTATACAAAATGTCTTGAACAGAGGTAGAAACATGCATGTATACAATCTGGCAAAATAAATTGGCATAATAGGTGTACAAATATTGTAAACAGAAATAACAAATATAATTTGAATTTGTATCAACATACAAGAATCTATACCAACGTAAATTGTCCATAAATAATAAACATTCACTCTATTACTCACTATTATTATTATTATTATTATTAATTATTATTGTGAGTAAATTCACACTAAACTACCTATAATCCTATTCAATTTTCCCCCTTTTTTTTCAAGGAGATCTCTGGGCCTACATAATTTTCACCCCAACCCTCTACCCTATACAAATAATAATCAAACCCATATGGTGTCCCCAACCCTGAGGAGAAACTGTGTTGGGAGAAGGGACATCGAGAGCATGAGACTCTTAATCTCATGGTCATGGGTTCGGGCCCCACATTGGGTGCCAGATGTTACTGAAAAGGGGGGTGAGGACTCCAGTCAAATAATCCCAAGATAACTCCAAAAGATTCCAGTTATAATTCTTTATTATAAGGGCAAACTCACAGAATAGGAAGAAGAAGTCCAACCTCAACCTCAGGTGTGTAATGTGGGAACCAGAGAGAGAGAGCCCTGGACAGGCTGGTGGTTTTTCTCTGGGTACCCAAAAGGTCATGCCCTAACCTGGTCTAGCCTCTTAAAGGTCACTGTCTGAAGGAGATTTCCCATCACTGCCTGACTAGCAGGCAAGAGGATTCACTTGTCTCTGCCTCCACAATGATCAGATTACAAGTGCACACAAACCGTTACCTGTTTGTTTTCAATATAGAGTCTAGGGTTCGAAATCAGGTCTTCACACTGACAAAGTAAGCACTTTGCCAACTGAACTGTCTCTCCCCTTCCTTGTCCAGCTCCCTTGACAGACTGTAGGAGCTTCAAGACGCTTTTACTTTAGGATGATATAGGACAATGTATACATCACTGACTTTCTCTAATATCTCAATGACTTAATCAATGGAATTGAATTGAGGAAAGGAAAGGAAGGATTATTATTTGTTTCCAGAATTCAGCATAACATCATTGACTAACTGAACAACTAACTGAAAAAGCATTCTCCTTCCAGAGAAGTTAATTCTGTGGAGTTCTGTAATCGCTGAAAACAAACAAGAGTGTAGACAATTTGTTCCAAGCAAAGGGAATCTTAGGAGCTTCCCAAACATTGTTTCTCCTCCAGTAGCCACTCAACAGCATCTTCTCACACTGCGCCTCCTTCCACAGCATGTCCTCCCACAGAATCTCCTTCCGCATCATCTCCTTGAGTAGCCTGTGAAACTTTCCATAAAATACAACCTCTCCAGCACTTGATATTATTAAATTTTAATGGCGAATAATGAGAGGGAAAAGTAAACATGTTCATTTATGGCTTGTGATGATTAATACTCATTGTCAAATTAGCATAATCTAGAACCACCTGGAAAAAAAATCTCAATGAGAGAATGCTAGGTCTTGCTGACCCGTGGGCATGTCGTTATTATAACATCATCATTATCATCATCAATGTGGAAGGTCTGCCCACTGTGAGTGGCTCCAGTCCCTGAGTTTGGGTCCTAGACCATGTGAGTGGAGAAAGTGAGCTGAAGACAAGCATGCATACACTGACTCATCTCTGCTCTTGAATGTGGATGCCATGTGAGTATTTTAAGCCCTTGCTATCTTGACTTTCACACTATGATAGACTGTCACCTGACACGGTGAGCTGAAATAAACTCTTTCTCCCTTTTTTGCCTGTAACATGAAGGGAGCCTGCTTGTTTGGGGGTTTCTTTCTCGCCCGGCCCCCCAGCTGTTTAGTCCCAGAGAAAAATCACACAAAGATCTCTATTTGTTATAAAGCTGATTGGCCCATTAGGTCAGGCTACTTATTAGCTAACTCTTACATCTTGATTAACCCATTTATCTGATCTATTTTAGCCATGTGACTCAGTACCTTTTTCAGTGGGGCAGCTCACATCCTGCTGCTTTGGTGGCCTGGGCAGGAGTGGGAGGAATCAACTTCTTCCTCCCCAGAACTATCCTGCTCTCCTTGCATCATTTCCACTTCCTGTCTGGTTTTCCCACCTACACCTCCTGCCTGGCCAATCAGCGTTTATTTAAAACATGATTGACAGAATACAGACAACTCTCCTGCACCATTTGCCAGAGTATTTTGTCATAGCAGCAGAAATGCAAGCCAGGCATGGTTTGCACACAATGTCCTGATTCCGATGGAGCCATATTCATTGGTCTATTGCATACTTAACTTTTTTTAACCAGTGAACTGTTTTTATCTGCTTCATATCAGAATACTTGGGTTTTTCCATAATTTAGATTTTTTTGGCTATACATTAATTTTATTATTTTTGTTCATTATTTGTGCATGTGTATGTTTGTGTGTGTGTGTGTGTGTGTGTGTGTGTGTGTGTGTGTGTGTGTGTGTGTTTGAAGAGATCAAAAGACATCTTTCAGGACTCACGTCTTTCCTTTCATGGTAGAGTTTGGGAGGGAACTCAAGCCTTCAGGTGTGAGCAGAACACAATTGATTACATATTCTCTCCCTCTCTCCCTTTCCCTCTTTCTTCTCCCTCTCTTTGTCTCTTTCTCTGTAGGTGTCCTTACTATCAATATGAGGTCATTTATTTGAGATGATGAGAGGAGTGGATTTCAGTCTGCTGAAGCATGGTAGACTACCTAGAGACTACAGTAATTTAGGAGACAGTTTAAGAGAGCTGGGAAAGGCCAAAGTCTGCTGACATAGAGGGGGCTAGAGGACAGTAGATGCTAATGCCTCTACAACGTCCTCAATGTGATCTTTACTCTGTGTACATCTTTATTGAATTATCAGACTGCACCCCAAAAATACGTACAAATATGACATGCCAGTTTCTGAAATGCTTCTCTGGATATTTTTGGGATACTCAAGCTTCTCAGAGGCACTCTGAGGACTCCCCAGGTTGGTTCTGAACATTCTTCACACAGGCTACATTGACCATTCCACACTGACCTTCTTTGAGGACCAAGGGATGGATCAGAACAGAGCAAGATGCTGGTGTGTGGCTAAACCATCCATCAAACAAATTTCAATCAGTGCTAGGTTCCTGGTTAGTCAGTCACAGTGTCATGGGATATTTTAAGTTCTTCTGAGACAGATGGGCAGTGCACAAACTTCTCTGATGAGTCCTTTAGTTTTCTATTGAGAGCTGAGTTTGCTGGGCTCTTTGCTGATTGGCATGGCCCAGTAACCCTTTGCTGCATGTAAATTTGGAATGAGCTGCTGGCACATGGACAGTGGTTCCAGTGGTACCCAGCAGATGGCTTGCTGCTTGCTAGAAATAGACAGTGTTAGGAGAAGTTCTTGCTGCTCATCTGTGGTTTGCCACACCGGATTCTGGAGCGCAGGAGCTGGCTCCTGGTGGCTAAATTTACTCTGCCTGTTCAGAGCTCTGGGATTGGGTAGGGAGACTTCCCCAGGTGCTGTGCTGGGTGACTTAGAGCTGTCAAGGTCCCCTTTTCCTTCCCCAAGGCTATGCATTTACCTAACACTCAGCTAGAATTTGACACCAGGCTCCTTCCCTGCAGGCAGTGGCTTTTTGTGAGAGCAGAGGATGAGATGTCGAGAAAGTGGGGTGGCACCCAACCGAGTCTCTCTCAAACACTATGTCTTCTTAGCTCCATTCCTGCCCTTCCTTCCACCAACTTGGCATTCCCCTGATTCCAGAGCCCTGAGTTTGTTCCTGAGTGGGCAGCCCTCTGCCTCAGATCATCTGGAGCCCATCAGATTCTTGGTTCCTTGAGTACTTCCCATGAACTGGATCATTTCCTATGAATTCAGGGTATCCTCTTGGGTGTGTCCCTATGTGTATGTGTGTATATGGGTGTTTATGTGTCCAGTTGAGCAGGCATGTGTATATGTGAAGGCCGCAGTTCAGCCTTGGATGTTGTTGCTTAAGCACCATCCACCTTGTTTTTGGCACAGAGTCTCTCGCCCCATCAGCTTGGTTGGCTGGCCACTGAGTCCTCTGGATCCTCCTGTCTCTGTCTCTCCAGGACTGTGATTACAAATGCATGCCAGCCCATCTGGCTTTGAGGATCAAACCCAGATCCTCATGTTTGCCTAGCAAGTGTTTTACAGACTGTTCCATCTCTCTGGGTCCCAACTTAATGTCGTTCCTGTTGGTAGGAAGTAGAGGAGGAACTCAGGGGCTCTCTGTAGCAGAGCTGAAAGTTAAAGTCCGGGAACACTGATATCACTATCTGATGAGTTGGCATTGGGTGAGAAAGCACCGGCTGGTTCACTTTGAAGAAGTTGTGTCCCAGGCACATTTTATTTATGAGCCACTTGACTCAGCTCCAGGTCAGCCTAGGAAACTCCACTGTGAACCTGAAGGACTAAAAATCAGAGTTCCAGGAATTCCCACCACCCTTCAAGGGACATTTTAAGGCAGCTTTTTGTTTTGTTTTTTTTTTTCTTCTGTGACTTTTTTGAAACTGTCATTGGAGGTTTATCATGAGGGACCTAAAAACTTGTTCTCACTGTAAAGTCTTGAGCCAAAAGCCATTTTTAAAGTGAATTTGTTGCTTGGGTCAGTGTTTGATGATAGAAAATAAAATTGGCCCAGACTAAAAAGTCTGTTTAGCGTCCTGCCATTGTTGTTTTGGCTCAGCATTCTGTTTACCAAAACGCAGCTTCCTCAGGTTCCAGCTGCAATGAATTCTCCTGACAGAGAGGATGGTGAGGTCTGCTCTCGCTGGGTGAGGGCCATTCCTCATCTGCTCTGGAAAGGGAGCAGAATTTTAAAGTCATACTTTGATCCGAGCACTTGAAACATGGTGTTCCTACGAGGGGTCTCAGAAAGCTGAGCCTTAAATAAATGAAAACACACCAGGTCATGAAGTTGCTCGGAGTCTGCAAGGACACAGAGTCTGAAGTCAGGCGTGCCTCTGAATGTAATAGCAGAAGGCATTTTCTGCCTGGCTGACATCTAAACAACGGTAGCGACAGTTGATCTGGACACATGGGTGTACTCAGCAAGGCCTTTCAGGGATCCATTTTTCAACTGGGAAAAATACAAACAATCATATTTTGTTGTCTCATATATAAAAATCCAAGTTATCAAAACCAAGGTCACAAGGGTATGTTTGCTAACAAACCCAAAGACTTCAGAGAGAATCCAAGAACGTTGCAGAGTCTGGAAAGGGTGATTTTCCTTTTTTAAGTACAAACAATAAACTAAAAAGTACAAGCATGGTAAGTAAAGTTAAAACAGCTACCAGGCTTGTCTGTTGAGAGTTGTCTCAGAAATGACTGACAGTGGACACTCCCATTGTGAGGAGAAGCTGGTGATGTCCTATAATGTCACTGTGATTGATTCTGGCTTGGAACAAATGGAAGTAGACTTGTTGGACAATACACAGTATAATCTTGAATGATATAAGGGCACATTTCATTCTGATTAAAAGCCAAAGAAATGGCTAAGAGACCGGCTTTACTCACTTTGTTACTTGTAGTTGGTTGATCGCAAATATGCTAATGACATAACCATTATATAAATATGTGCTTGCAATGTTTATGATGATGATGGCCATAAACACAAATTATGCTGCAAAGTGCCTGATGGTTAGATAATGACACAAAAATCTCTAACCATGTGTGAGTGCTTTAGGGACTGCTGGGTTGGTTGTCTATGGAACATGCACACATTGGACACATCTAGGAAGCTAATATTTTGACAGTTGTTGGTTCAGCTTGGGCTCCTGAGAGACAACCTTGGAGATGAAGCCATTTGTAGAAAGTTTATTAGGAAATTATCCCAAGAAGCCCTGGTAGATGAAAGGGATGGGAAAGAAATTCACAGAAGACGGGCTCCTATCAGAAGCTCATAGCGTGATTTTGGACCATAGATGCATACAGCTTCCACTTCTGCTACTCCTATTAGTATAAAGAGAAGGGAAATATTTACACTGTTAGTTTGAGTTGATACAGGGGAATACATTTTCCCAGGCAGTTCCCTTTGTTCCCTGTGAGGTGACAGGCTCTTTAGCAGCCTCCCAACAAAGGGCCATGAATACTTTCATGTAGGATTGAGAGTAGGCAGGCATAGAGGTGATATAAAGCAGTACCAACCATTTGGTGAACCCACTGCATACCCAGTATACCAAGTATACCTTGCTATGGAGACCCACCCTGGGACTTCCATGTATAGCATAGGCAATATTTCTTCCACTCATTTCCTCTCTAATAAACCCTCCTTTCCTTCTAGGTATGAGGAGCCCCAGTGGAGGTATGCATGCTTCCAGGCTCCCTTGCAGCTAGACGTGCATAAGCAGCCCTTTCATACCTCTTCCTGGCCCTCTTTTGCTAGAGAGTAACACAGTGATGGGAACTGACAAGCACGAATAGTTTGGTCTGTAACAAGGTTAGTGGGGTTCTAAGACTGAAAGTTAGGGACACATACGGTACCTGGTTCTTGGGGAGCCTTCCTCAGTCCAGATGGTTGAGGTCTAGTCCTCCCGAAAGTCAACTCAAGCTAAGCTACTGTTGCATGTGCTTCTTTTATCTCCTTCTGGAAGTATTTGCAAACAATGCTGCAGCGAGCAGAGATGGTAAGTTGACTTGCATAATAAATTAGATGGTGATTTTTGTTCCTTTTAGCTAAATATTCACGTAATGAGAGGTGACCTTGCATGTGTGTCCTCCTCCATGGATACCAGCTGACATGGTAAAGAGATCCCATCTTGTTTTTCATCAAGGAGGAGAAATAATAGGCAGATTTGGCTAAGGGGAATGAATTCATTGTTCATCCAAACGATAAAGAATGTCTCCCAGATCTGGTTTATTTTAACAGATGTTGAACCGGCTTAATCAACAATCGCAAGGCAAAATGGAATATGTTTATTGCAGATGACAAGATTGTTGAAATGAAGATGAGCTTGGGAATTGGAGGAAGACAATTGATCATGGAGACGATTAATCACTGGAGACTCTTGGCTCGTTTACACGGGATGAGATTTACTGTATCTGAGGCAAATGAAAGGCATCATCCATCCTCCTTTTCCACAGAGAAATCATCCTGGTGACAGTGGGAAGGGCTGGCTGGGCATTCTCCTGTGTGTCTCAGAGTCCTCAGTGCCCCACAGAGTCGCAGGTAGTCACCAACCAACCCCCCTCCACTACCACCACATCAGGCCCTGAGCCTCTGAGAGCCGGTGGCACCTCCCTGTCTCCCAGTCTTAGCTCTTTCTTCGGGTATGTAATGGGTTTGCATGTATCATAGGTTGTCCAAACAGACAGAGCGTGAATGCCCCTCCCATCAGCCTCTTGCACAGATATGTGAACTCCCATTTGCAATATTCTCTGCTGAGCCTTCCACAGAGGACACTGAAGGGTGCTGGACACACTCTGGTCATCCTTCCTCAGCAGAGGCAAAGTGAGAACTCTATTACCCACACATTCTGGGACAGTGAGTTTCAAGTCAGGGGAGCAAGTGGACCTCTAGATCCGCCTAGAACCCCAAAATGACTCCTTCTGGTTCGAGCCTGCTTTTAGAAATCCATAGGTTTACAGTCTCTGCCTCTTTACCTGCTAGGCAGCTGAACAGAAGTTACCTTTGATCCTTGTTCCTCTTCATGGAACGTTTAAAGAATTATTTTCACATGAAATTTCTTGGAGAAAACAAACACAACTGAAAAAGCAAAACATCCAGAAAGGTCAAATGTTGCCCTAGAGTGGAAGGAATGAACTGGTGTCCCCAGAGGTGAAGGTGAAAGAGCCCCCTGTCAACCAGAAGCATGGAGATCACACACCTGTGATCTCAGTGCACAGGGGACCGAGGCAGGAGGGGTCATGAGTCTGGGGCTAGTCTGGACTACGTAACAAAACCCTGTTTCAATAAATGAAAACAAAAGGCCCTAAGAATAGGAAATCTTCCTCAGAGTCCAATAGAAATAAAAAAAAAAGACACTTTCTATATATTGCTTCTTTTAATCAATAAAAGTCAGGAGAGCAGCATAAATATTTTTGAAAGAACAAGGACAATGTAAAGGTTTATTAATTTTTGTTGTACAACATTAAATTCTAGGGACTGAAAGACTGGCAATTAAATGCCCCTTTAATCCAAACTCCCACCAACAGAGGCTATCTTGCAAGAGCTCGACATCTGGCTTTCGGTTTTGCTCTTTGCCAGAAAAATACACGGGTGACAAACAATATAAATAGGAGGCAACAAATGCCAATTAAACTTATAGCACGGTCAGGGCATGTCCTAGAATGGCTTAGGGAAACAAACAGCATTAAACACAGGCGACCAGAGTGACTGGCTAGCTGGTGGCAGTGCAAATGAGTACAGCTACTTTGAAAAGTGATGTGGAGGTCTTTCAAAGATCAAACA
Source organism: Myodes glareolus (assembly GCF_982192425.1). Taxonomy (NCBI): domain Eukaryota; kingdom Metazoa; phylum Chordata; class Mammalia; order Rodentia; family Cricetidae; genus Myodes; species Myodes glareolus. The sequence continues at coordinate 68,954,226 of NC_142032.1, forward strand.
GCAGGGTGGTGGTGGCATATGCCTGTTATCCCAGCACTCGGGAGACAGGGGCAGGCGGATCTCTGTGAGTTCCAGCCTAGTCTACAAGAGCTAGTTCCAGGACAGGCCCCAAAGCTACAGAGAAATCCTGTCTTGAAGAACCAAAAACCAAACCAAACCAAAACAAAACATATTTGCAGTATTAGATCCAGAAACTGCAATTTTATATATTTACCCAAAAGAAATGAAACATGCAGAAGAAGGCACACAAATGTTTACACTAGCTTTATTTATCATCATTGAAATTTAGGAACAACTCACTTATCTAGGAGCTAGCAAATGGGCAGATTGTGTAATATCTGTACAATGAAATGCTGTTCAGTAATAAAAAGACAAACCGCCCTGGAAACCACAGTGTGGATCACCTCAACAGTTAAGCTCCACTAATAAAACCTTCTAGGATCAGACATGGTGGTGTCCACTTTAATCCCAGGCAGAGGTAGGCAAATCTCTGTGTGTTTGAGGGCAGCCAGGGCTATACAGTGAGACCCTGTTTCACACAGCAACGAAGGCAAACTTTAGGAATGCAGAACACTGGTCCCCAGGAACAGGTTTATCAGTCACTTTTCTTACTCCTGTGACCGAGCCCCTGACAAGGAGATGCATGATAGAGAGTTTACTTTGACTTCATGCTTGAGGGTACATACATGGTCTTCATGGGGAAGGCATGGTGTGGGAGCAGCTCTCCACTGTGATAGCAGGAACCCGAGGCCACATGCTCACTCGGAGGTAGATCAGAAACCGAGGACAGGACAGGAAGTGGGGTCAGCCTAGAAACCTCACTGCCTACCCCACAGCAGTGAGATTTCCTTCAGGTTGGCCCTATGGTTCCATAGCTCCGGTGCTACAGAGCTACTAGCTGGGAACCAAGTTTTCAACCACATGAGCCTGCAAGGTAGGTTTTATATCCAATTTTTCACGGCAGGGAAGGGTTTGGAAGAGTGAGCGTAGGGGAACCAGAGAAAGCCTTCCCGAATCTAGAAGATGCATCCTATGTGGAATGCGTGGCATCTAAACATGAGTGGATGCTATGCAGTGAAAATTCTCCATCGATAAATTTTTATGGGAGGAAGGAATGAGACCTGAAAGCAATGTGTGATCAGTTCCCAAGCTTGTCAGTAAGCACAGAAGCAAACAGCATTTTAAAAACCAGCGGCTACCATGATGTCCTTGGGAGAGGTGGGAGAAGTCAAGTTGAGCTGCAGCACCGCATGAAGGCGTAAGTCACAAACGATCCCACACCAGTTTGGAATTATGATTAATAGAATGGTTATTTATTCAAAGGGGAAAAAACTTACAGATTACCATCCCAGACAACAGCCCCTCTGTGCCATCAGGAAAGGAGTCTAGGAGCCGGAAGCGGAGCCAGAAGCCAGAGAGAGAGAGAGTGGAGGACAGCCGCTGCTTTTTTAAAGAGAGGGAGACCATACCCCAATGGGCTGGTATCTCAGTGGCTATTGGCTGAAGGAGCAGAAGGAGCTCCCGCAGCAACCACGAGCTTCGTGGCAGTTTCTTGGACACGATGAAGGTCATGTGGGCGGCGAAAGAGTGTCCTTCCTTAGAGACCCAGGCAGAGCAAACAAAATGTCATGGTGGTCTCCAGCTATTTTTCCAAGATTCAAATTATTTAGAGAATAGGTAAGGTATGTGGGTGTGCATGCATGTGTGTATGTGTGAGAGAGAGAGAAAGAAAGAGGGAGAGAGAGAGAGAGAGAGAGAGAGAGAGAGAGAGAGAGCATATGTGTGTGTTTGTGCTATGCATGCAAGAAGATGGTTTTGTACTTTTACTCATGTGTAAAGAGAAGGGTATGGAAGCAAAGAGAGAGAAGAGAGAAAGGGAGAGAGATAGAGAACTGTGGGGGCATTTCATTTTTATTTTTATAAATAAAGCTTGCCTGAAGTTCAGAGAGCAAAACAGTCACACTGGGCAGCCTTACAGACCAGGCCACAGTAACTCACACTTTTAATCCCAGTAGCCACACTAGTTTGCTAGGTGGTACATGCCTTTAATTCCGGAACTAGAGAGGATTGTAAGATGGGAGGAGACAGCTCTCTCTCAGTCTCATTCTGAGATTTCTAGAGGCAGGATTGCCATTTTGGATTGAGGCCAAGGTAAGAGCCAGTGGCTGGATGCTTTACTTTTCGGATCTGCAGGTTGAATTTCTCTCTCTGAGGTTTTATTAATCGTGCTTCAGAGAACTTATGAATATAAACAGAATGTTCACACTACATTTTTGTTTTTATTTTTTATAGGTTCGAAATGTTTCCAAATGAAAAGTTGGCAAAAAACATGTTACTATTTCTTTGTGCAACAGCAACCAGCAGTGAAGAAGATCGTCTTTATCAAATGACCATTCGCAGATGCGGAGATGTAGGAAAATTAGACTCTACACCTGAATGTGGGCAAAGGTAAAAATCCAGAGAAAAAGCCAGGCCATGGCAACACACACCTTTAATCCCAGCACTCTGGGGGCAGAGGCAGGCTGATCTCTGTGAGTTTGAGACCAACCTGGTCTACAGAGTGAATTCCAGGATAGCCAGGGCTACACAGAGAAAATCTGTCTCAAAAAACAAAAGCAAGCAAACGAACAAACAAACAAACAAAAAAAATAGCAAAATGTCCAGCCACATATAGTACCTGACAGAGAGTGGAATCTGATACATTTTTTTTTTGACAAACAAGTGGGTGTTTGCCTTAAAGAATCATGAATAAATAAATAATAGTATATAAATATAACAGAATATTATGCTGACTTTAAATATGTTTTGCTAAATATTTAATAACATGGGGAATGCATATGCCATGCTAAATGAAAAATTCAGAATGTAAAACCTATATAGATGAAGTTATTCTTTTTAAACTATTTTTAATGTGTGGAGAAAAAAGCTGGAAAAAAAATGAACTAAACGTGCAAGAAGCTTTTCTCTAGTGACAGGATCTTTTTTCTCTTTCATTTCCTTTGCTCTACTTTCCAGGGTTCTGCACTAAACGTATACTTTTATTTTCTCAATATCTGAAGTCATGCACTGGAGTTTAGTCAAGCAAAACACTGGGACAGAAGCAAATGCTTCTAGAAGAATCTCTTGTGGCAGGTCTGCACGGAGGAGGTGACAGCAGGCCTGAGGTCACAGAAATGCTGGCGATGCAACAAATATGGATGGAATGCCCGATTCAAGCTTGGCCCTTACTATGGGGAAGTCTCCAGATTTCAACCGAGTTGCTTTCTTCTCTTCGCTGAGACAAAATTATCAAATACTTTTTAAAAGCTGGTAGCACTTTCCAACTGCGTGTTGTTCCTGCTGTTTCTGCATGGAGCAATATTAAGCCTTAAACTAAGATAAGGCAGAGCAAACATACAGTGTTGTGCTGTCTCAACAGAGCCTTCCTGACACCCCTTTGACGAACTGTATGTGTACCATGGAAAGCCAGCACCGGGTGTCAGTGCAGCAAGTCAGAGAGGATTCTTATTCATATCTTGGTAGGTAAGCAGAGACTGGACAGGGCGCAGGGTCAGGCTAGAAACCTCAAGACCCATCCTGCAGCAACCGGCTTCTTCCAGGCAAGCCCATCCGAAGTATTTCCACACCCTGACTGCCTCTGGACAGGTTGGGTGATGCCCACCCAGCTGTCAGAGTTTGTGTTTCAGAGTTGTGTGGCTGGAGGGGATGGATGGGGGCCAGCTCACAGAAAGGTCAAGAGGAAAATGTGTGAAATTGCAGTGAGGTTTGTTAGGGTCTTCCTGAATCCTTGTCTCTGCGGGTCCATCCTAGACAAGAAGTGTAAGCCTGGGGGTCTCTGATTTCAGCAACAGCTCTTCCACAGTAGTGGTTACATCATTCTCTGGAGGGAAGGGAGGGCTGTGTAGGGCCCAGGCTCAGGGCACACTGGGGGAGGGGGGAGCTACTCTGAAGATAAAAGGCTTCCTGTTTGGAAAACAGATACCTTGGGAGGGTGAAGCAGAAGCCACACACATTTGATTTAAGGAAATCAAGGTGTCAAGAGTGTTTGGGGACATTCCCTTGGGTAAGGACTTGGCTACTAGAGCAAAAACCTGTGTGGCCAACTTATGCCCAGGAGCTTGGAGGTCGGACCCTGCTCTGGGTCTGGAATCACCCAGGAGAGGGCCAGGCATGTATGGAGGAGGAGTTGGGGAAGCAGATGTCTGGGGCTTTATATTACTAAAGCAGCAGAGTTGTGCGGTGTTCTTGTGGGCAGGGAGGATGGGAGAACCTAGCCTAACAAGAAGTTTTCAAACAAATTGATTTAGGAACACTATAAAGTCTTATGCATCCATTACTTTTCCCACGGCTGTGACAAATACCCGATAAAAGCTGTGTAAGGAAAAAAGGAGGGAAGGGCTCCCCTTAGACTCCAGGGTATAGTCCAGCATGGCAGGGAAGGCAAGGCAGCAGGAGCCTACGACAATGTCCTGACTGTAAGCAGGGAGAGATGGATGTTCATGCTCAGGTTGCCTTTATATTCACTCTAGAACCCTAGCCTAGGGAGTGATGATGCCACCCACTTTTAGGATGAGGCTTCCTGCCTCAATTAGCCGGGTCTAGAAACCCCCACACAGACATGGAAATAGATTTGTCTTCTAAGTGACTCTAGATCCTGGCCAAGTAGAGAACTGATATTAACCATCATACCTTATTTTGTTTTTCTGAATAAATATTTTTTGAATGGACATTTTTGAATAAAAATATCTTTCTCCACTTTGTGATGAAGGACCACCCTGAAGGTCCGTGGAAAACTCTTACCAGTCAAGATGTGTGTTTGCCTCTCACCTTAACATTCAGCTACACTGTCCTGTTCCACTGTTCCCAGTGCCCTGAACTGGACACATGCCCTTAACTAATGCAGTCGCACTGAGTAAATTCTTCCATGTCTTCAGACTTGAGCATTAAGTGTAAAGGCTTCTACAAAGCCGTGTGGTGGTTAATAAATGATGTTACAGCTTAATACCAGCACTTAGAAATCCGGGAGACTGTTATCTTCATATTCTAAATACTTAATGATCCCTCCCCCTTTCTTATTAAAGCCACTTAGAGAAATGAATCATTTTCTTAGGGAAACCCCTAACATTCTCCTTATTAGTTGGAGAGAGACTCCCATGAATCTTTCTCTTTTTCTCCGCATCCTTTTGACTCTGTGCGTACTTGAAACAGGTAGAACTGGATTTTAGGGTGAAAATTCAGTTCGTGTGACCGTAACATAAGGCTGGGGCATCGTCACAGATCTCCACAATGAAGTTTTCCTGTGGTGAGAGCCATGGTGGGACCTTAGGACACAGAACACTGGTCTCTTGCCGAGCTCACTCTAGCCCTACCCCTTCCTGTGATAAGAGGGAAAGTTGGGGTTCATACAGGGCTTTGTCAGGTCACCCGCTCTCTGCTGTGTCCAGTGGCGAGCGGGATTCATGAGTCTGGACATCAGTTTGATTTTCAAACCCTGGCAAAGTTCACCCGCACCGCCAGGAGGGAAGGAAACAGTGCCTCCCAAGCCTGCTGATGGGCCTCATAAGAAACAGCTTCTGCAAATGTCAGCGGTCACTCAGCCTTCCCCTTCAGGCCTCTTTGGGCTGAGGCAGGTTGAGGTGGAAGGTGAGAAGCCCTAAGTGTTACCAGTCTCCTGGCACCTGTTCCTTGGGGGAAGGGACAGCTGAAGAATTTTAAAGGTGACCTATCTCTTGCAGATTTCAAAATGGCTGGACCACTCACCACCAGCATCCTGCTAAACAAGGCCTATTGATAGGGAGCTCTTCTCAGCATCAGGAACCCAGTCATAGGGTCGTACAGTCCAGCCTAACTTCATGAAAATGATTTCATAAAACTCCTCTGCAGCCAGGAGTCTTGGATTCCACCCCTTAGGTTGCTCTTTCCAGTCCCCTAGCAGAACAGCAGCTGCAGCTCCCCCCTCCCTGAACTAGGGACAATGTTCACCCTTAGCTCTGCTCAGAACCCTTACTTGAGAGACACCTAAAGTGGGATCGGCTGTGTAACTCTTAAAGGTCCTGCCTCCTCCCCAGACAGCACCACCAGCCGGGGACCTAATGTCAACATGCCTAATGTCAACATGCACGAATCTGTAAGGATTTCACTCTCAAACGAGAACACCTTGAGTCTGAGCTAAACTGAGATTTCCTCTCTTGAGGACATTTCTCAACAAGGTGACAGACACTATCTCTGTCCCGAGCGCCATCTTTGACCTAAAAGAAGCTTGTGAGTGTTGAGACCGTGCTTCACTTTAGCAAAACCTGGCTGCTTGAGCGTACTGATTGCCCGAGACGAAGTTGCTTTGATTTTTTTTTTCTCAGTTCTTTTCTGTTGCTCTGTGTCTTAACAGTTCAAGCTCAAGAAATCTTGGGCTTCTTAACAATGTCCCGAGTCCTAACAGGTCCTTTGGGGTTGAGGTAGAGGAGGTTAAGCTGTCTGGGTTACAGAGGGACCAACGGAGCCTCCCACCGCAGCACTGAGGCATCATGGGACTGCTATTCAATACTAGCTGTGATTGTCTGAAAGCCAGGTGTGGGGTTAACCTTGACCGTCAACTTGACGGGCTTCAGAATCTTCATGGAAACCAATCTCTGGCCAGGTCTGTGATGGTTGTCTAGATTAGTTCGACCGAGGTGGGAAGGCCCACCCTGAATGTTGGCGGCACCATTCCATGCACCAGAAGCCTGGGCTGAATAAAAAGGAGAAAGTGCGTTGATCACCAGTGTTCATCTCTCTCTGCTTCCTGACTGGATGGATGTACTGTGACCAGCAGCCTCATGTTCCCGCTGCACGACTTCCCTGCCACGATAACCCTCAAAGTATGAGCCAGAACAAGCCTTTCTTTCCTGAATTCGCGTATGTCTGAATTCTATATGCTGAATTCCTGCAGCAATAGGAAAAGTAGCTAGTGCACTGGACTTTCCCTATTTTTGTGGACAGGAGATAACTGTCCCACTAACTCAATGACCCCGTCTGTGTTCTGCAGTGGGTTGCAGTGAGAGTCACCATCTTTTACAAGAAACCACCAGAGTCCCCACGGGCTGCCGTGGCTCAGGCGATGGCAAGCATGGGTCCTTTTTTTTGCTCTGTAGAGGACAGGGATGATGAGGTTCTATGAATGTTTGTGGAAAGAGAAAATTATATTTAATAGAATGTATGAGCACCTTCTAATCAAAGGCAAAATAACTTGCTTATTTCAGTCAATAAAATTCTAGTAGAAATCATTTATTAACCAGCTGGTGGCACTGTTTTCATTAAGAAAAGATGGGGCGAGATTATGCATACTGGCCCTTTGTCAGGAGAGTAGAGGACAGGCGTTTATTTCCTTCTTACCAATGTGCACAAAATCCAACAGTATTTGGTGAGTTCAGCAGAGTCCTAAAAAGAAACAGAGTTTTTGGCAGTTGTTAAGCAACTAACAGCAGGGAGTTATACAAATTGTGCAGGTCAACATTTAAATGTTTGGTGTTTGTTTGTTTGTTTGTTTGTTGGGTTTTTAATTTCCCTGTTACTGATCCCTGAATTAAGACCAGCGAGAACACCAACAAGACAGCTAATTGGGCAATGTAGTTATTGACGGGTGGTGCTGCCTCGAGCTGTTTGGCAGAACTCATTTTTGACAGGCCAACAATTCCCGTCTCCTGCTTTCTGTCGAAGATGAGCGCAATGAACTCAGCTTTCTTCTCTAAAATTATCCGGTGAGTTCCTGCCTCCCTCACTCGCGGCAGAAAAGGAAGTCTGCCTGCAAAGAAGGGAGACGAACATCAGACTGCAGAGTGCCCCGCGTTTTATTTCTGTAACACAGTCACGTGATGATATCCTTGCCAACGTTCCGATTCCATTATGTCAAAAAGAATTGCCAATCAGGTATGAGAATAACGTTGTCCTCCCACTGAAAAACACCCGAAATACTCACAGCCTTGACCCCTCCATCTGGGTACACAAATTCTTTCTTCTCTAAGGGGCTGAACCTCCCACCCGACACTCTGCTGGCACCATCTGTACCTTCCTCATCTGGGATTGGATTCGAAGCCCACAGACATATGCAAAGCCAGTGCTTGTACCCAGCAGACCCTCTGCCGACTGAACACAGCAGGAAACACAGGGGGCGGGGCAAAGACAACTCCTGCTTCTGTATTTCCCCTCCTTCTTTGGACCAAAGCCTTCTTCTCCTGGGAAAGCAAAATCTTTCTGTGTTCAGAGTTTTATTTACAAGGAAACGTTGATCTAATTAGCATTACATTTAGGGTGATATTTACTCATTTGTATCACAAAGCCCTCTTCCCCCAACAGCCCCAGAGAAGCAAAACCGTCTGCACCCACGTGGATGGAGAATGGGGGTCATCTGCCAAAAGGGTTGCACAGCCAATTACAGGAAGATGAAGCTGACAGCCTTGGATTTGCAGTTTCCGGCCCGTGAAAATCACTATTTGAGAATGAAATGTGTTCTGCTGATTTAATCAAGTAAGAATGCAAAGTCTGCCCCGAGGACAGGGAGGCACGGCCAAGAGCAGTGGGCCTTGAACACTCCAATATTCTCCCATATTTCCTCTGGCCAATTCTCATAGGAGCTTGTAGAGCTGACTAACTAAGCCTAACGCAGGTAACAAAAGCTGCCACCAGGGCTTTGTGACAAGGTTATCTGAGGGATTCGAGAGTTTCAAATCCTGTAGAATTTATGCAGTGGTCACCAGAGAAGAAGCTTCCAATATCCTTGAATGGATCTTGACCATTGGTCACTGAAGTTCAAAAGTTTCTGCGCGCGGTGCTGGAAGACATTCAGCATTTGGCATGTGGATGGTGAGTCTTAGCTTCAAACCGTGAGGTAGTGGTCTGGGACAGTAGGGACGGAGTAGCTGCTTTGTTCAAAGGGTAAGTGCATCAAAGAAGCAAACCCGCTTTAGTGAGTGACCCTAGTTCAATAATTCAAAGTGCCCCTGATATGCAAAGAACTTTCAGGATACAGTGGTAGAATTATTTTGTTCAGCTCTTGTGCGTCCCTGCTGGATGACCTGCATCTTATACTGGTCCCTCTAGAATGTGTAACGACTTCCGGTGAACCGTGTGGTCACCTGACTCAGTCATCATCCTTAAGAAGAGGAAAGCCAGTGGCTACCAGTTAGAGACAAGGCAATTCTTAGATAATATATTAGTTTAATTCATTAGGACTTAATGCCCAGCCTCAATGACTGACGTGGCTTCAGATAATTCTGTCAAGAAACTTTGGAAGAAGGTTGCTCTTCACATCTTTTAGTTAAGGGAGATTGCAATTTAGAGCTAAGGAGTAAATTGCCCAAGTGAATGTAAAAATTTAAACCCACAGCCTGAGGGTCGGATTAGCTCCCCTGCCCTCAGACTCTCTGGTTTCCCAGCTGCCCTGTAGTAAGGGAAGATGTCCATCCCTGCCATGGAGAATGAAGGGGACAGGAGGAAGCAAGCACATCTCATTCAAAGCCCTTGTCCACTGAGGTCCAAGGGTATGTGATTTAAGATCATTTGCTTCTGAGGGATCCGCATAGTTGCCTGGGAAGCTTGTCACTAGCATAGAAGCCAAACCTACAGGAGTCTAAGGCTTCAAGAGATCAAAGGAGTGTGTTCTAAAGTATGTTCTGAATAGCTGTAAAACTCTCCTTTAATCCGAATTATAAATTCTACAAACATAACATAGACCTCCCAAGTGTGGCAGCGATGTGTGAACAGCTGGGCGAACTCCACGGTGGTGATAATTGACTGGCCTCACACAAGTCTGCTGTAGCCCAACGGGAGAGGGAAGACTTTTCTTTTGGCTCATTAATGAGTCCAAGAGCAGGCTGAACCTTAGGAGCAGTGCTGTGAAGATGGGGCGGGGTATATATCTCTATGGGTTCATATCCAGAATCTCAGGCAGGATGAAAGCCATGTGTCAATCCGGTGAACGCTGTGTACCCAGAGAACCGAATGGCCTTGTCTTCCTCACTCCTTTCTTGCCTCCCTCCCTTTCTTTTCTCTGCTCCTCCTTCCTCTTCTCCCTCTTCTTTCCTCTCTCTTTCCTTCCCTCCTTTCCTCACTCCCTCCATTCCTTCCTTTCTCTCTGTTTTCCCTTCATCCTCCCTCCCTCCCTTTCTCCCCTCTTCTTCTTCCCTGTCTCCTTCTAACTCTTCCTCCCCTGCCTCCCTTTCCCCCCTCTATTCTCCCTTCTTCTCTCCCTCCCTCTCGCATTTGTTACTCAGTTACTTAGTCAGTTAACTTTCAGCTTTATCTTACACATAGCGTAGGTGAGAGGGTCTGTCTTAGCCACACACATATTCTTAGAATAATGGCTGCTCTCACCTCCTTCCTCCTTCTTCCTTCCCAGGGACTATAATAATGATTCAATTCGTTAATGCTGACCCAACCACATTCAGCACATCCAGCTGATAATTCAATGTTCAGCTTCACATTTCCAAAGATAAACTAATACTCCTTCTTGATTTTTCTGTTTGGGGCATTTTGTAGTTAAGTAGCTGTTTATTATTTGTTTCTCATGATTTCCTAACAGCATCCACAGGCAATACGTATCAGGAATTAAGATTATTGTTCTTTTCGTGAACAGTCTTTACTTTTCCTGCACTTAGCATTGCTTCCTTTTTGGTTCATCCGATTTCCTAGGTATTTACCATTAATCCAAGGACAAAACTGCCTTAGTGTTCTAACAACCTCCTGACACTCACACACTTCAGGGTTTCTCCCTCCACCACCACTCCCAGGTTCTGCTCACGTGACTTTCTTCTATCACCTGGTACTTCATGTTGTCCTTTCTTGACTCAGACTTCATTTGAAGACTGACTACATCAGTCTACTGAGTCCCGAGAAGAGGGTCTAAGAATCACATCTATCTGCTCGTGCTTGTGGGAGAATATCTTCACTTGACTCTTGTAGACTGTTGATATGTTGGCTGTGCATAGCATTCCTTACAGAAAACCATTTCCTTCAGAATGATCAAGATCTTCATCAGCTTTCAGCTAGCCATTGGTATCACTGAGAAGACTAAATCCTGCTTCCAGAGCCTCGGAATGCCCTTTGTTTTCTCTCCTAGAAACTTGTAGCATTTTTTCCCTTGAAGTTTCTGAAATTTCATGACATTTGAATGGAGTTGATGAGGTCTATTTGCGGATTGGTTTTAACTATCAACTTAACATAGCCTATAATCACCTGGAAAAAAATTTTTAATGGGGAATTTTCTGGATTAAGTTGGTCTATGGGAGACCATCTTGGTTATGTTAAGACCCAGCCCTCTGTGGGCAGACTCGTTCCCTATAACCACAAACAAAACTAAAAGCTAACTTTCTAGAAGGAAGGGATGGAACAAATGAAAGATGGGAGGAAGAAAGGAAGGAAGGGAGAGAAAATACAGCCCAAGCCCACTATGGGTAGCTCCATTCTCTAGGTCAAGCTCTGAACTACAAAGAGTAAAGAAAGCTAGCAAACATGCATGGAACATGGGTGCCTTCATTTCTCTGTTAGTGGCTGTAGACGCCACGTGACCAGCTGTCTCAAGCTCCTGCCACTCTGACTTTCCTGCAATAATGGACTGTAATCTGGAATTTTGGGCTAAAAGTCAACTCTTCCTCCCCTACATTGCTTTTTTTTTTTTCAGGATATTTCATCACAACACCGTAAGTGAAACTACAAAAAGCTCATTTCCAAGTACCATGCGGCTACTGAGTGCATCTTTTTCTTACGGTGTTTCATTGGTAATTTCTTCTTGTTTATTCTCTCAGTGGGAACTACCATGGTTCTCTTTGTCTATGGCTTCACTTTTTATGATTTTGGTTTTCTTGAATCCAGCCATGATCCAAACATATTGTGTGATTGTTTTCCCTAAACGTTTCTTTATATATATATATATATATATATATATATATATATATATATATATATATAACATCCAGTTCTTATTTGATGATTACATTATACTTGCTTAAGTATGTGAATGTTACCAGTAGCTTTCTGTTGTTTGGGCTTAGGATGTTCTGCACAATTCTATTTACTTCAATTTCCCCCTTTTTAAGTGTTGTTCTTTATCTTCTATGTTCTACAGAGTTAAGCTTTTTAGAAAGGGTTTGATAACTGTGCCCTTTTATTTCTCATTCTCCTTGTGAGTTTCACATTCACTCTTTTTTCACACTTTTTCAGTGAAGTTTCTGGAATTTGCAACTTACTCCTTTAAGTGGGAGGATAATGTTTTATCAATCACCATCATCAGAATCTCTCTCTCTCTCTCTCTCTCTCTCTCTCTCTCTCTCTCTCTCTCTCATATCTTAAGTTAATGTTTAAATTCACATGCTGTTATCCCATTTTACGTGAAGATGAAGGGCAGTTAATCAATATTCCTTTGTGTATTTTCAAATACTCTATTAAACCACCTTTAAACACATATGGAAGTGACTCACCCTTTCATAGGGAATATATTAACTTTCAGGTTGTGCATTCACACACTTTATGATGTAGCCAGCTTCCTCAGAAATGCTACCGCCTCTACTCAGTCCTAATTAATCAGTTCTTAAAGAATAAAGTAAAGCATAAGCAAAACATATTCAGTTAGGCAGCGTTAGTATATTCCAGTTATCATGGACATGCTGGGTCTGTACTGGGTATTCAGGAAATGCTCTGTCCACAGGGAGCTGATGCCCTGGTTCAGAGGAAATGAAATCCTAGCAGCTGTTCCCTAGACTGACCCTTGAAATTGCTATGTCCTGTTTCTTCTGATCTCCTTAGTACTCAAGATAATTCACATATGCTAAGGAAGTGTTGCTTGGGATGTTATTTGGAGGGAGTGGAGCTGAACTCCTTAAAGTTGTAATAAGGCATTGATGGCCATTTTGTTACATTGGCAACACATTATACACAGTGTGGACATTCCTCTTCACAAGTCGGCCTTCCTTCTGAGTCCTAATGATTGTATAGTAAAATAAATATCTCTTATTCTTTATGACGTTTGACTACACTTTTCAGATTTAGAAATTTTCTGTAATAGACATATCCAAAACTAAAGATCACAACGTTAAAATGTTCATGTATTTATAAGAACCAAATAGTAAAGGAGTCATTTCAAGGACACAAAATAAGAATATCACTTATTAAATAAGTCAATTATAATTGGTGAATCTTTTCATTGAGTTCAAAAACTGGCATAAAGTGTGTGCCTAGTAACATAAAATGATGCCTAGAGGAGCACATGGAAACTTAGGGCTAAGAATGAGCCTGTGAAGGCTCTGGATTTGTTTGGCTATGAAGGTGCTAGAAGATTTCCTAGTCACAGGATTAAATGAGAAGCCCTCAGATTCTGCCCACTGTCTCTTGCTCATCTTGGAATCAAGAGGCTACCTGGTTTCCCAGTCTAGTGACACTGTGCTCTCTTCTCCCTCAACAGGACAGACCATTTTTGCCAAGGAGGAGGACTTCAGGAACATTGTGAAGACAACACCATCATCCTGTCTCTCAGATCACATGCTGTGCTAGCTAGTCTTATGTCAGCTTGACACAAACTAGAGTTATCTGAAAGGAGGAAGATTCAGTTGAGAAAATGTCCGCATAAGATCCAACTGTAAGACATTGTCTTATTTAGTGATTGATGGGGGAAGGCCCAGTCTATTGTGGGTGGAGCCATTCCTGGGCTGGTTGTCTTGGGTTCTACACGAAATCAGGATGAGCAAACCATGGGAAGCAAGGAAGTAAGCAGTACCCCTCCATGGCCTCTTCATCATCTCCTGCCTCAAAGTTTCTTTCCTGAATTCTTTTGGAGGTGGACCGTGTTGTGGAAGTGTAAGCTGAATAAACCCTTTCCTCCCCAACTTGTTTTTGGTCATGGTGTTTCATCACCACAAGAGGAACCCTAACTAAGACATTTGTCCTCTCTAAAGAGCTGAGGGACTGTAAGTGGTCAAGATGGAAGGTCAAGTACGGTCTATATGGTATCAATGTCTTCCTACTCATTCTTCCTGGCATTTTATTGCGTTGTAGCCCTTGAAAGACTCAGAGGAATGTTCCTAGCAGAGCATTGTTTGTCATAGGTAGAAACTGGAAACAACCTAAATGCCCCTTTACCGAAGAATGGACAAGGAAAATGTGATACATTTATACAATAGAGTACTACACAGCAGAAAAAAAATAAGGACATCTTGAATTTTGCAGGCAAATGGATGGAGCTGGAAAACATCATTTTGAGTGAGGTAATCCAGATACAGAAAGACAATTATCACATGTACTCATTCATAAATGGTTTTTAAACATAAAGCCAAAAAAAAAACCAGCCTACAAATCACAATCCCAGAGAACCTAGACAATAATGAGGACCCTAAGAGAGACATACATAGATCTAATTTACATGGAAAGTAGAAAAAGACAAGATCTCCTGAGTAAATTGGGAGCATGGGGACCTTGGAAGAGAGTTAAAGGGGAGGGGAGAGAGAGGAAGGGGAGCAGAGAAAAATGTAGAGCTCAATAAAAATAATTAGAAAACATAAAAAAAGAAGAAAAGACTCAGAGGAAGCCTGCCTCTGTAGGAAAGGCCATGGACAAAGGCCAAGCTACCTTAGAAGGAGACTCTTACAGAGTACTCTGCTCTGCATGGCTGCATCCTCACAGGATGTCAACATCATGGCCTCACAACCTCTCATCGCGAGGGTGATTCAGGCACATGTGAGACTCATGTGTCACAGCAATCACTATGCTGATAGGGACAAATTTTGGCAACAGTCAAAGTGCCAGGACAGCCAGGATTCTCCCACCAAGGTTCTCTCTCAGTAATGGCTCAGAAGTTGAGCTCCCTTCCTCCTGAGCAGCCGCAGTGGCTCTGAACTCACAGTGATCCTATGCCTGTCATGTGTAGGATGCTCATCCAGAAAGAGGAAGGGTGTGATACTGAGAAAGGATGATGGCACGTTCTCCACCCAGAGAGCCTCCCTGGAGCGGAGCCCTCATCCGGGGGGTCTTGGAAGCTTACTTATGCTCAGAACTCCATCCCTGTGGCAAATCTTTTATCCACAGAATTTTGTTGGTTTGCTCTTATGACATGTCACCAAAGGAGTCTCAAGTTGTCTTCCTACTCAACCCAACAAATGCCAGTTGCTGTTCTTCAAGACTAAATATGTGGGTTCCCTGTGGCTCTTTCTCCAGGATCTGAAGCCAGGAGCTATTATATCCTCTGGAGCATTGCTTGTTTCCCAAAGCCTATGTCAAGTGGTGCTTCAGCTAGAGTGAAGAAGGAAGGGAGTGTATCCTTTGGGTGACACCCACAGAGAATGTCTGTCTGAGCCAGGACTGGCAAGTATTCCCCTTTGATGAGTAGCCAAGCCCCTGGGGAACTTCCTCCTGGGCTTCCTTAAAGGTTCTTCGCTGAGCATAAAGACACTGAAGAAGACATGCCATGTTTCTCCCTTCGCTGCTTCACCAGCTTCTGTAGCTCACACACTATTTTCATGTGTCTCCTAGCCAAGGTAGGTGTGTGGAGACCGGATGTGCAATGTGCGTTCTTGTCTTCCTCCATCTTCTCTTCCTTTGTCTTTAAATGCAGTGACACACAGCAGGAGAGGTACTCAAGAGATTCTCACCCATTCATCGATGGCCAAATGTCTTTCTTCATCACAGGTCTGATCGCCATGCATTCAATCAACATTCCAGAAGCCCAATTATGTAGAAGGTGAAGGTCAAGTTCATGACAATATTCAAGGAGCCAGAACTATTATGTTGTGAGCTTTTGTATTAATGGCTTCTCCTGCTTTAGTACCCAAGCCTGCTGCATGAGGGCTAAGACAGGCAGCCAAGACAAAGCCCACTCACAATGGCAGGAGCTCAGGCTGCAGCCTCGGGAGATTTAGGATTGTAGGTTTTGCATTTGCAAAGAAGCGTTCTGTGCGGACAAGACACGGTTGATAATGGTGTGCTGGATGCTGAGTTTTCTGTGTGTAAACTTCTGCAAACGTGAGTGTCATCCTAAAATTAAACGTGGCAAAAGAAGCCTGCACACATAAGTTAAGCAGGAGAGTGTAGATGGAAATAAACAGATGTCCCCACAATCATTCCACACCGAGAACTCTAGAGTGCTTGCGATTTTTAAAATATATACGGTTTAATCTTACAATTGCTTTTTATTCTCTTGGCAACAAGATAGCTTACTCTAGAGGAGAGGAAGGAGAGGAGAAAGAAGTAGATATTTTAAATGTATTTTTGAAATTTTAGCATGCTTTTTCCCACCATCTGTGTGAGACCATTTTACCAGGTAGGAAGATTTTCTCCATCTCATTAAGCCAAATTCTACTTTGAAAGCACTAAAGCCTGTGGTAGTGTGTATCAGGAGTATTTCCTTAGTGAATAGACATAGGTGGAGGGATATTCTAAAAACAAATGATTTTTTTTTTAGTCAGAGGTGCCTTATGTGTACATGATATGTACAAATATAAAATTTCTACAATATGTGTTATGTGGTGTATTATATATATTTTATGTAAGATGTATATTCTAGAGAATTGTATATGGTTATATAATATGTATTCTATCCAACTGTTACAAGGGTATTGGCAAGATCACAGCAAAAGAAACATCAGACTTAGTTATTCAGGAAAATTTAAATACTAAGAAGCCTTTTATTGTCCAGGGTTGCTACAGTAATGAATTCCTCTTGGACCAGGAAGTATTAAAGTCCATGAGAAGCTGAAAGGGAACACAGCATGGGAACTATACTCAGCAAATAAAGTCAATTTTAAGTGACTTGGAATTGTGGCTATAAACGAATTACACCCACCTGACCCTCTGATTTCATCACATAATGCTTGCCGAGCAGCCGAGTCATTGAGCCTGCATCATACAAGGTACAGTGTTCACATAAAAATCCCCTCTCTTGTTCTGTCTTATTGTGACTCCTGTGTGGGATGCCGGTAACTTGTCTCTATATCACTCATAGAAACAGACGAGGTCATGGACTGCGACTACCAAGACATTAGATTGTGAGTAGTCACAGGATGATCAATAAAGAGAGAACTGCGTTAGTTTGGAGAGATCTGACCATGCCAGTGACCTCAGCACTGCTGCTGTGCTGTGGACGGTGCTGAGAGTCACTGCAGCGCCACTGTGGATGATGCTCAGACTGACCGCAACACCGCTGCCCTGCCGTGGACATTGCTAAGATTGACCGCAGCTCCGCTGCCCTGCCGTGGACAGTGCAGTGACCACGGCACCGCTGCTGTGCCGTGGACAGTGCTAAGGGTTCTACACACACTGCTGGTCTTCTGTCAGGCCCCGAACTGAGTGTTTTATGTGCATCAACTCACTCAGTTTGTAAATCCTGCAGAATAGTTATTACCATTTATAGTTATTGTTTGAGCTGGGGAGATGGCTCAGTAGCTAAAACCCTTGCTACCCAAGCAGCATTTGTGAGGCCAAGAGGTCAGATTCCTGGAACCTACTTCAATGTTCATTGGTATGGTAGCCCTTCAATAATTCTAGCGCTTTCAAGAGGAGACAAGAGATTCCCGGAGCAAGTCAGCCTGCTCAGTTAGCCATATCAATGAGGTCTGGGTTCAGTCGAGAGACTCTGCCTCAGTGAATAAGGTGGAGAATAATCCAAGACTCCTAATGTTAGCCTCAGGTTGTCATGTGCATGTGTACACATGTGTGCACACATACATGTTGACATACATATTCAAGTGCACACATGTATCTACAGACACATGAAAAACATTGTTTTTACATTTTGTAAAATAAAGAAATCAGTCTTGGAGAGGGGACCTTCTCAAGGCCGCCAGCTGGTAAGTGAAGAGGGGCCCTTACTAGCCCCAGAACCCACAAACCGGACAGAATCTAGATGAAATCCTGCATGTTACAAATTGACCTAATGTACAAAAAGAGACACCTCTCTATGCTCATGCAATCCTGTGCTTTAAAGGTGAGATGCTAATCATAGCTCCTCCCACCTGGCTTGAGCTGCTGCTCCTGAAATGGAAATCTTACATGGACAGCAGGTGGTGCATTTAAATGTCTCAAATGTCACTGAAAAAAAAAAAAAGGAAGGAGGGAAGGCAGGAAAGAAAAGAGAAAAGAAAAGAAGAGAAAAGAAGGTAGTTTTCATAAGCAACTGATTTTAAAAATTGCTAATGAAAGCAAAACAGCCTTGGGATGCTGGCCTTTTGTCAAGTCCTTACAGAGTTTGGGACTTCTGGGACCTTGGACTGTGGGACAATGCTCTTGTACACTGCAAAGATTTATCACTCGTATTGTTTTAATAAAATACTGATTGACCAGTAGCCAGGCAAGAAGTATAGTCAGGGCCACCGGACTAGGAGAATGCTGGGAATAGGAAAGGCAGAGACACAGGGGCCAGTCAGACACAGAGGAAGCAAGATGAGAATGCCTTACTGAGAAAATGTTCCAAGCTACATGGCTAAATGTAGATAAGAATTATGGGTTAATTAAGTTGTAAGGGGTAGTTACTAATAAGACTAAACAATAGGCCAAGCAATTTATAATTAATATACGCCTCTGTATATTTATTTGGTGCTGAATGGCTATGGGACCTGGTGGGACAGAAACTTCTGTCTAAAAGTCTCCATGGCAAATCCATGCATAATTTTCTCGAAATACAGAGTGAAAACATTATCTACAAATCAGAAAGTGAGGTTGTGTTTATCTTCAGAGCCCACTGAATACTAAATAATTAGATGTGTGTCCTGGCTTATTTCTGCGGAGCTCAGTTACGTTGCAAACACCTTTCTGCCTGCATCACAGAATTACAAAGACTAGTTCTGATATGGGTGAGAAATCTCTTTTCTATCCTTATTCAAATGGACATTTATTATTATTAATTATTATTATTGCTATTACTATTTTATGATTATAACCACAAAGTAAAACAAGTTTAAAAACTCTCATCCAATGCCCGCTCCCCATCTCCTGGGGATGACGCCTTCTTCCTGCTCTCTGGCAAGAGGCTTAATGCAAAGATGCACAGCCTTGATTATCGCTCTCTGCTCCAGATCGCTGGCAGCCGGGTCCTCTGTGTACACAGGAGATGGAGTGTGTTCTGCAGGCTTTTCACAGTCATTCTTCCCTGGGAATATATTAGTATTCCCTCCACACCAAGAAAAGGATGATGTCTCCCACCTGCAAAGAAGGCAGCTTCATCTTAATTTTATCCGTTGAAGACTTTATGTAAGGCTCCTAGAGAAACAACAGACCGAGGCAGGTCCCTGAGCAAAGGAAACACTGGCTGAGAGAGTATGGAACATCAAAGGAGAAACCAGTGAGGGCAGAGCTGGCCTGCGACTTCAGTAGAAATAAAGGACCGTGAGGCCCCCTCAAAGACAGTAGAACCGGGGGAACCCTCTTTGCCTGCTGCAGAGCCCTCCTTTCAAAGCTGTTGAAGATAAAAAGGTGAGACACTGGGTCCCGACAAGTCATCGGTAAGAGGAGGTGAGACTTCGCGTCCGAAGGGCTGGGGTCTCCAGCCCCTGTCTTCAGGGACTGCCGTCTCCCTGCATTGCTACTGGTTCACTCCCTACTGTCTAAACTTCCCTCATTTGTCATGGGAAAGTGGATGCCCTTGTCCTCACCGCTCAGGCACACCGAGGAAAGAATCTTTCTTTCTGACAGGCTCAGCCAAAGTCTGGGCTTCACACCTTCATCCTTGCACCCATGCCTGTGAGGAAGTCTTGGTGGGCTGACGGGTCACGGACTCTAGGACCCAGGGTCTCCAGCGTTTCTTGATTGTTTGGCACGGCAAGGTTTCTCTGAAGTGTTTTTTGGTCTGTGCCACTCTGACTGTCCGCGTTGTCAAAACAGAGACCTCCAACCCCTGCAAAGCAAACAGGAGCTGCTTACTGAACGCTCCATGGCAAAGGTATCACCATCATGCTTGGTGGAGACTCAAAGGCAGGCAGTGGAGTACGCTGCTGCGGTAGGGAGGAAGAGGGTATCCGAAGCACTCTAGGCGGAGAGCACTGGTGTGGAGGAGCCTGGGGTGGACTAGCTTGCACATTTGCCTTTCTCTTCCACTCTGAGTTGAAAGAGGGGGCGGTGCCACCAGCTATTGACCACAACTTACCGTTTTGAGCCAATTTCCACAGAGCTTGGCTTCTCTTGCGTTGACTAATTTGAAGATGATGGTCTGTGTGGCTAAAAACGACTTGACTATCACCTAATTCTACATTCAGTCTCTCAGCAAACTTCAAGTAATCTATGATTTCCAGAGAATATAGGGCTTTCCCCCTTGGGAATCAGCCATGCTGACACCATATTAGGCTTGGGGCAATATTTGCATGTCTGTCATCAACAACCATCATCTGCCTCCAGCTCCCCACCAACGCCATTTATAATTGTGAGTTAGACACCCATTTCTTTTAGTCCACAGCAATCCAGGCTGTAGCTGATGGCCCTGTGTGTGTAGCATCTCTTATTTTTCTTTTTTCCTTTCTGAGATCCTATTGGGCTATCACTTTGGTTTGTATTTTTATGGACGATGAAACCGAGGCTGGAAAGATCTGGGGACCTGCATATGGTTTGCTGAGTGCATGCCATTTGAACTTGAGTGTACCTGAGCACAAAGTCAGGGGTTATAAACCCAAGGAAAGAGAGGTCTGCCTGTACCACACATGCTGTCTGTCGTAGCATGCCCCATGGGAGCCTGGGACAGAACTCTGCCTCGGCTTGAGCTGTACATCTCACTTCAAGACTATAAAAGAGCCATAAGCCATAATTCTTTTATGTACCTGGAGGGTTTCCATCATGGTGGCAGGAAGCATGACTCCAGCTAATGTCATTTCTTGGCAGTGACCGTAAGTCACTCTGATAATTACCGAACTGCTTGCCCAAGGATGTGCAAAGTCGCGCTACGGACAGGAGCACAGAGCTTCCCGCTCCCTGTAGGCTGGCTTCTTCAGGAGCCTTGTAGCCTGTAACTTCTGGCTTTTGAGTTTGAACTGGATCCAGTCATTTTCTCCTTGCTCCTGTGGTCCCTCCTCAGGGGGAACAGTTCATCCTGGCTAATGCTTCCTGGACCTTCCAGGATGTCTGCATCTCCTACTGTGCCCTCCCTCCTGTCTTTTCTGCTCTTTATATTCACTCTGTTTCCACTGGTCCCTACCTGAAGCCAACTTGTTCTCTCTCACACAAAAAAAGTTGTTGAACCCTGCAGGAATCTTGCTGTCTTCCCAGAGTCTCAGAGAGTCAGAAGAAGAGCAGGGGCGTGAGGGATCAGAGAAAAGAGGGTAGGAGAAGGGAGAAATCAGTAATTCCTCTGTCACTCCAAGTGCCCTTGGCATCTTGGATATTGCCCACTATCCCTGCTCAGGACCTGACAAGTCATTTCACAGCTGGGATGTTTCTGCCAGCTATGGTGACATACGCCTCCACCCCAAAAAAAAGTGGAGGCCATCAAATCTCTGTGAGTTCAAGACCAGCTTGGTCTACACAGCAAGTTCCAAGTCATCCGGCCAGCCAGTCAGGGCTATACAGAGAGAACCTGTCTAAAAACAAATAAGTGAAGCCTGCCACCAGTTTGGCTATTCTACAGACATAATGGGAGCAGGCACGGAGGGAAGACAGGCTGTGTCACTGGGTGTCCTACCTGCAGTGATTAATCGCTACGCTGTTCAAACTGACCAGAGGACTATTTCATGTCTCACATGTATAAAGTCAGCAAGGCCAGAAGGCACAGGTCTGCTAGAAACTTTCAGGGCTTCCTTGTGTTCCTCATAGAAAGAGCATTAGTCTTACAAGACCCTTCAGAGTCCCTCTTACTTTTCTGGTCTCTGTACTTTGTGTGATCTAATCTCCCCTGGAGGCACCTTCCCTAACAACTGTACCTGAAGTCGTCCTCTTGCTCCTACCCCACAATTGTCCCTCTGTCAGCCCCACTGCTCCTTTTTACCACCACCTAAGATACTACCTCCATCTACATAATTGATAATAATCATATATAAATATATATACATGACCACGATATCTGAATATATGTACTATTTCACAAATGCATAGAATATAATCTACATATATGTGCCTGTTAAATAATATCTACTCATCTATTAAATTAGCTTCCCTACCAATAGTGTTAGACACATATGAAATATTAACTTCCCTGTCTGATTTCTGCCAGTTTGTCCGTTTTACAGGGTGCACCTTCCTCACACTATTTGACATGTATGGTATTTACATCTCCACTTTATCCAAGAGTTTTATCTTCTTCACCTCTGCACACCCAGTGTCTGGAACACTGTCTGGGTACAGTACAAGCTCAGCAAATATTTCTGAGCAAATGAATTACCAGTAAATGTAAAGCAAGCTGGTAAGATACATAATGCCAGCTCTGACTCGTGCTGGGGAAGCTCAGAGTTAGAAGATTTCTAGAAGCTTGGATGATAGTGCGGCCGTGGGCTTTGGGGGCAGCCTCAGGTTGGGGGTTCTTGGCTCTCCTGCCTCCTCCCTTGTTGGCTTTGTGTTTAACTCTTCCAAACTATCATCCCCTCTCATCAGATACCTATGGCTCCCGCTGGCTCTTGTTCTTTCGATCCACTAGAATTCTCCAGCAGAACATGAAACTCGGTCCTGTTCAGGTAAGTCAGAGGGAAATAAGTAACAATTCATCTCGTGGGATGGATGTTTGTGTTCTAAGGGCTTCCAGAGCCTTCAGCTAGACAAGTAAAATGTTGGCCTCCACCAACACTCTTGGTAAGGAGGGGGTGAAGGGCCCTGGGTTCCTTCCCATCTCCACCCCATCCCACCAGGCAGACACCTTCTCAAGCAGTGACTTTGCTTGCAACGGTGACCAAAACCAGTTCATGGTGTCAGGCTCACATTCCCCAAAGATCGAAGTGACTTTTCTCAGCCACATCTTTGGTAACTCAGAATACTGTTTTGTCAAAAAACACTTCATCCCAGGAATCTGGGAAAGAAGTTTTTAGCTTTCCTCCCCAAAGAGAACTTCCCTGTCTGGCCGCCTACAATCTCCTCTGACCCTTTGATAGCAGACCCTTTTCACAGCTTCCCCCTTCGCCAAAGAGTCAATAGTTTCCATTCAGAAGTGGGAAGGGAAATTTGTCAATTACGTTTATGGAGTTTTATTATTCCAACCAACTCATATCAATGCAAACAATAAAAAATTAGGACTCTTTACTGGAGCAGTCTCCTTTCTCACATAAAGGGAGCCTAATTCTTGTCACAATTGACGCAGCAATTGCTTCCTTCCACAAAGCTGGAAATATCAGCCATGAGGTCACCTCATTAGCTTCTCCATCAATAATTCTGGGAAGATACGAAGCACACAGCTCCCTGACACACTCCAGCCAGGCTTTCTACATTTTACTGGAAGTTCTTATTATGGTGACCGTCAGGACTCTGGGTGCTGCAGGGCCTATGACCATCACAGAAGGCAGATCCCTGGCTGTGTAGATGTTCTGAGAGTAGAGCTGTCACTGTCTAAAGCCTCTGCCTCAGGCTCAGTGGCAGAAAATAAAGGGCAAAGAGTGATCAGTCCTGGCCGCACGGGGATTTCATCTTTCTGTCTGTACCCACTGACAGGAAACTAGGGAACAGTGATTTTTCTCTCTTTAAAACAACTGCATCCACTTTGAAAGTTTTGCTTATGGTTTCAGAAATATTTTAAAAATATCAATGGTTTCAGCCCCTTCTAGGGCCCTTAGAGGGAAGGGAACCCAGTCCAAATGGTGACTAGAGGAGATGGCACCAATTCCTTCCATGTGAGAATTAATGTCTCCTTTCAACACTTTCAAGAAAGCTTCCGCCTTCCACCTCAGGTATCCTGAGAGCAGAAATGGTGACTGAAGGGCCAAAGAGCCAGCCATGGGCTGGTGCCACCTTCACACAGCTGCTGGCTGGAGGAACGCCCCAGGGAAACTGTGGACACCATTGTGGTTGTTGACTAAGTGAGCTCGAGGCTCATGGACAGGTGAGGGGGCAACTAGGTGACCAATCTTGTGTCTGTCATCTCTGTGTCACTCTCTGCAATGCTCTTCCTTGTCCTGGAGATGATCACAGGTCACGTCCACAGCAAGACCCAAAGCTGTGCTTTTCACAATAGGCTAGCCCTTCAACTGCCTGTGTGTGTGTGTGTGTGTGTGTGTGTGTGTGTGTGTGTTGTATGTGTATGCATGTGTGTGGTGTATTGTGTTATGTGTGTGATGTGTGTAGTGTGGGTACATATACGGGATATGTGCACATGCGTGTGGTGCTTGTATAGGTATGTGGTATATAAGCTTGTCTATGTGTATTTCAGCCTTAGACAGGGAACCCTGCACAGCTAGCTGAATGGAAGAGATCAGCAATGGAAACCTGTCCCCAAAAGGAACACAAAGAAGAAGGCCCAGATATCAGGCACTGGAGTGGGGAAGTCACTGAGTGACGCAAAGCTTGGGGCAGATAGACATCACAGGAGAGCACAGGCTTCACATCAATGGGTCTACAAGAAGGATGCAGTTGCCAAGAGGAGACAAGGGTTGGTTGGTTTCAGGTGGGTACACACAGCAGCACAGAAGACCTTCCATTCCATTCTTGGATGTTTCTTCTGTGCTTCCCAAAGTGTCTCCTTGAGGTTCCTAGAACCCTAAAAGATCCACTAGCAGGTGCACACATTGCTATGTTTCTCCAACCTGAATTGTCTATGTCTGGGGGCACCAAGAGTAAAGGGAATACACACATGAACCAGGAAGCAGCTTGCTTTTACAACAGGCAAGGACAAACACCCTGGCTCCTTATATATGTTCCAGGGATCCAAATCCAGGGGCCCATGTTTACATCATCAGCATTTTCCCGCTGAGCCATCATCACCAACCTAGCCCTGCATTGTTCTTTAAAAAAATCAATGTCCAGAGTCTCCAAGAAATAGCACTTGGCCTGGCCCGACAAGGATGGGGGCCAGAATCACCCAGCAGCAAGGTTTTCGGAAATATACCCCCTACCACACAAGCACCAGCCAGCTCTTCGGGATCACCATTATGGCTGACAGTGTTTCATGTTGTAAGATTTTAAAAGTCGAGACAAAATAATTTTTCCAAGTCCAAACAAGTCGCCATCATTATGTATATTTGGAATCGGAAAAAGGAGGTGGGGGGAACAGACCCAGGGAGCTTCTTCAGAGATGACTTGCTTCAGGTACCAATTAGCTGACTGATAGACCCACTCAGCCTCACGCTGGACTTTCTCGGGGGACTCTTTTACAAACAGAAGTAGCACAACCTGGAAGGCTCGGCTCCACTGAGCCATCTGAGACACCCAATCATATTTTAAAGGAGAAATAGCATATCCCTACCTCTGCATTTGGTGCTACAGCACAGCAAGACAGCAGGAGAAGAATCACACTAATAGGGCAGGAAAAACGCCCATGCATTGTGGCCAATTCAAGATCAAAGCCAGCATGTCCCTCTGCAGTCGGGGACGTGACTGGCTAAGCCCAGAAATCATTTTTTTTTTTAACTCACAGATGGAAGTTTGAGACAAGTTTGCATTCCCCCCTCCCCAAAACTTAATTTCCTCTGAGCTGTTAGGAAAGAGGGCATCGTCTGAGGATAGGGAGGGGAGCAACACCGCATGGGAGGATGCATCAGTCACACTCTACATAGCTGGAGATTCATTCCCAGAGTCCTTTGCACACTTATTCATTGCTTTGCTCTTTGAAATGAAGTTTTTTTCACCCCCGAGCCGACTCCGTTGCGAAAGGACCTTTTCATCGATGTCTTCTCCAAAATTGACTTTAGGAAAGCTAGCCCGTCACTCTCCTCCAGCCTGGTTGGGCAGCTGCTCAGTAGGATGAGCAAGTAATCAGGTTTCGCAGGCGCCTGGTGATTTAGGTGGGGGAGGAAGGAGAGGAGACAGTTTCCGAGTTAAAAGTTTATTTCAACAGCAACGATTTACAATTATAAAGTCACTTTGTCTCACCTTAATGGTGAGACATATTGCTGAAATCCAACACTCAGCGTAGATAGCATCTAGGTTACAATGGGCGTGTCTACTTTTTATTCTGTCACTCATTGTTTACATTGTATATTCCACACAATGGTCACGATGCCATTATTTTATACGGGATATGTGAAGGCTCTGGGTAGTCCTGGGAATACTATTGGAAACTCACTCAGGGGCTATGAATGTGCCTCAGTTGATTAGCACACCCAAAGTCATTGGTTCAACCACCAGCACTGCATAAACTGGGTATGGTCACACACACTTGAAATCTTAGAACTTGGAAGGTGGAGGCAGGGCGATAAGATGTTTAAGGTTGGGGCTGGAGAGATGGCTCAGTGGTTAAGAGCACTGACTGCTCTTCCAGAGAACTTGGGTTCAATTCCCAGCACCCACATGGCAGCTCACCACTGTTAACTCTAGGGTATCCAACACTCTCTCTCTCTCTCTCTCTCTCTCTCTCTCTCTCACACACACACACACACACACACACACACACACACACACACATATATATATATATATATATATATCATTAAAAAATACAAAAAGAAGTTTTAGGTCATTTTTGGCAACTTAATACTTTAAAAAAAAAGTCACTAAAATTTTGTGAGTTTTGGGCCAGCCTGGGCTGCATGACACCCTGCCTCAAAAGTTTCTATTGCCCTAAGTATGTATGGAGATGCCGTAAGGAAACCTGCTGCCTTATAAGCTAGTTCTAAAGTTAAATTAACTGAAAGAAATTCTCCAGGCAAAACACACCCAGTGTGACCCTTCTGGGCTGTCTGTGGCTACACACCAAGGTTTCCAGAAAGTGGTGCCATTGAGAGACCCTGACACCTTCACCTTTGGCCGTGGTTCCAGTCATCCTGGCTCAAGGCCTGGACAGCACACCACAGTGCTGGAGTGCTGAGCGGTGGAAGAAACAGATCCAGAACCTTGGAGTTCAAACTGGGCCCAAGGAAGCTGCAGTCTAGTCCCACATCGTGGATGAGGAAGCCAAGCATCAGCGTCAAAGTCAATCTCTGGCCACAGCTGCTAAGTCCTAAAGGCGGCACTGACCTAGGGCTCTGGTGGGAGCTGCTGACACTTGCCAGGTCTCTCCCTTTTGTGGTTTCAAAAAAAATTTATTAACTGGCAAGGTGCTAACCAAATTCTGTCCTTGATAAAGCAGCTATCTTGGTAAAGCCATCTCTGCGTGGCACACTTTCTGCACCTCCTCTTATTTTGCCCTGCAAAGAAAAGAGCTGTGTGAAGCCAGTACCACCAGCTCCCCGGCTCTAGGTGAGGCCATCACACACTTGCAGATGATGCTGTTCACCAGCTGCTGACTCAAGCCCTGGTTTCTCAGCTCCAGGAGAATGAGAGTCAAAGCATTTTATTAGAAATGAAGAGACACAGCACGGAGCCAAGCTTACAGAACCTTACACATTTTGCTGTTCGGTGTAGGAGACAAGTTTGCCTTGAGTAACTGTTCAGGTGTTGGGATGAAGCTTGCAATGCAGCAAATGCCCTGGACCTCTTTGCCCTGGCTGGGTGAATGACTGGTCTCCTGGGCGCAGAGCTCCCACGTAAACCTTCCCAATGGCCCTGGGGAAAAGAAGATGCTCGTTCTCTCTCTCTCTCTCTCTCTCTCTCTCTCTCTCTCTCTCTCTGTGTGTGTTGTTTTTGTTGTTGTTGTTGTTGTTTTCTCTTTGATTTGGGAATAGTCAAAGATGGTTTCATAAATATTGGTTATTGTAAAAGCCAATCAAAAACTCCGAGTTTGACGCAGCTCTCTTTCCCCATGTTAACATGACAGTTAAATGCTGCCTATTTCAAACCTCCAGCAGGAGGGACCTATGTGTCACTGCAGAAAGGAAGCAGCCGACTCTTTGCAGAAATTCTCGTGATGCTGCCTCTGTCCCACAAAAGAAAAGCATCCGTGCTGATTATGAGACCCTTACGTCATCCTTAGAAAGACCTCGACCTTTTGGGCTGATCTGAAGGCAGGTGGGCAAACCCAGCATCAGGACCCCGCCATGCACTAGCTGAAGGGCTCCACAAAGCTCTGTGTTCAGATGATGACATCCTATGTGGTTAGGCTGCATCATTATCCAGCCCACACAGTCAGGCTGCCAAGGGCACCATCTATGGCATTACTGCCTGACGGGGCTGTGATGAGAGCAGCACCCTCATGCGCGCAGCTAGACACACAGTGAGAGGAGAAACCCTGCCTGATGGCCGAGGAGGTCTCCGCATACTTCAGAAGGAAAATTTAAAAACAGCTACAGACAAGTGGGCTCTTGTTCAAAAGTGCCGTGAACAAACCTTTAGGGACAAAGAATAGGAAGCAATCAGGAGGACACTTGAGAAAATATACCCATTTATGGATTGTGAGTCACCCACTTCATCAATGCCATGTCTTAAAGGATCAATGAGTAAATTAGTGTTGAATGCTCAAAGGAGGGAAAGGCAGAAGAGAGGCTGTAATAAGTAAACAGGAAGTAGAAAAATGACAGATGTGAACCGATTACAGAAACAACTGGATCACAGTGCTCAAAAAAACTGTCGCTTGGAATGTCTGTGACCTCTCTTCATCCTAAAACCAGTTCCTCAAATTATGGTGAGCTCAGTAATTACCCTGCGACAGGTTAGACTTTAGTGAAGGAAAGTTAAAGCTCACAGTGTCATCAGCAACCGAAGACATTTTCATATTGTAAAGATGAGGACATCAAAACAAGGACAGGTGGCACAGAGGGGATATAAACACCCCAAAGAAAGACGATTGTTTCTCTGAACGGCTTGAGCAGCTCCAGAAATATAGTTAGGACCTCCACCAACACTCTTGAATAAATACATGAGAAAATATTTTAGGCAATATCTCGTTGGAATCTAACATGGTACCTACTTTCTTCACCCAGAAAAAGAGCCCACTTTTTGGTAAAATTTGGAAATTTTCTGCTTCTGAAAAATGACCACTGTGGGTTTTGTTTTGTTTTTGTACAATATCAATGCAAAAAACATTGACTATGATTAAGAGTGGATGCATGTGGAACAAATACATTGTCATGGTCCAAAAGATGAACATTTTATATTGGAACGGCCATTTCTGTATGCAGACAAACAACCCTCAAATAATTCACAACAAATTAGTATATTCCAGAGTTACCTACTGTCACATACACATTTCTGTTTTACTAATCTCACAAATCTGTTTACATGTGCTTTCCCCTAAAGGTCTAAAAGCGAAATACATTAATTTTTTGCCACATATTTCTCTAGATTCTTTTGAATTTGGGTACTCCACCACTCCAATCACTGATCTGGCCATCAGAACCAGCGTGAAAATGCTTACCTTGGAAGAGAGGACAGGATAACCCCACAACACGTGTGCCATGGACAGCGACAGAACCAAGATAAGGCTGAGCTTCACCGAACTGCAGAGCAGAAAAGACAGAACCTCTGGTTAAATACAGAAGCAAACACAAGCTTGAAGAACACACAAAATTTATTATTTCTCTTGGCAGACAGAAATAGGCAGCACTTTACCTAATCATTTTGGATTTTCTGAGATCTGTGCCAATGGGTTTTTATTGCCAAGTTCCTCACGCTGGCTCTCTGATATTCCTTGGGTGACTCTTTTATATCAGAAGTAAAAATGTCATTGAGATCCATCCTGTGTGACTGGCTGGCCTGGCTGTGGCCTTTTGTTCTTGTTAAGAAAGAAAAGGACAGTAACGTGTAAGCTGTCGCTGAGTTACCAGAGTTGACTTCATTCAAAGCTTGCCATTAAGAATGACCTTCGAAGACTCAGCCCCTTGCACAGCTTCCCTGTGACGCGGGTGGCCAGGGGCCTCCAAAGGAACTTTAAGTATTGTTTTTAGCTAGAACTTTAAACACACAGAAAGGATAACAGTGTTTCCTTGAATGTCAGAGGCCAATACAACTGACATCACTGACGGACTCAAGAGGAACCACACAACTGATGCAGGCAGAACAGGTCTCTACGCTTCATCTCCTTCCTTTAGGACTGCAGCTGTCAAAGCAAAACAAATTTCACATCTGTTGTTGCTGGTCCCCAAGTCAAGGAATGACACTGTGTCTGTCCTTTGCTGTTCTGTGAGCCTCTATATTCACCGCTTCCTTTCCTCTGCAGGAACAGAGCCTGTCCAGGAGCCTGACTGCCCCTACACATCAGTGGGCGATGGTGTTAAGAACCTGATTCAGGGGCATTAAGCAGGGACAGATGTTGCTGAGGGCCACAATGGAAGAAAGCACCAAGGGAGGAGCTTCTGCTCTTGCTTCTGAAATGGTGCCAATGTTTTTCAATACAACCAAAAGTGGGGCGCTGTCTCAGTTGCCCAAGTGCTTGCCACATAAGCATAAGGACTGGAGTTTGGACTCCTAGAAGCCATGTAAAAACCAGGTCCAGTGGCACACACGTGTGATTCCAGCACCCGTGAACTGAAGACAAGCAGAACTCTGGTGCTCACTGTCCAGTCAACCTAGACTAGCAATGAGTCTCTGAAGGCGAGAGACCCTGCCTCAAACACAAGGTGGAAAGTCACCGAGTAACATCAGCCTCAGACTTATACACACACAGTAGATAACTATGCACATGCACCCACATACTCAACACACACACACACACACACACACACATACATACACCACCGCCACCAAGCAACTGAAGAAAATCCTTTCCTTCTCAAGATCCTTGCCTTTTGCCACATCTGGGACATAGCTACTTGTCACGGCTACTTTCACCCCTTTCTCTTGGGAAATGTCCCTCTGTGTGACTTTCAGGCAACTGTCAATTATGCAGTCCCAATCTGACTACCACAAGGACAGGGAGGTGACCCAGCTCCTGAGAGAACTCAGATCCCAGCACTAGTGCCAAGCCGGAGGCCTGGAGCAAGTATTCCCAACACCTTTGCTGAGAGTTCTTTTGGGAACATCATGTAGACGTTGGGAAACAAAGGGGGCTTAAGGAGTTGAGGATACATTTTCTCTTTCGGTTGCTCCTTAAGACCAACTCACACACACACACACACACACACACACACACACACACACACACACACATCAATAAAACCCACAAATCACCACCAACCACCAACAACAGCAAAAAAGAATAGAGAAGAAAGAGGTTATATCCAGCAGCAACCTTTCGTTGACTGATGAGCAATAGACTAGCTAGTTCTGGGAAGTGCTTGCTGACAGTCTCTAAATAGACTCAGCTATGCTTAGAACTGGGGGCTGTTGACAAGGAGTAAAGTTCACAGCAGAGGGAGGGCCAGTAGAAGAGTGTTTAAGAATCTTGCAAATGCCACATCGTTCCTCTTCTTCTTGGACTTGGCAGGAGACACTAGATCTCCTCTAAAGAGGGGCTAACCAGAGGTCTCCTAAGGGAAAGCATTAGATATAGTGGAGTCCTAAAATCAAAGGCACAACTCAATGCCATAACCCATGGATCTGACTCTGAAGTCGCGCAGCTCCTGGCACGCTTCCAGAAGGTCCCTCATCATCAAAACAGGCAGTGAAGCATCTACCCAAGACAAAAGGAAAGGGCTGCAGGAACTTCAGGGATGCTAAACAAAAGCATCTCAGCTGACTGCAGGATGCTAACCTTCCCTGGTATCAGCTCTGGTAACGCAAATCCTTTGGGGAATTTTTTTTTGGTACCCAATTTTAAACATTCACACTTGACCAAGACAGAAGTACAACAACTAAAAACACCTACCGAGTTGGACTCCAGTTAGAAGAAAGAACAGCAACATGGAAAATTGTGAATAAAAGAAACAAGATATAGGAAAAAGATGAAGGGGAAAAACTTAAACAAAACAACTTGATATTTTCAGAAGGAAGACAAAATATATCTGTGAAACAAGAAAAAAGCTATACAAAAGGAAAACTGCAGATGACAAATTATCTAATGAAAACTAAATAAAAGAAAACTTGCAAGTATTGAAAAAGAAGGTTAACTAAATCTTCCAGATGTTAGATTAAAAAGACAAAGAAGAAAGTTTGTGTTGTTAAAAGAGTAAGACCAGAGTGATTCCATACAGACATGATAGAAATTCTAGAAAAGACAGCAGAAGGATTGAGAAAGCAGAGAACCATGGATAAAATATTATTTCTCAGCTGGTGGTGGTGGCCCATGCCTTTAATCCCAGCACTCAGGAGGCAGAGGCAGGTGGATCTCTGTGAGTTCGAGGCCAGCCTGGTCTACAAAAGCTAGTTTCCAGGACAGGCTCCAAAGCTACAGAGAAACACTATCTCGGAAAAAAAAAATCATTTCTCCCCAAGTTTTCCAGACGGAAAGGACCCAGCCTTGCCTAACAGAATGAATAAAACAGCCTGTCTCAAAGCACACCACTCTAAAATTTCAGACAATTGGGTACAATTAGTTTCAAGATTATCTACAAGAACTCAACTCACAAATACTTTTGAGTGTCTCAAAAACAACACTGAGAATGTAGAAGACAGCAAAACAATGCTCTCTAAGTTTTAGAGGAATTCCCAGCTACTTTTTCCAATTTAGAATTGGAATCCAGAAATTCAGAAATAACCAGAATTTATTCCTCTTCATTAACTGTAAGGCTATGACAAATGTTTCCGTCTGTTTAAGTTTCAAAACAATACTTCCTATAAACATTTTTCTCAGAAAGTTACTTCAGGATCTGTTCCCCCAACGTGCATAAAACTATGAAGAAGATGAGGGACACAGCCACGAGGTGAACACAGGAGATGGAAGAAATTCCCAGATGGCAGCTAAGAGCAGTCCCCACTTCTATCTGTCTACCAGACCTGGAGGACCACGATCATATTGGGGTGGGATAAAGGGCTCTGAATGAGATTTTTGCAAGAGGATACAAGCCAAAAAAGTGGCTAACAGCCTTGGAAGGAAAATTAGACCACTGGAGAATTGGAGATTGAATTAGTGATGAGTCCGTAGAAAACCAAGCAAAAGAAAAAGAGATAAATTCACTCCAGGGAAAATGATGGCGCAGAGGAAGGAAAATAGTTAGCTAACTACTTGACTCAACCAGGAAGACATGTGCACAATTATAATGATGTTATTACCAAGGGGTCCTCTAACCCAAAAGCAGCTTAACTGCACAGAAAGTTATTTCTTGCTTGAACATGCGTCTGGTAAAGTGGATCGCCTAACTTCTGCAGAGGGAACTCAAGACAGAACGTTGAAAAATGAAAATCCAAACCACACGATGCATTCAGAGATAAACACAAAGATAATCAACTTTAAAGGGTTGAAAGCGGTGGCTCTGGAGGAGGAAACCGAACTGGAAATGGGCTATTATCACCAAGTGCTTCTGGGAGGATTTGGCTCTTTCAGTAGAGTCTACTGTTAGCCGCGATGAAAGTAAAGCCTTGAGATTTTACAACATCATGGACCAGTTCTGTCTGAAGATGGCAGGGGGTATCTTTTGTGCTCCACAGGAAAAGACTGCCTGATTTAAAAGAGAAGAGCCCACACGAGAAATCCAAACCTAGGAATGAAAAGGGAGAGGAAAGGAATCAAAGACAGGTGGACAGAAGGTGGACGAGAGAGGGAAGAAGAGAGAGTTATCAGGAGACGGACACAGAGAAACAGGGAGAGAAAAATGGAGAGAGGTAAAAGAGAATGGTTGTGGACAGATGTGGAGACAGATGTAGATTTGGAGCTCTAGGGAGAAGGAAATGAGGTAGGCAAAAAGAGATGAAGAAAGAAGAAAAATAGGGAGAGAGATGAAGAAAAGACAGAAGGAAGAGAGACTGAGGTTGGCAGGTGGAGAGAGAGAGAGAGAGAGATGAAATTATACACCTTTTGAACTTAAATGCTTGAAACTCATTTTCCTTTGACATTTCATTTACATAAAGGAACTCTCCTCTTAGTACAAATTGGAGCTAAAAACATTTGGCTGACACACACTAGGCTCAGGGCGTGTGAATAGTAGTCGACACTTAGTACTGAGTGCTTGTTGTGGCAGGGTGCATGCAGCCGGGCTGCTTGCTGTGGCGCAGATTACGGTCTTCATTGCAGCTCTGGAATCTTCGGTGTGGTTACAGCTCACTGTCTTTTACAACTGACTCTCAGAGAGGTAAG
This sequence comes from Myodes glareolus, assembly GCF_982192425.1. Classification (NCBI taxonomy): domain Eukaryota; kingdom Metazoa; phylum Chordata; class Mammalia; order Rodentia; family Cricetidae; genus Myodes; species Myodes glareolus. Next base: position 68,988,268 of record NC_142032.1, read on the forward strand.
CAACTTGCCCAAAGTCATGAAACCAATGGAGGAGAGAGACGCTGTCACTCCAGCTCCATGGGACTTCCCAGGCTGTGTATGCTTTCGTGCATGGCCTTGACCATGGCTGGAATAGCCAGTACTTAGGACAGTCAAGCCCCCACTATGTTCCTAGCCAACATATGAACACACTGAAGTTGGATGATCTCAGTGTTTGGAATCAAATGCATTTATTTCCAATGAAAATGTCACCTCCCCCTAGTTCAATACCCTTGTCCTTTCCCTACATCTGGTGTTTTTGTCATCTCTTGTTCCCTTCTTCTCTAGACCAAGCTGGTTCTGTAATTCTAGAACCTTCCCCCTACCTCTCCCCATTCCTCTACCTCCCTCTTTCCTCAGAGACTCCACAAGACATTATCCAAGACACCTTCTGCTTTCGCTTTGATGATATCGTCTGGATCCTCAGCCACGTGTTATCTTGCATGACTTTGAAATGGTGCCCTCCTCTTTTCTGAGCATCTCACCTTATCCCAAAGATTTTCCTTTGGATAGCTCTCATACCTCCAAAGATATTATTAGGTTTCTTGTTGGTGTTTTGATAATAAAATAATAACAATAATAAAGTTATAATATTTGTAATTTAAAAGCCCTATTTGGGATCACCAACTAGGAGTCTCTTAAGGTCAGTTGTCAGTAGACTTGACTTTTCAGGGAACTTGAGATCAACTTGCTCTCCAAAAGGCCCTTGTGATAATTAGGGTCTAACTTGCTTCCTCTGTCTTTCTACACTGAGACCAGCTGCTCTTAGATATCCATGAATTGCTATTTTGATCGTGATTAACTTTTCATTCTCTCCCTTTCAACCTCTCCCATCTTCCTTCCTGCCTTCCTTCCTTCCTTCCTTCCTTCCTTCCTTCCTTCCTTCCTTCCTTTCTTCCTTCTTTCCCTAGTGTGCTTTTTTTTGAGACAGGATTTCATGTATCCCAGGCTAGCCTTGAACTTATTTATTATAATCAATCCTCTTGCCTCTATCTCTCAAGAGCTAGTATTGCAAGTATATAATACCATACCTGATTTTATGTGGCGATGAAATGGAACACATGGCCCTATGCATGGTAGGTGTTCTTCTATTTGAGCCTCGTCCCCAGCCTGGGACTATGATAGTTTAGTAATAATAAAATAGAAATGATAAGGCTGAGAGTTAAATGCATTTCTTAGCTCTGATGCTTCCTGTCTATATCAGGTGTGGTAAGCCCCTGAGAGAAAACTACTTGAGGGAGGAGTGGTTTCTCTTGACTCACAGTTTCATAGATCTTGGTCAGTGGCTGGCTCCATTATTTCTGGGCCCATTAAAAGGCAACACATCATGGTGGGAGTCTGTGTTGGGACAGAGCTGTTTGACTCATAAGATCCAGAAAGCGGAGTCCATAGGTGGGCTTGCCAGCCCTGGAATCTTGTGAAACTACACATTGGTTATTGTATTCACTCCCATGTAGACATCAAGGGAGAGAAAACAAGGCTATCATCAGACTTAGAGGTTTACCAAGATCCATGATCTATCTCCTTCCAACGAGCAGAGCTGCTAGCTTAGGTTTGTACTTAAAATCAAGCCATGATCGCTCATCACAGACAAGTATTACCTTGAGCCTCTGTGAGATCTTTCTCTGCCGTCTGTCCCCATGGCTGTTGTTGATTAGCCCGTTTGTATAGTAAAGGGAACAGTGCGCAATGCTTACAGGGAAGAGGGCTGCTGTGGTGGGTCTGGCGTATGTTTGTGGTGGTAGATCCTAGACACACCCATTCTCTCCCTCTCATCTGCTGCCCCCATGGACAGAGTACCAGCAGATTTTAGATATCAGGTGGCAGCAGACACAGGACACCCCTGTTCTTTCCTGTGTAAGAAAAAACAGCCCCCATGACCTACAGATTCTGGGAGGAAGACTCGGTCTTGGAGCAAAGCTTCCCAGCCCAGCCTAGCTGAAACATGCCACCAAATTGGCCAACCAGTGAGGACTTGGGGGCCCCTGAACTTTCGGGCATTTTGGTATACAGAAAGCTTGGTGGATAGCTCTTCAGTCAACATTTGCTTGTGGCAGAAGCAACATGAGGCATCGCCTGCAGCTCCCTCTCAAACTCAGCCAGGGTTGCCTCTTGACATAGTGGCCAACTGCTAAACCCCAAAGACAGCCTCTGTATGACTAACAAACCTTGATTCCCAATGGGCCACACCTCGGAAGAGGGACCCTGAACTGAGAAAGTACTCTTAATCAGCTGGTCTGTGGGATATTTTCTTAATTGACAGTTGATGTGGGAGAGCCCACTCTAGCATGGGCGGTGCCATCCTTAGTCAGCTGGGCCTGGGATATGTAAGAAAGTCAGCTGGATACGCGACTGGGAGCAAGCCAATCAAGTTTTCCTTCGGGGTCTCTGCTTGAGTTCCTGCTTCTAGGATCCCTCTTGAGTTCTTGCCCCAGCTTTCCTCAAACTCTCTCCTCCACCAAGTTAGTTTTGGTCAGTGCTTTATCAGAGCAACAGAAAGCGGGTTAGGATGCCTGTCGCCATGACTCAGACACGAACTGCTCTTTATGCATTGGCAACTGACCACAGAATGAGGATAACACACAGAGTCATAGATGTGATGATGTGATTAGCATGTTAAATGAGCCCTTCAAGGCTTGGATCTACCAACTCTACCTTTTACAGGTATTTCAGATTCCTGGATCCCATCATGCCATGTTTGGGACTGACAGTAAGGATGTAGTCAGCCCACCCAAAGACTGTCAACATTATAAGTGAAAGTTAGCAGCAATTAATTGTGTAAGGGGCTCTCGGCCTGCCATTTGGACCCTGGAAACATACTTTTGTGCTCATCCACTATGCTCTGGGACCTGTGCTAGAAGCTATGACTTAGAATTTATTATGACACCAGGCAGCAGTGGTGCACACCTTTAATCCCAGCACTCAGGAGGCAGAGGCAGGTGGATCTCTGTGAATTCGAGGCCAGTCAGGTCTACAAGAGCTAGTTCCAGGACAGGTTACAAAACTATAGAGAAATTCTGTCTCGAAAAACAAATACAAAACAAAACAACAACAACAAAAAAGAATTGATTATGACACCCCCAGTCCTGACCTGTGCTCGGGAAATTCCCAGCTCAGATTCAGAAGCAAGATTTGTTTTCTAATCCCAGGCTTATTAAAAACAGGTTTCAGCTGGGCAGCTGTTGCTAGGTGCCTAAGCAGAAGATGCCCATGGCCTTGAGTCCTACACCAAAACTAAGAGACCAGCACTTGAGCACCCTACTACCCCAGAACTCCAGCGCTCTTCCTGCAGCTCAGCCTCCTAAAAATGGGAAGCAGAGTCTTTCACTCCTCAATCTGGCCAAGAATCGTAAGTCCTAAGTCAGTTGCAGCGTGCCCCAAGCGGCAAGATTTTCCTTCCAAAAGCTTTGTGTGGGGAGGAGAGAGAGAGAGAATGTTGAACTCTTAAGTGTATGTAAATGTCAGCTGTGCACCCAAGAAGAGGGAGAGAAGTTGTGGGGCAGAGGTGGGCAGATAGTCAGAAGCCTGGCCCAGGCCTCCAGGAATCTCTCTGGGTGATGAGTCCCGCAGCGTGATATCTCAGGCAGATAGGAAGGGTGCCATGTGCCAAGAACACTGTCAACACAGCAAGCAAAGGTTAGTGCCAGCTCAGCCCTGGAACTCACCAGTCTCGTCATGGAAAGAGCATCGCCCTGTCTGTCACACCGGAAACTGTCTGAAAGTCACAAGAGTCCTTTGCACATGTTCCTTCCCATCATTAGAGTCCGAGCAGAGAAAAGGAACCAGTGATTTTTGACTTTTGCTTCCATTGGTTGGGTCTGAAATATTTCAATGTATCTGCATCTCTAATGTACATCTCCCATCGGAAGTGTGAGGACATCCGTTTAGAAACACTGTGGACGGAGGCCACTGAGATAATCTTTCTAATTTCAAGAGCTTTGTGTCAAATCATCAAGAAGTTTCCTTCAGGACCAGGTTCATTACTTCTGTCTTTAGCAACAGACCAAATCCAAGACTTAAAAAGATGTTTAAATTATTCCATGTTAATAATAAGAAACAGACAGACAAACAAACAAACAGAAACCAGGGAAGGTTATCAGTTCGGTGCAATTGAAAACTTTACTGCCTTTTAAAAACACTTTGCAATGGATCTCAGTGGCTCTAATTATAATGTACCTTAGGCCCCAGATTTTTCTGTGTGTATGGAAAAATCAATTTCATTTTACTGCTCCTTAATTCATGTAACTACTATATACTCTAAAAGTGTAATTAAAGCACAGAATGTGTTGAAGAACATTTTGTGGTTTATAGTCGAGTAGGGAGAGGCTTGGGTGAAACTGAGGCTAACCTATTGAAGTCAGTCATCGCTCTGGTTCATGGCTCCTCCTCCTCCTCCCCACTGCCTCCCTCCCTGCTTCCTTCTTTGCTTCCATCATTAATGCAAGATCTCACTATGTAGCCCAGGCTGACCTAGAGCTTGGCCTGGAGCCAGGCTGGCCTCAAACTCACAGACACAGGCCCATCTCTGTCTCTTTAGTCACAAACTAAGCAGTGAAGTTTTTGTTCATCTGGTCTTGGATCCACTGAAATATGCTACTTATTTGTGAGATAATTGATAGCAGTCATGACAAACGGCTTATGTGTTGATTGAATAATTAGTGATAAAATATGCTATTAGGTTTTCCTAGTGGCATATGTTCTTAGTTACAAACTTTCGCATATGGTCCTGTTTTTCTTAACCCTTGTTTTGTTTTGTTTTGTTTTGTTTGTTTGTTTTCGTACTCTGCATTTGTTTCTAGGAAGACAGATGCTCTGGGAGGTGAGGTTTCAGTGTATTAGAGCATCATTCTGTTTCTGTAGTCTCTGCAGAAGACTCCTTAGACACTTCATTAACCGCTGCTGGATCCTGCTGGATAAGCAAGCAGACTTGGTAAGGGCTCACCGTGGGAAATGAAAAGCCTATTGCAAAGAATCTGGCTCTGCCCAAGATGGGACAGTCTCTTAAAAGCATTTCTCTAGAATGTTGTATAATAGCAGCTGAAAATTGCACGTATGGATTGATTTGTCAAAGAATCAACAGGGCCAACTGTATGCTGAGGACGACAGCAGCAAGCAAACACTACAAAGGGTGAAATGCCAGAGATAAGGAATGCCAAGGTCAGCCTTGCAGGAGGCAGCACGGACTAGAGAACTCTGCCTTCACAGTGGGGGATCAGAGGCCCAGGGTATCTGAGGCCCTGCACCGGGCTCCCTCTGGCTACTTCTAGGGCCTTTTGATAGTTATAGCAGGTTCTCATCCTTCAGGGAGAGTGTGCCACAACTGAGCATCTGAACTTCATTCTGCCATCCAAGGGTCACAGCAGAGGAGATGTCTCACTGGAGTTGTATTTGTAAAAAAATGGCTAGAAGCAGAGGGAATGGATAGCTCAGTAAGGGGACAGAGAGGGTCCTCAGTGGGCAACGCGATGATCCAACTGAGAAAACGGGGCCAGGGCCCAGGTCGGTGCAGCAAGGATGGAAGCAGACATCTTCCACACACAGAGCGTGTTTACAGATTGGCTGTGTGGGCGTGATGAGATGCTTGGAAGGGGCTGGCTTCTTCATCAGTTTGCTGTGCTTACTCAAAATATACTATCTCCAAAACATCACCCCCACACCTGGCCTTATCAGTCCCCCTCTCTGCCATGCTGCTTTTTCTCCGCTCCTCCTCTCCTCTGGGGACTCTTTGAGTACAAGTTACGCTTTAAGTCCTCATGGCTCTGCTTTACCTTCTCGTCACCCACCTGTGCCCTGACCCCGTCCTCACTCCCCACCTGTGCCCTGACCCCGTCCTCACTCCCCACCTGTGCCCTGACCCTGACCACATCCTCACTCCCCACCTGTGCTCTGACCCCGTCCTCACTCCCCACCTGTGCTCTGACCCTGACCACATCCTCACTCCCCACCTGTGCTCTGACCCTGACCCCGTCCTCACTCCCCACCTGTGCTCTGACCCCATCCTCACTCCCCACCTGTGCTCTGACCCCATCCTCACTCCCCACCTGTGCTCTGACCCCATCCTCACTCCCCACCTGTGCTCTGACCCCATCCTCACTCCCCACCTGTGCTCTGACCCCATCCTCACTCCCCGCCTGTGTCCTGACCCCGTCCTCACTCCCCGCCTGTGCCCTGACCACATCCTCACTCCCCACCTGTGCCCTGACCACATCCTCACTCCCCACCTGTGCCCTGACCACATCCTCACTCCCCGCCTGTGTCCTGACCCCATCCTCACTCCCCGCCTGTGTCCTGACCCCGTCCTCACTTCCCGCCTGTGCCCTGACCACGTCCTCACTCCCCACCTGTGCCCTGACCCCGTCCTCACTCCCCACCTGTGCCCTGACCACATCCTCACTCCCCACCTGTGCTCTGACCCTGACCACATCCTCACTCCCCACCTGTGCTCTGACCCCATCCTCACTCCCCACCTGTGCTCTGACCCCATCCTCACTCCCCACCTGTGCTCTGACCACATCCTCACTCCCCACCTGTGCTCTGACCCTGACCACATCCTCACTCCCCACCTGTGCTCTGACCCCATCCTCACTCCCCGCCTGTGTCCTGACCCCGTCCTCACTCCCCGCCTGTGCCCTGACCACGTCCTCACTCCCCACCTGTGCCCTGACCACATCCTCACTCCCCACCTGTGCTCTGACCCTGACCACATCCTCACTCCCCACCTGTGCCCTGACCCCATCCTCACTCCCCACCTGTGCTCTGACCACGTCCTCACCCCCCACCTGTGCCCTGACCACATCCTCACTCCCCACCTGTGCTCTGACCCCATCCTCACTCCCCGCCTGTGTCCTGACCCCGTCCTCACTCCCCGCCTGTGCCCTGACCACGTCCTCACTCCCCACCTGTGCCCTGACCACATCCTCACTCCCCACCTGTGCTCTGACCCTGACCACATCCTCACTCCCCACCTGTGCCCTGACCCCATCCTCACTCCCCACCTGTGCTCTGACCACGTCCTCACCCCCCACCTGTGCCCTGACCACGTCCTTACTCCCTCACCTGTGCTCTGACCCCGTCCTCACTCCCCCACCTGTGCCCTGACACCGTCCTCACTCCCCACCTGTGCTCTGACCCTGACCACGTCCTGACTGCCCACCTGTGCCCTGACCACATCCTCACTCCCCACCTGTGCCCTGACCCCGTCCTCACTGCCCACCTGTGCTCTGACCCCGTCCTCACTCCCCACCTGTGCTCTGACCCTGACCACGTCCTCACTGCCCACCTGTGCCCTGACCACTTCCTCACTCCCCCACCTGTGCCCTGACCCCGTCCTCACTCCCCACCTGTGCTCTGACCCTGACCACGTCCTCACTGCCCACCTGTGCCCTGACCACATCCTCACTCCCCACCTGTGCCCTGACCCCGTCCTCACTGCCCACCTGTGCTCTGACCCCGTCCTCACTCCCCACCTGTGCTCTGACCCTGACCACGTCCTCACTGCCCACCTGTGCCCTGACCCCGTCCTCACTCCCCACCTGTGCCCTGACCACATCCTCACTCCCCCACCTGTGCCCTGACCCCGTCCTCACTCCCCACCTGTGCCCTGACCCCGTCCTCACTCCCCACCTGTGCCCTGACCCCGTCCTCACTGCCCACCTGTGCCCTGACCCGTCCTCACTCCCCTACCTGTACTCTGACCCCGTCCTCACTCCCCACCTGTGCCCTGACCCCGTCCTCACTCCCCACCTGTGCCCTGACCCCGTCCTCACTGCCCACCTGTGCCCTGACCCGTCCTCACTCCCCTACCTGTACTCTGACCCCGTCCTCACTCCCCACCTGTGCCCTGACCCCGTCCTCACTCCCCTACCTGTACTCTGACCCCGTCCTCACTGCCCACCTGTACTCTGACCCCGTCCTCACTTTCCCATCTCTGCTTTGACCACCTCTTCACTCCTCATCTCTACTCTGAACACCTCCACACCTCTACCACTTCTCTGAACACCCCCACACCCCTACCTCTGCTCTGAACAGCCCCACAGCCCCACATGCCCGAGGGAAGGGCAATATGAGATGTGAGGAGGCCTGAGCACAAGCAGCAGGACCAAAGGAAGATGCTGTGCCCCTGGCTCGGGATTATGGTGGGGGCACAGGGGGACCCCAGTGGAGGTGAGCAAGGCAAAGCGCGAGTAATGGCCAGGTCTCTCCAGAGGCCTGTGTGCTGTTGAGGGATGATTTGAATCAGGTACTAGGTTCTGCTGGGAGGCACCAAATGCTCCCTTCTAATTCTTAGAGGAGCTGCCAGGTGACTGAGGCCAGGAGAAGAACCTGTAGAGCACTGTATTCTGAGCAGCTCAGGACTCAAGGTGTGAACCCAGAGGCACAGCTGTTCCCCAGCACTAACATACAAGGTCACTCTTCTGCTGCGCCCAGCCAGGACCCCAAACATCTGGTCACAAGGAAGGCAAGAACCTGTGGGGGTCACTGCCAGTTCCCAGAGCTCAGGGCTGCCTTCCTTTCTGCTTCCACTTGGAGTCCCAGTTTGTCTCTTCAGCATGGTCACACACAGAACAGTTGACAGGGCAGGGAATGGCTCTTAGTGGGCCACTAAGGTCCAACAAAGCCCCTATTGTCACACAGGCCCAGCTGAAAGGCTTTGAGGAAAACAAGCCTCAGTCCCCCAGGATAGCTGAGAGGAGAAGCAGGGCCCTGAGATCCACCCTTCCACGGGGTCCTGAGATCCACCCTTCCATGGGGTCCTGAGATCCACCCTTCCACAGAGGAGGCCTCCTTGCGTTAATCTCATATCCCATCTCCTGTCAGGGATGAACCAGCTAAAGATGCCCTTGCTTTTGCTCTCTTCCTTCCCCTTTCCCTTCACCCATATGTCCTACTATCTAGATTTTGCTAGGGCTGTGGCTATTTTCCAGCTACGTACCCATTTCAGCTTTAAAATCTTTTTATTAGGGCTGTATTCATGGATAAATAAACCCCAGGCTCTTGAAACTTTATCTACTGGAAGCTTCTGCTTTGGCTTCCAAACTGCTCCCGATCTCCAGCTAAAATAATCAAGTCATTATCTCTGAAAGATGGAGCCTTTTGAGTTTCAGACCCTGAGCAGGTGAAGATGGATGTCTATATAACTCACAGGGCTGCTGTTCTGTGGAATTTTTAAATGCTTTTGAATTAGTTGATTTATAACAGTGAAGCTATCATAAAAATTAAGTATATTTAATTTTTCTATAAAAATGAACACTACGAGGGTTGAAGGATTGGCTCTGCACCTAAGAGTACTTACTGCTCGTGTGTTGAGTGGCCAAATTCAGTTTCCAAAACCCACACTGGGCAGCTCACAATCACTGCTAACTCCAGCTCCAGGGACCAGACACATTTCTCATTTCTCTGGCCTCCACAGGTACCATCATACATACATACACACACACACTTAAAAATAAATTAATTTTTTTAAAAAAACAACATTACTGTCCAACTTCATTATGAAATTAATGCTAAACAATTGTTTGGTCATGGTGTTTGCTATATTTCTAAGCATGTGTGCTATATACATACATGTGTGTTTAGGTCTGTGTATATAGGTGAGTGTGCAGAGGCCGGAAATATCTTCCTCTCTATCTCTTTTCCCACCTTAGTTTTGAGACAGGGTTTCTCACTATACCTGGACCTCACTGATTTGGCTAGACTAGCTGTCTAAGGAGCTTCAGGGATGTGCCTGACTCTTTCCCACCACCAAGCACTGGAAATAGATGTGTGCATTGATTGCCATGCCCTGCATTTACATGGATGCTGAGAATCCAAGCTGGGGTCCTCATGTTTGTATAACAAACTCTTTGCTCTTTGGGCCATCTCCCAACCCCGAGTGTACTACTGAAGGTCACAATGTCATCTATAATTACATTACCACTATACTTGTATACTGGACTATTCAGATATAGTTCTTGCCTATGAAAATTTCAAGGGCATTTGACTAGTGTTTTAAGCACTCAATTCCCTCCTAAAAAGTAAAAAGTTGCTAAGCACAAAAGCCTCCCACTTGCTTTAAGGATATACTCTTTCTAGATTGTCAGATATTTGACTGAGAAACATTTGAAATACAGGGTTGATGTGGCCAGGAAGAAAAAATTCAAACCTGAGAAGTTGTAGGTGGAGATGAGGAAGATTGGGGGGTTAGGAAGGCTATGGCAGAAAATCTCTTCCCACTGTGTACAAAGCCAATGCAGGGGAGCAGCCCACCTCAGGACTGCTAGAGCAGAGTGGGAACCGGGAATTAGCTGTCTTTACTCTTGTCCTTTACTTTGGCTAGCTGAGGTTCGCTGACGCCAGATTCATTCAATCCTCCTCCAGGAATCGCGGGGCTTCTGCGACCGTCTGCTTTTGTCTTTATGCTGCCAGAAGAGCGAGAAGGCCTAAAATGATTGCTCAGTGGATAGAGTGCTTGTTATACAAACATAAGGACCTGAGTTCAATTCTCAGAATCCATATATAAAGCTATTAAAGACATCACATTTGCTGCTGGGTCCCCTAGGAAAGCCACCATGTTGAATTGAGGGTGTTTGTTCGGATAATGACCATCTTTGTGTGTTTCTCTGGCTGCTTCCCGCTTCATCCTAGAGGCATCAGGATAAGACAGTGTTTCCAACGAGCTGGCTGGGGTTCCTTGGCTCTGTAGCATAATAATTATGGGTGAGTAAAGAGAGATTCTTCCAGACCTTGAGTGCCCAAGCCCTAGGAGTAGATGCTGGTGGACGTAGATGCTAGATTCCAGGCTTCAGAAGCCAGAGGCTTGGGCTGTAGGCCCTTGGTTTGAGTGCTTCCTGCACTGAGTTTTAGCACGTTCTACCTGGGGACCAAGATAAGAGCTACAGCCGCTCTGCCACCATGCCTTTGCTCCTCCACAGTGGATTCTGACCCTCTGGGAACCGTAAACCTGATCAAATGCTTTCTTTTTTAAGGTGCCTAGGCCATGCTGTTTTGTCATAGAAATTTAAAAGTAACTAAGACAGATCGCCTTCTCTGGGAGCAGCAGGAAGGCTGCTAGAGAGCTGGGGGAGCTGGCGGAGGCCCTTCCTGGATACAGAAACAGTAAGATGGACTTCCTGTTCTATGGTTCCCCAGCCTCATGCACAGAGTCAATGGAAAAGTTCTTCAGGGCCGTCTTAGTTAGGGCTTCTATTGCTGTGACCAAACGCCATGACCAAGCAGCGAACTGGGCAGGAAAGTGTTTATTTGGCTTTCACGTCTATATTGCTATTTATATTGAAGGGAGTTAGGACAGGAACTCAAACAGGCAGGAGTTGATGCAGAGGCCACAAAGGGGCGCTCCTCTCAGTGGTTTGCTTCTCACATCTTGCCCAGCCTGCTTTCTTACGGAATCCAGGATCCCTCCTCCAGGGATGGCCCCATCCACCATGGGTTGGGTCCTCCCTCATCAATCACTAATTATGAAAATGCCTTGCAGCTGGAGCTCATGAAGGCATTTCGTCAAGTGAGGCTCCTTCCTCTTTGATGACTCGAGCTTGTGTCAAGTTGACACGCAAACCCATGCAGTACAGGTACTGAACGGAGTTGAGGGAATCCACGCTTTTGCAGCCCTTCTGTCTACCTGGGAAATTTCTACTGACCAGCTGCCTTCCATTCCTGTCTCATGGTGGGTAGAGGGAGGGGCAAAAAGAGACATAGAGAGGCTCACCTTGTAACTCCTTCCTTCCCCTAGAAACCAGAGAGTTGGCGCACCTCTATCTTTGATAGTTAGTGTTTGTCAACTAGACACAAGCTAGAGTCACCTGGGAAGAGGGGACATCATTCAACAAACCGTCACCCACAGATTGGCCTGAAAGCAAATCTGTAGGGCAGTTTCTTGATTGGTTGATAGATAGGGGAGGCCCAGCCTTTTGCTGGCAGTGCTGCCCCTGGGCAGACGGTCCTGGGTTTTATAAGAAAGCAGACTGAGAAAGCCGTGAGGAGCAAGCCAGTAAGCAGCATCCCTCCGCCGTCTTTGCTCCAGTTTCTGCCTTGAGTTCTTGCTCTGGCTTCTGTCAGCAGACTGTAACATGAAAGCGCAGTCAGAGAGACCCTTCCTTCCCTAGGTTTCCTTTGGTCATTGTGTTTATTGAAGCACTAGAAAGCAAGCCAGGACATCAGTCAGCTGCCAGGCAGGTCTTAGTATCAACCTCTGTCTCGTCTTTTGTTTCGAGTGTGTGTGTGTGTGTGTGTGTGTGTGTGTGTGTGTTGGGGTTCCCAAAGAAGTCAGAAGAGAGAATCAGAACCCCTAGAACTGGAGTTACAGACAGTTGTGAGCCACCTGACATCAATACTGGGCAGCAAACTCCAGTCCTCTGCAAGAGCAGAAAGTGCTCAAAACCACCGACTATCTCTCCAGCCATGGCTGCCTCTTAGGGGGATCCTCTTACCGGAAATAGCCGAATAACACCAAATGACCTTCCGTCTGGGTTCCCTCTCTGGGCAGGCTCAGAAACCATCCTAACTATCCTAGGCTGAAGATACACAGGCATCTAAAATCTGATTGCATAGCTCAGGAAAGGGCGGGGGCCCTGCAGACACTGAAGTCAAGAGAGCTGGGCTCAGTTTTATAAACTGTGTTCCCATGGCTGTGACACACAGCTCAGGTGAAGGAAAAACTGTAATCTGACTCTTGATTGTTGGAAATGATACAGTGTGATCTTGTCCAAGGTCAAGCTGACTTCAAAGAGTAGAAGGCCAAGAAGACCTCCAGTGGTCCAAGGAGATTTGGTGGAGAATTCCTTATCTGGGCTCCTGCCAGTTCCACGTTCAGCGCAAACATTCTGCACAGTCCAGCCGAGTTCTTAGATCTCAGCGAGACCTGCCTGCCAGAGATTTGCTTGGAGGTCAGTCATGGGGCCTCCATTTGCTTTTAAGCTTCCCCGAGAGGGATGTGAGTCTGCTCTTTGCTCCAGCACAGGCCTGCCCCTTCTAAGACCTCTGCAGCCTACTAGACTACGGCAGGGCATGGGCTGGGGGCAGCATCCCTCCTGGAATGGACTCCCGCTACCTTACTGATAGTCTTTGTTTCTTTTTCAGGGAGGGCTCTGCCAGTTTGCATCAGGGTGCTGCTGGCCTGAAGAACAGGCCACAAAAGCCACCACGGTGGACTTTGCCAATGAAAGGAGCAAGAGAGTGAGGGTCACATTGAGAGGATGCTCACTGGTTTCCCATCTAAGAGCACAACCTGGATACAACCACCCATACAAAGGACTCCCCTGGGTTTTCGGAAGCGGCCCTGGCCCCTTAGCCACACTTCCACCTTTTCCAGTGGAGAAGAAGCTTCCTCCAAGCTCATTGGTCCTACAGTCTCATTCATGGTTGCTTCTGCTTCCTTTCTGGAAATACATTTTAGGGAGATACCTCAAAATCGGGCGGAATGGAGAATAATGGATATGGGAATGAGGAAGTTTCTAGAGTTGGGTACCGGAAACAGTGGCCTGGTACCTGTTCAGGGCAGAATTCTTCATCTGCCTACTTTGCTCCGACACCACCTGCTCCAGGTTTCCCATCCGCTGCCATGTTGGGCAGCCGCCAGCTGGGAAGACCTCCTAGTTCGTGTCCCAGCCCTGTTTTTGAATAGCACAGACAGACTGCTCTGGAAGACTTTGAGGGGCATCTGCCTTTTATTCTTTTTTGGAATGGTCTCCCTTAGGTTCCATGAAAGCCTTGTTAAAGACTTGCCCAATTCAATCTGAAGAATTAGAGCACCTGCAGGGAGGTCAAGCACTTCCTCCATGTTCATAGGGACACTTTGGGAGGAAGGCAGGGGCATTCGGGCAGCAAACAGTACAGTCTTGTGCTGGTTAGAGTGTGACGTCGGCAATGTGCCACCTCTGACTGGTGGCAGACTGAAAACTGGAGGGACTAGAAGATCCAGGCAATCTGGTGTCAATTGCATAGGCTGCTTGATGTCTACAGAAAGGTGGTTCTTGAGAGAGGTGTCATCATCGAGAGGGAGACACCTACTGAGGATGAAGCCTCATTTCCTGTTAGAACAACTTCCATTTGGAAAATGCAGAAATTCTCTGAGGTCACAGCACAAGCTGCCAACACTACTGGGGCAAAGTGAAACTGCAAGGGTGCGAAGTCCCTAGTTCTTGACATTGAGATCAAATGGCTATAACCATCTTTTTCTGCAGGGAGAAGCATACACAGTCAGAATTCTGCCACCAACACCCAGAAAAGCAGGGATTGTTACCATACTCTATAAGCAAGCCCCTGAGGTACCACACAAGCGAATTCTCTGGTATACAAAGCAGAGCCAGGCTAACTTAGAAGATTCTGTTGAAAGCTCACAGAAGCAAAGGATGGGTTGGAGACCATGCCTGGGGCTGTAGATACAGTGATCTTGAGAGCACAAACCCTGAATGGGAAATTCCCAGGAAAGACAGCTGAATTGTCTTAGCTGGGTTGTGAGAACTGACTTGGGCAAGTAAGAAGCACCCCAGCAGAGACACCCCCAAAGGAGATGCCTGCCAACCCTGCCATCACAGCCACCTCTGGAAACCAAACAGACTAGACTGTGAGCAGCACTGGCTAGCCCAGACCAGAGCTTGCCTCAGGGGTCACCTGAGAGTGGAACTGTGAAAACATACCTAGAACTTTGCGCAGACAGCTCCTAGCTTGGGGACTAGACAGACAGGGGCTCAACCTCTTGGTGACTTCACTTCCTCGCCTGTGAGATGAAGCTTGTAAGAGATACCCACCTTAGTTTACAGTCTCGCAGGGGATTCGCAGAGGAGCAGCTCCTGGTGTTTCTACTGAGGTCACTTTTATTTTAAAACAGCATTTACTCAAGAACCAGGGTTGGGGGCACAATCTGCAAAGTCCAGTAGAGATAGGGACTCTTGTTCAATCTTTACTAGGAATTCCCAGACATCAGTGAAGGCTCAGACCTGTAATCCTAGCACTGGGTAGGCAAAGACAGGAAGACCCCGGGCTAAGTAGACAGGGGCAAGAGGAGCCTGACAGCTTGAGCTATACAGTGAGATTTTAGGCTAACCTGAGCTACATGTGTCTCAAAAAAAATTGTAGACTGTGACAACAGAGAATTACATCCAAGTGTGGAGCCCTTAGAAGATCTGATTCCCATGGGACTACGTGCATCCCATGTCCCCAGAGTCAGCGCTGCCAGGATCCTCCAAAAGGCCAGACTTCATCCACACACTGGTCTCCTTGGGACACTGAGCCTTTCTGCTGCTCCAACAATGACATTTCCCTTGAGGCTTGTATTCTCATGCTGAAGACCACTGGGGAAGTTGCTACCTCAAACAAGGTTGATGGAAGCTGCCATGCTCTCTTTGGAAGGAGAAAGGAGGCAGGTAGGTGCCGGATGGCTCAGTAGGCGGGGTCGGCCAGATGTTCTGGAAGCTCTCAGGCATGGGAAGCTGGGGGAGAAAAAGCTTGCAGCTGCAGGGCCAGCAGCAAGTGATAGGAAGAGAATCAGGTAGAACAAAGGAGCCCGGGCCCTTGCCATTTTGAGGTGACATGCTTTATTAAGAAATGACTGGCAAGAGAAAGCTACACGACTGTAAATGTCAGCAGGAGCCCAGGGTTGGCGCCTGTCATTGTCCATGAAAAGGTCCCTCTCAGAGAAGGCAGCCAGCACAGACAGAGTTCTGGCTCGAGAGATAGCCTGGCTGGCTCTGAGCTCCTGGCTGGGTGTCCATGCAGGAACAGACTCCTGTCCAAGAATATCACACTGCTCCAAGCAAGATCAACTCCAAGACCTCTCACTGGCTTCTCGCTTTCTCAGGCCTCATTTATCTGGAACAGCCTCCCAGGTCCCCAAGAGAATACACTGTCAGGGGCTTGTGCACGCCAGCTCCGTCCTGCTGCTCTGGCTCAGCTCCACGGTGAGTCAGCTGTGGGCACAGTGGCCCCAGAACGTTTGTCAGCTCTGTGGCCAACGGGCTTCCCACTTGGCTTCTGTCCGGCAATGGATTTCATGGCCAGCCTGATGGGATCCTGGTTTGGGGGCATTTCGTGGAACCCCTATGTCTGTCTGTCTGTCTGTCTCTCTCTGTGTGTGTGTGTATGTGTGTGTGCAGAGATAGAAGAGTCCATCAAAAGAAAACTAAAAAGTAGTATTGTATTCCTGTTCAAATCCAAAGGCAAATGGATCCCACCATTTGTCTATGCTTCTGGTTCTAAAGTGAATTAGAAACACATCCCTCGGCTCAAATCTCTGACTGCACCGCGCTGCCTAGTAAAAGCAGCCCCAGAAAAAGGCAGCTCCAGAATTTTCCAGAACTCACAGACTACTAGACTTTCTCACCAGCCTGAGCTACTTCTCCCCTGCCATTGTTCTCACCTGAGAGCCCCAGCCCATCTCCGCCCACGCCAGCAGAGACACTCTATCGAGTTTGTAATGTTAGTACCCCAACATCGTCCTGGACAGACAGTGACCATCAGTGTGGGAGTCCGCTCCCAACATCTTCAGAACTCTGTGAGACCAGGACCATGACTTGTCTAACTACAGAGTCCTAACCCATGCTGGGTCTGTGATAAAAGACATAGGGAAACATCCCAGAGAGGCTTGTTAAATTTTCGTTCATTCCTCAATCATGAATAATCAATCCTTCATGACAAACCCTAGCCCTCCGACCTAGTTTGCTTTCTGTTGCTGTGGTAAATACCATGACCAAAAGTAACCTGGGGAGGGAAAGGTTTATTTCATCTTATAGCTTATGGTTTATCATGAAGGGAAGTCAGGGCAGGAACTCAGGGCAGGAGCCTGGACACAGGAATTGAAGTACAGACCAATGGAGGAATGAGGCTTACTGGCTTGATTTTCACAGCCTACTCAACTTGCCTTTTTAAACAGCCCAGGACCACCTGTCCAGAGGTGGTATGGCCCATGATGGACTAGGCCTCCCATGCCAACCATTAATCGAGGAAACGCTCGACAGATCTGACTACAGGCCATTCTGATGGAAATATTATCTCTATTAATTGCCTCTTCCCAGAGTACCCTAGCTGTGTCCAATTGATAAAAATTAGTCAGTACATCCACAAATACTTTTTCAACTAAGCATTTTATCTGGCTGAACCTTACTTCCAAGTTTGAGGAAATAAGAACCATCACTTTTTTGAATGTTCTTGCTGTTCTCAACCATTTAGCCTTGCATGGGGTTGGATTTCACGAAGAGGAACAAGGTCACCAGGAGCCAGGGCTGTGAACTCGGTAGGTACCTAACTGTCTGGTGCTGTTAGGTTGAAATTGAGGCATGGCAGGAAGCCATCAGAGTGATTTTTTTTTTTTTTTTGGAATTTCAGACAATGGGACTCTGACTGCCTTGCTCAGTTATTTGAGCAATCAGAGAAGCCTTGGAAGCGTGAGGAGACTCCGAAAGCGAGGATACTGAAGGGAATGGGGCTTTCCACACCAAGATAATTGAAGGTCACATTAAAAAATCGCATTGTTCCTCCTCCCCATCTATAGCTCATGAAATATAGATGGTCTCACATGCAGTTCTTTAGAACATGATGGAGTCAGGTATGGTGGTACACATCTGTAATCCCAACAGCTGGGAAGCCAACGTAAGAGAATAGCCTCGTCATGAGTCTGATGTCAGACTGTGCTACATAGTGAGCTAAGCAAATTCTAATAGAGACCTGAGACCATGACAACTTCTGATTTTTGACATTGTGTGAGCACACACACACACACACACACTGCACAGGGGTTTTCCCTCCTAAGCTGGACTCCTAGGAGAAGGAGCCACTTCTGTGGGTGTCTCTGGCAGACCATCCTGCATCTAGCATAATTAACAAGAATTTTCTGACCTTCCGTTACTTGTAACTCGGCATTCTCAACTCTTATTTCAGGTTGGAGAATTAGCTTATGAGTTGGGTCGCTGCGGTAGGACCCTCTCCAGCAGCCTTTCACAGCTCACAGGCAGCTCTACTCTCTTAAAAACTGTATGGTAGTATTTCCAACCTGGTGGCCTTATCTACAGTTGGTTCCCTGTCCGTGGAGCTCAGCTAGCATCCAGTACCCTTGTTTCCATATATGGTCCTAGTGCAGTTTCCTCATAACAACAACAACACACGGATGGACTCAAATACAGCCTGTCAGGATTCACTTGTAGACTTGGCACAACCTAGAATTACTTGGGGAGAAAGCTCAATGAAGGCTAATCTACATCAGCTTGCCCTGCGGGTGTGTCTTGGGGGGGGATTATCTTGATCGCTATAATTGACATGGAAAGCCCCAGTCCACTATGGGTGACGCTATCGCCTAGGCAGGGTTCTCGAACTGTGTAAGGGTAGAGAAATGGAGTTGAGAAAGGAAGTGAGCCCGCATGCTCAGTAAGGGAAATGAAACTGAAGAAAAAGATTAACAGGCACCTTTGTGTGTTGTATTTGGCTTTCTATTGCTGGAGGTGATTCCCTGACAAATACTGCGTGGAGAACAGGAACAAATGTTGGGGGTGGGTTCATCATCTCAGCAGATCCCATTGCCAGCTAATGAAGCCAACTGCTGCCTTCTCTCTGAGAATTTTCTCTTCTACATAATGAGAGGGGACTCTGCTATCCAGAGAGAACTTAGGCTCAGGAACTTTAATTGCTCATCTAAAGAGACAGCTTTTCTTATTTCTGAAAAGTTCTGGAAGA
The DNA here is from genome assembly GCF_982192425.1 of Myodes glareolus. NCBI lineage: Eukaryota > Metazoa > Chordata > Mammalia > Rodentia > Cricetidae > Myodes > Myodes glareolus. The sequence continues at coordinate 69,006,940 of NC_142032.1, forward strand.
TTCTTTCCTTCTTCACACACCCCAAGAAATTTCCAACCTTTATTTAGGTCTTGGCATTGTGTTGCTGAGTTGGAAGGTTAGGTAAGATAGGAACATGGGAAGCTGTAGGAAGGGCATGAGGGGAGATGTTTGGGGTCCAAAACCTGGGAGGAAAACAGACAGCAGAGGAGAAGCTTTGAGGGAAGTAGCCTCACACTGCAGACATGCTCACAGACACAGAACATTTGAATTGCTTTTCTATCACTTGCTGATGACTGAGCTGTGACAAGACCCTCTAAGATTTGACTTTCTGAATGCTGGCTTCAGCAGAGTTCCATTTCAAACCTCCAGCGCGGGGCTGGAGAGATGGCTCAGTGGTTAAGATCACTGACTGCTCTTCCAGAGGACTCGGGTTCAATTCCCAGCAACCACATGGCAAGTTCACAACTGTCTGAAGATTCAGTTGCAGGGGATCTGACACCTTCACACCAATGCACACAAAATAAAGTTAAATAAACCATAAAAATATTAAAAAAAAAACCTCCAGCACCTTTGCTTCTCTGACCCTTTACTTCCCAGCTCCATTGGCTTCACATTCTGCAGTCACTGTCTCCATCCTGGCCTTGTTGTCCAGATGCACTTGGTCCAGATGCCCTTCCTGCTCCATGTGCACAAGAGCAGTCTTCTCACAGCTGCCCCTGCTCCCATCCACCTGCTCAACACCTGTCAGGGACCTTGCAAAAATCCTGGTCTCATCAGACCATTTGATGATTTAAGACTCTTTAGGCACCTTATCACCTTGAATCATAAGGAAAACACTCAGTTCAGGGGCACATACCAATAAATCCAGTAATGGGTAGATAAAGATAGGAAGCTCGTAAATTAAAGAGTATGTTGAGCTCCATTGGAAGACCATGTATGTAAAAGAGAGGGAGAGAGAGAGAGAGAGAGAGAGAGAGAGAGAGAGAGAGAGAGAGAGAGAGACGAGGTGGGAAGAAGGGGAAGAAGAGGGAGAGAGAAGAGAGAGATTCTCGCTATGGAAACAAGGGCCTCCACCCTTCTATGTCCACTTTTACAGCCTCATCCTGCCCCTTCCTCTTTCCCAAGTGTGATTGTGTTGATCCTGTCTATTCCCGAAAGGGGACTAAGCTGCTCTCTACTGGAAGGGGTAAGGGGTCTCTTGTTCCTAACACACCACATAGTCTCAATTGCCTTCTTCCTATTGCGGTCTTTTTCCTACTGGTGCTCAAAGTAGGCCTATACCCTTACGCCATCTCCACTGTGTCTAGGTGATAGCACATATCCTATCGTGTGCCCTGTGATCCAGGCACCAACAGTCTTCATAGTGCACTGGAAATGCAGGCTTCATCCCTCAAGCTCCTTGGCATAACCACAAGAACAACTCTGAGAGACCTTAACATGTTCACAACTTCACACTGGCCCTCTGCACCCTCCCCTGCCTCTCCTCTCACTGTCAATAAACCACCCAGATGCTCACACAGAAACCCTAAAGGCTTCCCCTTCCCCAGTCCCATGAGTCACCGAGACCTGGGCATTTAACTGCAAAACCCAACTCAGTGTCCATTCACACAGCAGGAACTGGAGTTGAAGCATTTTTACCTCTGACCTTGATCGCAGCGTGTCCCTAACTGAAATTCCTACTCCCCTGTGGGTCTTCTCGGTCCTTCTGCTAAAGTCCCCGCAGGGATGATGGAGATGGCTGAGTCAGTAACACGGTTGCCTTGAAAGTGTGAAGACCTGAGCTAAGGTTCCCAGAACCGATATAAAGTCAGGCGCCCTTGGCTTTGGTACAGAACAGCGGCACTATGAACCACAAGCTCCCTGGGTTAGTAGAAGGGACCAGAAGAGAACCTCATTTTGGTCACTGCCTACCTGAAGCCCCCAGAGCACTTTACTTGAGGGTCTCAGGTGTAGCAGAAGAGAGATCAAAGAGCCCACGTCTGAGCCCCAAGAAGCCCGGTCCCTGCCACACTAAGGATGGTCCCGACTTCTTTGAAGAGAACCAGTAGAGTTTGCTGTCACGAGTGCCTTTTCTCTCTGGGTCTCCCTGCTCTAAAAAATTTGTAGTTGAATTTATTAACTATGTCGTGAGCTGTGATTCTTCTCTGCTCCTCTATGCTTGAGCCCTCATCTACCGCTGCCCCTCCCCCTTATTTTACAACCATATCACCATGCCAGGTTGGACTTTCTAATGCAGCTAATTGGAAGTGCCTCTCGTAGCTGGTTGATAAGTAGAGAACCTGTCCATCTGTTGGCAGAGAGAGCCGGCGCAGTTTTCCCCACCATCGTGTCTGCCCCACGTTACCTTGGGCTACAGACGGTACCATCTGCCTCCAAATCCCACTAATATGCAGTGGGGCAACATGGTGATAACCTTGCTGGCTCAGGTTCAGTCTCCTCCTCTCTGACCAGCCGCTGTCCTCCCCATGCCATCTGTGAGCAGGACTTGAGCTAGAAGGGCTGGCAGCCCAGAAAGCTTGGCCAGGACGGCCCCAACTTCCTCCCACCACAAAGACACATCCCCCATCCAACAAAAGCTACAGGTCTGGGGAGAACAGAGGTGGGAAAGGGACCCTAACCCCAACAAATATGAAAAGCATCCTTGTTGCCTGGGAATTGACTCCCCTTGTGTCCTGGAATCAGCTTAGGCATACTCCATGAGATTTCCTCTCTATGTAACCCACAGTTGCCAGTGTGCAGTATTATCAGGAAAACCTTGACATTAATAAAATGTGGATATCAATCTGCTAAACCTGATTAAGCCTTTTTAGCATTAACTATGCCTCTCTGACATCCACGGCAACCCTGCGAAGTCTAAGCACAAGTTCAGCTCATTGCATCAGTTAGCACAGGCTTCCCTTCCCTAGAGATCTGTGGGGTGTCGGGGGCAGAGTTAAACCATCTGGTGCATATTTAGGACCAGGATGAACTCCGAAGTGAAACATCTGGTCAGCAGCCAGGCCGAAGGAAGGCTTGGAGAGAATTAAGCTCCATCCATTCATTTAGCCTAATCCCCTGCAAAGGACAGCTAAATAGGGGCAGGTCATTTGGAAGGAGAGTTTCTTTGCCGACATCCTGGCAGCAGCTGGTTCATCCTTCAGCATAACAGGGTTTAGAACTGGGCATTACCATTTTCGCTTAACCTAGAGTCACAGCTACGTCGACAGCAGCCCTTTCACAGGCTCGATTCAAAACACATAATAAAATCTCGGTTAGTGAGAGCATACATTTTCAGTAGTTCATTCCCTAGATTGCTAATACTCATGTGTCCGTCCAATTTAGAGATGCTCTCCCAGAAAATTAACCTGTGCAAACTGGACCTCAGCTATCTGCAAGTGCTTTAGACCCTAATAGAGGTTTTGCCTCATGGACGACAGAATCAATGGGGCTGAAGTAAGGGGAGGGACACTCAGGAGAAGGACGTTAACCATGGTCATTGGTTGGGTGCTTTTGGGCTTTCTTCTTCAGTGGAGAGAGGGCAGAAATCATGGAAAATGGCTCTCTGAGGGTTTTAGTATGTAGAACAAGACAGTTCAATGCTGCTTACTACTTATTCAGTGAGCAAAATAACATACATCTATGAAGACCCTATTATGACAGTGAGTGGGGAAAGTGCTTACTGCGTAGGCATGAAGATTTTGTTTGGCTCCACAGCATCTGTACACATGTTAAGCATAGAGGCTCACATGGGAATGGAAAGACAGATAATCCCAGGGGCTTGGTGGCCAGCCATCCTAGTGGAAGTGGTGAGATCCTGGTTCAGTAAGAGACTGTGTCTCAAGAAATAAGGTGGACACACACACACACACACACACACACACACACGAGACCCTACTATGTGTCAAGCATTGTGCTGAGTGCTAGGGGCACAAAGAGGTTTATTTATGTTCTTGTTTTTAACTTCAGAGGGTTTAAAATGTCGCCAGAGAGAGGAACCACAGACCGTCCATCAGTGGTTCAACATGGTATAAAGTGTCAACAGGATGATGTAGAAATGGAAATGTTTCCACCATTCATGGTTATGATGGCTGTCAGTCACTAATAGTGTCATTCCAGTATGAACTGGAATAGAGCCTTGGACACTTTCTCCACCTGATCCTCCATGTAGCCATAATGGATCATGATAGCTGACATACACAGGACACCCATGTACCATGCCTGGGGTGAATTCCCACTGCTATAATGAGGAAGAGAGACTTCCATAGATCCATATCTACTGAGATTCCAGAGGCCAGATGGCTCACGTCTGCTGCACTAAGTGGCTGAGATGTCTGACATTCATGAGACCAAATGACAGAAGGGATGTCAGATTCCCGGTGCTGTGCTGACGAAGGTTGAGATGTGGCTCTCATCATGTAAAAGGCAGGGTGGCTGGAACCACACCACTTGGTGATCTTGCATAGTTGGAAGGGAGCCTTTGAACTGGCTTGTTCAGCATCTCAGACTTAGATGTCCTATGTTCCTCGGATAGGAACTGGAACAGAAGGAAGAAGATGGGGTGTTTTGAGACTATAAAACATAAATGGTCCTACATATGGTTTGCAGGAAGCAGAGGCCTTACCTGGCCAGGGTGAAAAGTTACTATACACTGGAGATGACCCATGTCACCTTTGGGAAAGGGACAAGGTCACTCATTAACAAGCACTTAATTAATGCTTACCCTAGGTGGTTTAAAATAGCAAACAAATAGAGCCACATTCTCCTCTCGTGGGATTCAGAGTCCAGGAGAAGAAAGACCCAGCTGGTCAAGAGTGATGAGTTACCAGAGAACAATGAAAATGCTGACACTCCCCTTTGCTAGCCCCCTTTTCCTGCAGTGAGGAATTCCCATAGGTGTTGAGTTAAAAATGAATCAAAAATTTGAGACACCTATCTTGAAAGTCCAGTTGGACTGAGGCTTAGTTCTGTCTGGAGGCTCCTTGGAGGAACCTGGGTACTTGCTGTGACCAGTTTCTGCAGGCGCTGAAACTCCTAGCTCCCATCTTCACATCTCTCCGGGCATTGCTTTTATCGCCAACTCTCCTCTTTTCCTAATTTTGTTGTGCCTCCTTGTGACTCTGCACCAAGGCAAACAAGATGATCTGACCATCTCAGAGTATTTAACTTTCACCTGCAGATCTCCTTGTCACATAGGGTAACTTCACTGGTTCTGAGGATCCATATGTAAGCAGGGCATACATGTGTGCATGTGTGGGTGCACGTCTGTCTGTCTGTTTATATACAGCTTGCAGAAATGACTATCTTTTTCCACTGGGATTCGTTGACTTCTTGCCTTATTTTCCTACAAAGGTGACATGAAAACTCTCGCAATGAACTCTGGCTCCCTCCAGAGTGCCTGGGAAGAGATGAGAGAGGTTGGCGTGGTGCCAATCCGGAAGGTCATGCTGTCGCTGGAACCAGGCCCTTGAGAGAGAAGAGCCTGATTTGAATTCCAAAGAACCTTCATTTGGAAAAATCAAAGGCTGAAATCTGAGAGATGAGGCCGCACAGAATAGATTAGAAAGAGGACTCAGCTGCTTCTGTGCAGAAGAGGACAAAGCTTTGCTGGCTGGCCACAGGGCAAGGACCCGAGGGTCCCAACATGGCTGGTTACAGGACAAGGACTCAAGGGTCCCAGTATGACTGGTCATAGGACAAAGACCCGAAGGTCCCAGCCTGAATTTAGGTGTATAGATCCCCAAAGGGTCTACAACTCAGATTTGATGCTAAAGTCAAAACTCCAGAGCCAGGACCAGCAGCGGGGCTGTAGATCATGAGGAGGCTAGGAAGCTCTTCAGAGCACTCCCTGGGCAAAGCAGGACTTGTAACCTCTTCAGACCCTTGTCCTCTGGGTGCTGGATCTCTGTGCACCCATGTGGAGCAAAAAGCATTTGAGACAGTGTTTCTTCTTCCAAGATGGATGCAGATGAACTGAAGAGAAACCAGAGGCTCTCTTTGAGAAATCAAAGAGCAAGATGAGAAGCCAGACTTCAGAAACCACATAAACACAGGGTCCTAAGCATCTACCACAGCCAAGGAGACCATGAAGGGCAAATTTAGTCTATGCAGGGCCCCAGGTCTGGCACCAAGTGATGCAGAGGCCTTGCTTCTACCCTGGTATGGTGTCTACACTGCAACCTAAAGGAGCTGGATACAAGAAGGGCAACTTTCAGAATTCCCCAAGAGTAACTAACTCAGTTTGGACCACATTTGGCACAGGAAACAGCTGAACACTCTTTCACTGAGACTTTGGTTCAGGGCTCTGGTGATTGGCTCGCCATGTTTCTAACTGAAATTAAATTAAAACAGCCCCCGCTTGTTTTAATCACATTAACCCCTCATCAATTCCAATTGTTTTGAATGGCACCCTATATTCTAAATTTGTCTGATCATTTCTTGGAGGTGTTGATTAATTGATGAGCTGCCAAGCTTATAAATGATACTATTTAAATGCATATGTTTGATAACCCTACAACTGATATGTAATGATAACAAAGGCATGAACTTTTCCTCATGGGAACTATGTTGCTTCCTGCATTGTCTAATAAAAGCCCCGTAGCTCACAAAGAAGACATCCAGGTATTCTACCTTGCCCGTTTTGCAGGCGACGATGCTGGTCTTTGTTCAGTTCACTTTCTCAAGACTTTAGAAAGGGGCAAAGTGACGCAGCTCAGTAGGTAGAGTATGCACGATGCCGTGAGTCTCATCCACACGACCACATAAACTTGGGGACAGTGTATGTCTGTGACCCCGGCACTCAGCAGGTGGAGACGGAAGACCAAAGATTCAAGGTCATCCTCAGACTATGCTATAAAGACCTTGCCTCAATCTAACAAGCTTCAGAGGATATGGTTGAACACAGAATTTTACCTTTCTCTGTCTCCAAAGTCCAAGCAAACTACAACCCTTCAGGCTCCAAATCAAACAGATGTTTTCTGCTTATAATGACTAAAAGCTGGGACTCTATTGCTGAGACCTAGACATGTACACATCTGGACACGGGCATGTTCATCAAACTGTACTTTTAGGACATTTGAAGAGATTTTATAATGTGTTTGCTTTCTTCTGAGAATTAGAAGTGCAGGGGCTGGGGAATGAAGACATGCCACTAGAACATAGGCTCTTATTTGTGGGGTTGGATATAAAATGTCTCCCACAGGCTCATATGTCTGACAATTGATCCTCGGCTGGTAGTGTCCTTTCGAGAGGTTGTGTAGTCTTCGGAACATGGGGCCCAGCTGAAATAAGTGACTCAGTTGGGGGTGGGCCTTGAGGTTTATATAGCCCCGCCAACTTCTGGCCTTTGGCCCTCTCTTTACTTCCTGATTCAGGCAAATACAAATATAGCAAGCTGCGAGATGAGTTCCTATAGTTATGACTAGGAGTATCCATCATGGACCTTCCTCTCCAATCATGAGCTACAATAGACTTTTCTTCTTTTAAATTGCCTCTTGTCAGGTACCAAGGCATATTGATAAGAAAAGTAATAAATATATAGGCTCTCTGGGAGTGAAGTCACAGCTTAACTGCTCTGATCTCCCAATAGCAGGTACCTCTGCCTAAGAGGAGAGAGAAGCATGAATGCTGAGGTCTGTGCTCATCATACCCTGGAGTGATGCCTAGGACCATGAAATACGTAGCTGTTGCATGCATACATGCATGCATGCATGCGTGAATGAGTGAATGCATCTATGGTCTTTGATTCAAGCAGAGATTTGAAGTGAATTAGGAGAAGACTTGTGTGAGAGCAATGAGCAGGACTGGTTCTGAGCTTTGCCCCATGAGGCTGTCCCCCAAAAGGATTTATGTAACTCCAGGATGACAGCCAGACCCTCTCAGTGATCACGCAATCTCTGTCGTAAATGTCACAAATCTTTCAAAGAATGAATTTCCAAGCACGATCAGGTGAGACTCAAAAAGTCTTGTCACAAATGGTTTCGTCAGGCATTTTCTCAGACAGTCACATTTTCCTCCCACTGTCCCTGCCACCTCATCACCTCCAAAGAGACTTGGAAAAATGAACACCCAGTAACTCTTCCCTGTTACAAAGAAGCAACTGATGGGACAAGTCTAGCCCTTAAGTCTCAGGAGTCTGGAGGTGTGTAGCGGTGGGCTCTACCTCCCAGATCAAATGATGGAAGGTGAGACTTTGGACCCCAGCGGGATGGGTACTTTCTGCTCAAAATGACTCAGAGGTGACTCCACACTGTGGAGAGCTGGAGATGCAGGTAACTGTGCATCTGCAAGACATTTGAAAAGATGTTATGTGTTTGTCTTCCTGCAAATATCAAAAGAAGAGAAAAATACAAGATTACTCCCAATAGTCTTCAAAGGGCTCCAGAAAGAAAAGGTCTCAGGTCCCGGTGATGGATCCATTGATGTTCTCCGGCAGGGACCTGCCAGGTGCCTGCCCTGGTTGGTACAAGAGAACTAAAGGAGTGACTCAGCTTGAATGTAAACAGGAGAAGCGAGTTCACCCTCCTTTTCACTGTTGTTTGCAGCAGAGCAGTCTAGACACCCGCCTTCCACATCCCCCACACACCATCTTCCCCCTGGTACGCAGTCTCTCCGAGCAGTAGCTCTGCTCAGTTGGTGTTTCCATAATCACTGAGCCTTATAGCAATTGTAAAAAAAAAAAAAAAAAAGACTAAGATTTCTGGTGTCTGCTCCCCTACGTTCTTATTTAGCAGACTTGGAATTTTACTGAGAAATAAATGGTCTTTTAAAATACCATTTGGGATGGTTCTGAACAAAGCCTTGTTTGGGTCGATGCTTCGCCAAAGCCAGCATTGGGGTCATCGACATTACAGCAGGATTAATTCACTTTAAGATGAGCCTATCCCAGGACCTCATCACCAAACCAACCAGGCATCCCAGGAAACACTTGAGTCACTGTGGAGCTCTTGGACAACGTAATGGCTTGTCTTCCTTCTCAACCCTGTAGTCTAAGTCCCTGTGGCGAAGCCAAGGCTTTGTCAATTTTTAGAGCTGTACTAGACAAACCTAGAGTATCCAAAATTGAAGATGTCTGCATTACATGAAACCCTATTTGAACAGTTTGGACAACTTTTGCAGATGCCTGAGGTCAGAGGTATAGATTTTCACATCTTAATTACCCTGATAATGTCCTATACCCTACCAATTATATAGTATGGAACTTGAAATATGTAAGGCTGATTGTATCAACTCCATTGCATAGATAAAGTAGTGATGTTCCAAAATGGCAAAAGTATTTCCCAAGTCGTTGCAGCTGCCAGGGAGTCCCCGACAGGGGGTACTGCAACTCTCAGGCTCGGCCATTGTACCATAGGCTCCATACTAAAGGGACTTTGCTGCTGAGTTCGACCTCACTCAAGTAGAGAATGTTTGATCATTGTTTTTGTAGCTTTAAAGAGAAGTTTATTATAGATACATAGGAAGAGAGGGAGCCATTCTCTTCGAGTCATAATGGTTGAAATTAGAGAAAGAGTAAGTATGCACAAAGTACCAGAAGATACATGTGTAGGTCTGGGCAGCATCTGAGCGGAAGAAGAGAAGACAAAGGAAAAACTATGCTTCCCTGTATCAAGACTCATAAAGCAGGAAGACCCCACAGAACCTCATGGAAACTGGGAATCTCAATTGCTTAAGGTCCTCAATGAGTCTCTCCACTTGGCCTGAGTGAAGAGTGGGTAGGAATGAAGACCTACGTAATCACACACTGATCTAGAAGACGGCCAAGATGGATGGATGTGATTTGATGCTCCTAATTTACATCTTGTTAAAATACGATGTGAGAAAGAAAAAAAAAACCTTCAAAAACAAGCAGTTAAGTGAATCAAAGTTTGCAGGGAAAGAGATAAACCACTCAGGAAAAGATAGAGCAAAAACAAGATAACATAATATATATATTTAGGATCAGACTTTCCAATTTACCGCAATCTGTGATTCTCCAGATCCGACTACATTGGGTATAATTATTTCTGTCTAAATAATTTTGCAGACTTGCGGCATAATAACTCAGGATCACAAATAAGAACCAGCTCCGCTGTGCTCACAACACAGCAATGATTATGTTCTTGAGTCAGTAAAGCTCTTTACAGCTTGGTACAAAGTAATTACGGCTTTTTCCCCCCTTAGTGTGAAGCATATTAACCTGTGAAAATTACAAACCAGAAAATGTAAGGAAAGTCTATGTCCCTGATGGGAAATACCAATACTGGTGGGCTGGAAATTCCGGGTGGAGGGAGTTGGGAGGAACTGGGAGGTCTCCCTGGTGGAGGCTGCAGGTCATTGGTAAGGTTATGCAGGCTTCCCATGAGGAAAGAAAGACTGTAGAGCAGACACCGCGTGCTCAGTAGAGATAGAAATGTACGCTTTGTAAGGGGGCAAACATCAGCGTCCTGGAAGCCTTCTCCAATCGATACCTGTGCCTCTATCAGATGCCTTCATGCTGAGCATCTACTCTGCGACTAGATTATCATCATTTATTGATTCAAGACTGTGGGAGTGGCAGACTTTGTGTAGAATTGCAAAAAACATAACGGAAGGGGAAGGTCTAGGAGGTTTCTGTTGTATTTGTGACCCTTGACTTCGCAAGGTAGACAATGACTTTGGGGTAGTTACCTTAATCTCCTTATTTTTTTTATTCATCTTAAATAATTTATACTTTCTTTTTCTTTTCAAACCATTGAAAATGCAATCCCTGAATCAACGACTAAGAAACAGAAAGAGCAGAAGTTCAAACCAGGGGTGAAATTAGCAACAACGCTAGACAGGAAAGTCTTTCCACCTCATGGATATGCGCAGGTGACGAGTCTCCCTAGGTCCCAGACACACTGCACCACTGTGGAACAAAGAAGAGGAAAGGTCTGAGAACAGGAGACCTCCAAAAAGTCAGCTGAACTCCCCTGGGGTGCATAGCATGGCAAACAGTAAAAAGTCAGGGCCTTTGGGACCAGTACCACCTCTGCTGAGAAGTTTGCAGGGCTGAAGGCTCCTGGGATCTGCGAACTCACAGAGCTGCCCCTCAGGATGCCTGTCAGGGCGGAGCTGCCAGGTGCGAGCACTGTCAGAACCATAGCTAAGACTGAGCAGAAAAGGTGACTCTGAAATTGCAATATAAAAAGTGAAATAAAATTGCAGTGGTGGAGAAATAGTTTGAACAGGAAATAAAAATCCATAAATCAAGGAGCCACGTTTTTTTCTTTTTTCTTCTTTTTTTATTATTAATTTTTATTGAGCTCTACATTTTTCTCTGTTCCCCTCCCTGCCTCTTCCCACCCCTCTTCAACCCTCCCCAAAGGTCCCCATGCTCCCAATTTACTCAAGATATCTTGTCTTTTTCTACTTCCCATGTAGATTAGATCTATGTAAGTCTCTCTTGGTGTCCTCATTGTTGTCTAAGTTCTCTGGGAAAGAGGCAGAGGCAGGAGGATCATGAGTTTGAGACCAGCCTGGAGCCATGTTTTTTAAAAAAACTTCTTTTTTATTCATTCATTGTGTCTTTCCCATCATGCTTCTCCATTCCATCCCATTTGTCCTCTGTCCCTGTGTATTGGCCCTCGACCCTTGCAGTTCTGCCCCCAATAAACTTCAAGAGAAAAAAGAAAAGAAAAAGGGGAGGGAAAAATCTCATCATGGATAGTTGTCATGCAGCAAACCCTTTTGTCCATGTATCTTTACTTGCAAGTGTTCATTGCGGTTCATTAGAGGTCTCTGGTTTCTGCTACACTGTTGATGCTGAGCCCTCGCTTGGACTCCGGTTGGCTATCCTGCTGTTGTCCTGTGTTGTGGAGATCCTGAAGCTTTGAGTCTGGGGGGTCAGGACCCTTCACATGCTCCAGTGGATCATGGGTGGGATGGCTATCAGGAGGGCCAATCCATAACCCTGGTTCTGGGCCTGGGTAGTTGTAGGGTTGATTAGCCCACCAGTTCTCCCTTGCTCTCGCCATCAGGGTGAGCCCAAGGGGCCACATTTTGAGGAACATATGAAGGAAGCAGGAGGAGGAATAGTACGCAGCCAGAAAAACTTCATCTGACCCAAGTCTCCCTTCGAAGTCTGGAAACAAATTCCATGTTAAATATCTGTTATGGGGCAGAAAAGCACCATGAAAGATGAAGAAGATACTCTGTACACCGTCAGAAGAAAAATAGATCAAAACGAGTGGGAAACCATTAAGAAAATAACACAAGACACAAAAATGACAGTGTTAATCAGAATTAGGAAAATTCAGAATGAGATGATAAAACTTAATAAACACATTACCAAAAAAGTATAAATTAAAAGCAAAGATTAGACTAGAAGAATGCAAGAGTAAATAGCAAAGTGTTTGAATAAAAATATACATTCAATAGAAATGAAAACTGTTAAAAACGGCAGGCAGGGAGATTTCTGACCAGCAAGTGGCACTGATCCGGTAGCAGAAGATACAGTGGAGGGGTAAGTGTGTTCCTGACCCGCCACACAAGCCCGGTAAGGGCACACACAATTTTCCCGCCATCTTTAACTCCCTGGGTATTCCGAAGGGGTGGCTTCCCCCAGCTAAACCCTCTCTCCTCCTACCCCATCCCCACTTTCAGCCAGGAACCCCTTCCCCTCCTCTCTCCCTTTTTGGGGGCATAAAATCCTCCAACTCAGCCTGTGTGGGTGCCGCCAGGATGGGGTGGTGAGTGCAAATGGGAGGGAGTTCCTTTGTTTTAATAGCCTGCCTGCAGCAAGGTAGGACTGCAGGCAAAGTGATTCCTGGCCAGCAAGGGGCACTAATCCTGTAGCAGAAGACCCAGCGGAGGGAAGAGCCATTGGAGAGCATCCGAAGGAAGAGATGGGCAGGCGCCAAGGTAAGAATTCCTTAAACAATCTGAAAAACAACATGAAAACACCAGATCCCAGCGATCTTATGACAGAAGGACTTGAACACCCTATTCCGGAAGAAGTGGAAAACAGTGTCATTATGAAAGCAATAGAGTCTCTTAAACAGGGTATGAATAACTCAAAGAAATAAAAGAGAACTATAACAAAAAGATTGAAGAAATGACTAAAGAAATGGAAGAGAAATATAACAAAAAGTTTGAAGAAATGAGTAAATTCGAAAACGATACCCTGGGAAACCAAGAAAAAACAATCAAACAGGTAATGGAATCAGTTCAAGAATTGAAAACTGAAATGGAGGCAATGAAGAAAACACAAACCGAGGGCCGGCTGGATATGGAAAATCTAGGTAAACAAACAGAGACTTCAGGAACAAGCATAACCAATAGAATACAAGAGATAGAAGAACAAATCTCAGATTATGAAGACACCATAGAGAAACGCTCTGACCAAAGAAAACAGCAAATCCAACAAATTCTTATCACAAAATATTCAGGAAATCTGGGACATAATAAAAAAAACCAAATCTAAGAATAATAGGGGTAGAAGAAGGAAAAGAATTGCAGATCAAAGGTCCAGAAAATATATTCAACAAAATTATAGAAGAAAACTTTCCCAACCTAAAGAACGATATTCCTATGAAGGTTCAAGAAGCATACAGAACACCAAATAGACTGGATCAGAAAAAAACATCCCCTCGCCATATAATAATCAAAACACAAAGCATTCAGATTAAAGAAAGGATATTAAGAGCTGCAAAGGAAAAAGGTCAAGTAACTTATAAAGGTAAACCCATCAGACTTATACCAGGCTTCTCTATGGAAACCGTGAAAGCCAGAAGGTCCTGGATAGAGGTACTGCAGAAACTAAGAGACCATGGATGCAAGCCCAGACTACTATACCCAGCCAAGCTATTGTTCACTATCAACAGAGAAAACAAAATATTCCAGGATAAAAACAAATTTAAACAATACGTAGCTACCAACCCAGCCTTACAGAGAATATTAGAAGGAAAATCACAACCCAAGGAATCCAACATTCCCAACACTGCCTACAATAACTCAGACATCTAGCGACCCTTCACAAGCACAAATCAAAGAAGGAAAACACATACACTCTACTACCCAAAAAAAAAAAAAAATGACCGGAGTCAACAACCACTGGTCATTAATATCACTTAATATCAATGGATTCAATTCACCTATAAAAAAGGCACAGACTTAAAGATTGGATACGAAAACAGGATCCAACATTCTGCTGTTTACAAGAAACACACCTTAACTACAAAGACAGACACCTACTCAGAGTAAAGGGTTGGGAAAAGGTTTTCCAAGCAAATGGACCTAAGAAACAAGCGGGTGTGGTCATTCTAATATCTAACAAAATCAACTTCAAACTAAAATCAATCAGAAGAGATGGAGATATGTAAGGAGCCGTCAGAACATCGCCATGGTACTGCATCCTACAGCTTGGTGGTAGACGGATCCTTTTGATGTTGCCGCGTGGGCCCGGAGCGCCTTGGGCTTGTATTTTTCCATAACAGATCCTTGGTTCCCTGGCCTATCTCGAAACTCCCGGGCTCCAGCAGAATGGTATCGTCCAATCAGCATTCGAGCCTCTCCACCCTAGAAAAGCGGCTGCCTTTGGGTTTTTCGCTCTCTCTCGTTCCTCTCTCTTCCCCGTTCCCTCTTTTCAACCAAGTGCTCTAATAAATTGTGATTTGGGAAGGATTCTCGATTTCGTGGTCACTTCTGCTTGCTGGACAAGGGATGCGTCTCACAGAGATGGACATTTCATACTCATAACAGGAACAATTCATCAGGAAGAAGTCTCAATCCTGAATATCTATGCCCCTAATATAAAGGCACCCACATATGTAAAAGAAACTCTTCTAGAACTCAAGGCAGTCATCAAACCACACACACTAGTAGTAGGAGACTTCAACACATCTCTCTCACCAATGGACAGGTCAATCAGACAGAAACCTAACAGAGAAATAAGAGAATTATTGGAGGTATTGAATCAAATGGACTTAACAGACATCTATAGAACACTCCACCCAAATAGGAAAGAATATACCTTCTTCTCTGCAGCTCATGGAACCTTCTCGAAAATTGACCACATACTCGGTAACAAAGCAAACTTCCACAGATACAAAAAAATATTAGTAACCATCTGTGTCTTGTCAGATCACCATGGATTAAAGTTAGAATTCAACAACAATGCTACCCCCAGGAAGCCAGCAAACTCATAGAAGTTGAACAGTCAACTACTAAATCACCCCTGGGTCAAGGAAGAAATAAAGAAAGAAATTAAAGTCTTCCTTGAATTTAATGAAAATAAAGACACAACATACTCAAACCTATGGGACACTATGAAAGCAGTGCTAAGAGGAAAGTTCATAGCACTAAGTGCCCAATTAAAGAAAACGGAGAAAGCACATATTGGAGACTTAACAGCATACTTGAAAGCTCTAGAAAAAAAAGAAGCTGATTCACCCAGGAGGAGTAGAAGACTGGAAATAATCAAACTGAGGGCTGAAATCAACAAAATAGAAACACAGAAAACAATCCAAAGAATCAATGAAACAAAAAGCTGGTTCTTGGAGAAAATCAACAAGATCGACAAACCCCTATCCAAACTAATCAAACGGCAGAGAGAGAACATGCAAATTAATAAGATCAGAAATGAAAAGGGGGACATAACCACAGACACAGAGGAAATTCAGAGAATCATTAGATCTTACTACGAAAGTTTATATGCCACAAAGTTGGAAAATGTAAAAGAAATGGACATTTTTTTAGATAAGTATCATATACCAAAGTTGAACCAAGAACAGGTGAACATTCTAAAAATAGACCTGTTAGTTGTGAAGAATTAGAAGCTGTTATCAAAAATCTCCCTGCCAAAAAAAGCCCAGGACCAGATGGTTTCAATGCAGAATTCTACCAGAACTTCCAGGAAGAGCTAATACCTATACTCCTTAATGTATTCCACAATATAGAAACAGAAGAGTCATTGCCAAACTCTTTTTTATGAAGCTACAGTTACTCTGATACCAAAACCACACAAAGACACAACCAAGAAAGAGAATTACAGGCCAATATCACTCATGAACATCGACGCGAAAATTCTCAATAAAATACTGGCAAATGGAATCCAAGAACACATTAGAAAAATTATCCATTATGATTAAGTAGGCTTCATCCCAGAGATGCAGGGCTGGTTCAACATACGCAAATCTATCAATGTAATCCATCATATAAATAAACTGAAAGAAAAAAACCATATGATCATTTCATTGGATGCTGAAAAAGCATTTGACAAAATTCAACACCCATTTATGATAAAGGTGTTGGAGAGACTGGGGATACAAGGATCATACCTAAATATAATAAAAGCAATATACAGCAAGCCGACAGCTAACATCAAATTGAATGAAGAGAAACTCAAAGCCTTTCCACTAAAATCAGGAACATGACAAGGTTGTCCACTCTCTCCATACCTCTTCAATATAGTGCTTGAAATTCTAGCAATAGCAATAAGACAACATAAGGGGATCAAGGGGATTCGAATTGAAAAAAATGAAGTTAAACTTTCGTTATTTGCAGATGATATGATAGTGCACATAAGCGACCCCAAAAAAGAACTCCTACAGCTGATAAACACCTTTAGTAATGTGGCAGGATACAAGATCAACTCCAAAAAATCGGTTGCCCTTCTATACACAAAGGATAAAGAAGAAGAGAGGGAAATCAGAGAAACATCACCTTTCACGATAGCCACAAATAGCATAAAATATCTAGGGCTTACTCTAACCAAGGAAGTGAAAGACCTATTTGACAAGAACTTTAAGTCTTTGAAGAAAGAAATTGAGGAGGATACCAGAAAATGGAAAGACCTCCCCTGCTCTTGGATTGGGAGAATCAACATAGTAAAAATGGCAATTCTACCAAAAGCAATCTTTAGATTCAATGCAATCCCTATCAAAATCCCATCAAACTTCTTCACAGACCTTGAGAGAACAATAATCAAGTTTATATGGCAAAACAAAAAACACAGGATAGCCAAAACAATCTTATGCAATAAAGGAACTTCTGGAGGCATTACCATCCCTGACTTCAAACTCTATTACAGAGCTACAGTATTGAAAACAGCTTGGTATTGGCATAAGAACAGAGAAGTCGACCTATGGAATCGAATAGAAGACCCAGATATTAACCCACAAACCTATGAACACCTAATTTTCGACAAGGGAGCTAAAGGTATACAATGGAAGAAGGAAAGCATCTTCAACAAATGGTGCTGGCATAAATGGATGTCAACCTGTAGAAGAATGAAAGTAGATCCATATCTATCACCATGCACAAAACTCAAGTCCAAATGGATTAAAGACATCAACATTAGTATGTCCACTTTGAACCTGATAGAAGAGAAAGTGGGAAGTAGTCTACAAGACATAGGCACAGGAGACCACTTCCTAGGTAGAACCCCAGTAGCACAGACAATAAGAGAATCAATGAATAAATGGGACCTACTGAAACTGAGAAGCTTCTGTAAAGCAAAGGACACTATCAGTAAGACAAAAAGGCTACCTTCGGACTGGGAGAAGATCTTCACCAACCCCTCATCAGACAAAGGTCTGATCTCCAAAATATACAAAGAACTCAAGAAACTAGACACTAAAACTCTAATTAACCCAATTAAACAATGGGGTACTGAACTGAACAGAGAATTCACAACAGATGAACTTCGAATGGCCAAAAGACACTTAAGGTCAGGCTCAACCTCCTTAGCGATCAGGGAAATGCAAATCAAAACAACTTTGAGATACCATCTTACACCTGTCAGAATAGCTAAACTCAAAAACACCAATGATAGCCTATGCTGGAGAGGATGTGGAATGAGGGGAACACTCATCCATTGTTGGTGGGAATGCAAACTTGTGCAGCCACTGTGGAAATCAGTGTGGCGGTTTCTCAGGAAACTGGGAGTCAACCTCCCTCAGGACCCAGCAATTCCACTCTTGGGAATATACCCAAGAGATGCCCTATCATACTACAAAAGTATTTGTTCAACTATGTTCATAGCTGCACTATTTGTAATAGCCAGAACATGGAAACAACTGAAGTGCCCCTCAGTAGAAGAATGGTATAAAAAGGTGTGGAACATATACACATTAGAGTTTTACTCAGTGGTAAAAAACAATGACATCTTGAATTTTGCATGCAAATGGATGGAAATAGAAAACGCTTTACTGAGTGAGGTAACCCAGACCCAAAAAGAGGAATATGGTATGTACTCACTCATAAGTAGATTCTAGCCATAATTAAAGGTCTTTGAGCCTATAATTCGTGATCCTAGAGAAGCTAAATAAGAAGGTGAACCTGAAGAAAATCATATAGTTATCCTCCTGGATATTAGAAGTAGACAAATTTGCCAGGCAATCTTGGGTGCATGGGGGGTGGGGGGTGGAAGTAAGGGGAGATGGTTAGGGAGAGGGGAGAGGGGGAGGATTGGGGATGGCTTGGGGGAATGGGAGGGGGGAGGGAGGAAGGATGGTTATGGGAGCAGGGAAGTTTATATCTCAACTAAGGGAGCCATTTTAGGGTTTGCAAGAGACTTGATTCTGGAGGGGTTCCCAGGCCCAAGGAGAGGTCCCCAGATTGTTCCCTGGGTAGCAGAGGAGAGGGTGCCTGAAATGGCCTTGGCCCATAACCATACTGATGAATATTTTGCATGTCACCACAGAACCTTCATATGGCAAAGGATGGAGATAGAGACAGAGACACATATTGGAACACTGGACTTAACTCCCTAGGTCCAAATGAGAAGCAGAGGGAGGGAGAACGTGAGCAAGAAAAGCAGAACCAGAGGGAACCTTCATCCGACGATGGATGGAGATAGAGACGGAGACCCACATTGGAGCACTGGACTGAGCCCCCAAGGTCCAAATGAGGAGCAGAAGGAGGGAGAACACGAACAAGGAAGTCAGGACCGCGAAGGGTGCGTTCACCCACTGATACAAGGGGACTGATCTAATGAGAGATCACCAAGGCCAGCTGGACTGGTACTGAACGAGCATGTGATCAAACCGGATTCTCTGAATGTGTCTGACATGGGGGCTGACTGAGAAGCCATTGACAATGGCACTGGGTCTTGTTTTGTCTGCATGTACTGGCTTTTTGGGATCCTGGTCTGTTTGGATGCTCACCTTCCTGGACCTGGAGGGAGGGGAGGAACTTGGATTTCCTATAGGGCAGGAAACCCTACTGCTCTTGGGAATGGTGAGGGAGGAGGAGAGGGAGTGGGGGGAGCGGAAGGGTATTGGGGGGACGGGAGGAAGTGGAAATTCTTTAAATAAATAAGGAAAAATAAAAGAAAGAAAACTGTTAAAAGCAATTCAAGATACTGACAAAAGGCACCATACAGAAAACCGTAAGGAAGAGAAGTACAGGGAAAGAAAAATACAAAATAAATATGACTGACTCCAACACAGGAGACTTCTTTGAGAAAGAGAAAAACATACGAAACTAATTTTTGAAAGAGCATACTATTTACCCAAGAATAATGACACAGAACAACAAATAAAATCTGTTTCACTTAAGTTACTAGAGTGAATAAAAGAAAAAAAAAATCTTTTAGCTATGTAGGCAAGGAGAAAATGTGGTATGAAAATAAAATGAAATTAGATTATTATAAAATGATTTTTCAGCACTGTTTTATGCCAGAAGAAAATTAAATAACATCTTCAAGCTATCTAGAGGAAAAATGGTCAGCGATTGTGGCGCCTGCCTGTCATACTGGCGTTCTGCAGGCAGAAGCAGAAGTTCAGCACAGGTTGGAGGTCGGCTTGGGCTGTATTTTGAGGCCCAGTGTTAATGTTGTTTCTGTTCCCTGTGATAAAGTCAGGCTGGAGGAGCTTGAAGCAACAGATCACAGTGTTCCTAGGCAAGAGCAGAGGACGTTGCGTTAGAGCAGGTCTGCTAGGGCTAAGCTCTTTTCCCACTGCCTGCAGCTCAGGAGCCCTGCCCTGGGAATGGAGCCGCCCACAACCGCTAATCAAGATAACCACTCCCAAGGTGTGCCTTCAGGCCAAGCCGATCTAGACAGCCTCTGAGACTTTTCCTCCCAGCTTGTAAACTAGATTGGATCAAGTTAACAATTAAAGCTAACAATCACAGAATCCAGCCTGAAAAGAGAGAAAAGGGTGGGAGAGAAGAAAAGGAAGGAAAATTAAAAAAAAAAAAGGAAGGACGAAAGCAAATAAGGAGGATGAGCCAGGGTTTTATAACACAGAAATCTGCTCTATTCACAAAGCACTGGCAAAGGGCTACTCACGGACAGGGCAGGAGTATTGTTCACAGAAGGGCTTCCCAGGGGAACTGGAAGAAAACAAATTCTAGGCCTTTAATGTGGCCAGAGATGTCATTACGAGTGTGAGCCTTAACTACCTGCCTCCCAAGGCATAAGAAATAAGAGAGAGCAGAGAGAGAAATTTCATTATACACGAGGGCCACCGCAGAGCACATGCTGTGGAGGAACTGAGATACACCCAGCCATCCTGACTGGTGATGAGTCTGGGTCTGCTGTCATTAGAAACGACAGTGGAAGTGGAATCGATAAGACAGGGCTGGAGTTCCCATTTCATCATTGCTGGCATCTTAGTGTAAAGGGAAGGATATTCGGTACGGCAGCACGAGCAGTCACAGCCCTGGAACCAGGACTCTGGAAACAGCAGCAGGAGCTTCTAAGCTATTCTACTTGTATTTGGATGAAGGAAGGGAGCACACACACACATATACATAAATATACACAAATATATATATATACATATATACATATACATTCAGTTATACGCTCCCATACACAGATACACATATACATAATACATGCATGTGTACATATACACAATACATGCATACGTACATATACACATACAAATGAGTCATAGACTCACACACAAACATATGCAAACATATATACACAACACATTTCAACTCTGCTCACTGTAGGATAAAAACCTAATTGCAAAAATAGAAACATGGTCATGGTCTCAGAATATAATTTTCTACAGAAGGAAAGGTATTGGAGAAAGAATAAATTCCGTGCATAGAATAGATATGTGGAATATTACATAACCCAGAACAGTCAGAAAACTGGTAGGGACACTTTTGCTAGCTGAACACAGCACATTAAAATAAGCTTCAATAATAAGAATTACAATGGGAATTGAACAGATGGCTCCGCAGTTAAGAGTGTAGGCTTTGGCTTCTCGTGCATAGAACTGGAATTCAGCTTTCAGCATTCAGGTTTGGGCAGCTCACAACCACCTGTAACTCCAACTCCAGGGGACCCAATACTTTTTGGGGGTTGCCCGTGGTCACCCACACATGTCCCATACACACATGTGTATCCAACTCCCAATTGTGTGCTTGAACCTATCATTTCATATCTACTTTTTTAACTGTCATTTGTTCCTTAGCAAGACAGAATCCATTTTGTTACCTAGAAACTAAGAATAGAGAGAGATGAATCAAACATTTCTCCTTCCTTTCTTGTAAAAACCATGCCACAAGATAGCAGCTTGTTGTATGGGAAGTGTGCCTTTCTTCCCAGGGAATCCATGCAAATGAAATGATGGTCAGGACTCACCATTCTACAGCCGCTGAATTATCGGATCTGGGTATGGAACATGACAACTGCTAGAATTTGAAAAGAGCTTAAATCACATCTCCTGCAGCCCCGATGAAAGAATCCAGCCAGCAATCTTGGCCAAGGTTCCAAACTGCGTCAGATTCAGCTGCCAAATTCTGGGAAATGCCAGGCTGCCGTCACCATCATCATCAGTATTACAATCACCATCATCACCACTATTAGCAGTAGCAGCATCAACACTACGCAACACCAACACCCATCCTATGGGAAGCTATAACTAGAATGTCCTAGGTTCTTCTGTGTACAAGTTACAAATATGTGTAAGTTACAGTGTGCAGGAGCTATGGATGAAGACGCTGCTGGAGTTGGTGAGAAACTTCATATAGAATTCTGTGCTTTCCGGGGGGTGGGGCAGAGAAAGAAAAGGATAGAAAGAATGACCTTGCATAAATGCAGAGGGGTGGGGAGAGAGAGAGGGGGGGGGAGGAAGAAGAAGAAGAAGAAGAAAAAGAAGAAGAAGAAGAAGAAGAAGAAGAAGAAGAAGAAGAAGAAGAAGAAGAAGAAGAAGAAGAAGAAGGAAGAAGGAAGAAAAAAGAGAAAGAAGGAGAGGGAAAGAGAGGAAGGGGGAGGAGGAAAGGAAGGAGGGATGGAAGGAGGGAGGAAGGGAGGGGAAAGGAAGGAAAGGGGAAAGGAAGGAAGAAGATATATGTCAGTTATACAAAACTTAAAGCATAATCGGAACCAAACTAGTCTGCCTCCCGACAGGTGGGTGGCAAACATATCAAAACTCTCATGACAATGCTCACCAAGACCCGGTCAGCATTGACTTTTAGAGCAAGGATAGATGGAGGTGCTCCTGTTCTTGACTGAGGTGATGGTTGCAAGATGGTGAGCCTTAAAACTTTTCACTAACACCATAGAACCTTCATCTGGCGATGGATGGAGATAGAGACAGAGACACATATTGGAACACTGGACTTAACTCCCTAGGTCCAAATGAGAAGCAGAAGGAGGGAGAACGTGAGCAAGAAAGGCTGGACCAGAGGGAACCTTCATCCGATGATGGATGGAGATAGAGACGGAGACCCACATTGGAGCACTGGACTGAGCCCCCAAGGTCCAAATGAGGAGCAGAAGGAAGGAGAACATAAAAAAGGAAGTCAGGACCACGAGGGGTGCGTTCACCCTCTGATACAAGGGGACTGATCTAATGAGAGATCACCAAGGCCAGCTGGACTGGGATTGAACGAGCATGTGATCAAACCGGATTCTCTGAATGTGACTGACATGGGGGCTGAGAGAAGTCATTGACAATGGCACTGGGTCTTGTTTTGTCTGCATGTACTGGCTTTTTGGGATCCTAGTCTGTTTGGATGCTCACCTTCCTAGACCTGGAGGGAGGGGGGAGGAACTTGAACTTCCCACAGGGCAGGAAACCCTGACTGCTCTTAGGACTGGAGAGGGAGGAGGAGAGGGAGTGGGGGGAATGGGAGGATATGGGGAGGAGGGGAGGAAGTGGAAATTTTTATAAACAAATAAATAAATTTTAAAAAAAAGAGTTAATAAGAAGTCTGAGCTACTAGGCCAATCAGTTTATAAATTTAAAAAAAAACTTTTCACTAAGCTCCTTGGCAAGCGGTAAGTGGCGAAGACAGAATGCTTGAGGTAGATTGAGGAACCCTCGGAAAAGCCACACCTTCCAGCCTGCTTAGTTGTTTCCTAGGGACAGGTTTCTCAGCTCTGCTGAGCCTCCCTTCTCCCATCATCACGATGGAGTCCAATTTGCTGTGTTGTGGTTTGTTTTTTAAATGCTTCCTATCTCCGTATTTTTGCCAAGATGGAATAAAATGTGATCGCATAAAGAAGTCTCTCCAAGCTTCGCTGACGAGCAGGAAACCAGACCTGGGGATGATCTTTGAATGTGAATTGGGTTCTTTGCTTTTCGTTGCAAAAGGAGGCCTGAGTGTTCCCATTGAACCCCTAATGGTGATTCTAGAAGAGAAGCAAGAATGACCCGACATCTGTCGGCCAAGGATGGTGGCACCCATCTTTAATTCCAGCTCTCTGGAGGCGGAGGCATGTGGATCTGTGAAAATTTCAGGTTATCCTGGTTTACACAGCAAGTTGCAGACCATCCAGGCCTGCATAAGAAGACTCTGTCTCAAAATCAAAACCAAACAAGCAAATATGATACTTGTCCTTCTCAGTGATTGTGGCAACCGAGAAGGGCATAGGCATAGACAGATGGTGAACTGTCGTGCCTCCACAGAGAACCCTCTTGAATCTGAAGAGTGTGGCCTGCCTAAATTGCTCAGCTAGAAAGACTCACTGCAGCACTATGGACGCACCAGCATACAATTTCAAAATAGGACAGTTGGGGACAAAAGCAAAGCGTGGCGAAGAAACTTCCTTGAGTGGCACTATGTCCAGGCAGCAGCGGCGAGATGTCAAGGGTAAGCTGAAGGCATATGCAACAGTGTCACCATCCTGGGTTATGAATGGGGACACCGCCATGGGGACAAAGCCACAAGCTCAGGATGAGAGCTACAGAGAGCTGAAAACAGGATCCAGTCCCAGGCTGATGGGAACACTATCTAGATCTTCACACCCAAAAGCCCTGGGAAAAGAAATGACAGAAAAGAATGGCTCAGCATGGTGCATCTGCTGACTGCCTCGATAGCCCAAGTCTCCCATCCTCAAGCACCTACTGTTGGCCCTGTGACCCGATAAACACTCTACTTACATCATCCTGGATCACCATAGTCTTGTTCTGGCCCTAAGGAAGGTATACTCCCCCTTGAATATCCTTAGTAATGGAGGAGCAGAGTCCCCAGAAAGCTGGGTCTCTTTATGGTCTTTCTCATGGGCACCCTGTACCTTGATATTCCAACAGATTTCTGTGTGGCCGTGGATGGATTTGAGCTCCCTCTAATTAGAAAATCTAACTATTTACATTCCCTTTTTAGAGTAGGATGTGGGTATTACATAAAGGGTTAGAGTTCAGGGTCACATTAACCGGGGTTTAAATTCTATCTCTAGCTCTTAGCTAGGTAGAGGGCCTTGGCCTTGTTCCCTAGGTTGTTCCATGTCTCAGTACCCTCGCTGCTGTAAAACAGTGCTGCCGCCTACTGCACAGCTTTGGTAGGAAGAACGGGCACTGTCATGTGACAGGTGCTTTACCCACTGAGCCCTCTTTCCAGATCCCCCAAACCGCTCTCTACTGAGAACTATCAGACACCTATGGAAAGGTGTGTGGCATAAAAAACTATGGCTTGAAGAATTATAATAAAACATCCAGGCAGACCATTCCCACCCAGAGATAGTGCACGCCCAGCATCTCAGAACCTTGCCCCAGGAAACGCAATCACTGGTGGTCACTTTCTCGTTGTTCTCACAACTAATTTCCTAGCACTTGGGAGGCAGAGGCAAGTGGACCTCTGTGAGTTTGAGGCCAGCCTGGTCAACATAGTGAGTTCCAGGACAGTTAGGGCTATTACACAGAGAAACCCTATCTCAAAAAACCAAAAAAAAAAAAAAAACAAAACAAAACAAAAAAAACAAAAACAAAAACTCTAACATTTCAATTTACTCTTGTCAGCTTTTGAGCCCATTTGCCCACAGACAAATGTGATACCTAGTTATATGGATTCATTTTCCCATATTCACTTATGTTACTGATTATGGTTGAAATTCATTTGTTTAGATTGGTGCACAGGAATATTCACAGAACCATGTAAAACTTATTTATCCCTTGGGCTTTCTCTGGGTCCTGGTTTTTACAGAAAATGTCATCGCAAGTGTTTTCGTTCGCCACCGGGTGTGTGTGCTCACAACACCACAGAGCTGTGGGGTCGCTGACAGCTGTGAAGCTGAGGTGTTTCCCTTGTGTTTGCTGATCGGCCTGCCTCTGGCAGTGTCCAAGAGGCAGTGTCCTGTCTCTTCACATTCTTGCCAACACCTGATTGTTCATTTTAGTTCCTCCATCGATACTGGAGTGTTCTTCTGGATTTCCATGATTACGGTTTCTGCATCTGTCACTGGCCACTCCATTTTCCATTCCTGTCAACTGCCACATCACAGTTTTTTAATTTGTTGTCTATTGAAATGTCTGCTTTTTATAAGTTTAAAAAGTCCATTGTAGATGTCACCTCTATGTCGGTTTTACCAGCTGCAAATCCTTTGTTCATTTAGGGCATTACATCATAAGTGTGTTCAGACACTTGGTATTACATCATATGTGTGTTCAGACACACGGTATTACATCATAAGTGTGTTCAGACACTTGGTATTACATTATAAGTGTGTTCAGACACACGGTATTACATCATACATGTGTTCAGACACACGGTATTACATCATACGTGTGTTCAGACACACGGTATTACATCATAAGTGTGTTCAGACACACGGTATTACATCATAAGTGTGTTCAGACACATGATATTACATCATAAGTGTCTTCAGACACAAAGTATTACATCATAAGTGTGTTCAGACACACAAGACCCCTCTGTCTTTTAAACGGCTCATATTCTGAAGCATTTATGGGTTTTTAAAAATATATTGCTATTTTATCAATAAAAACTTTATTGTGACATGTTATAAATTGATTTAAAGTGAACAGCTTAGCACCATTTAGGGTAATCACAAGGTTGCACACACTCCATCCTGTCTGAGTGCACCTGTCCTTTGGTAACTGACTTTCCTCCCTTAAGTTAATGTTTTGAAGCATCACACATAGCATGGCGTACATGCAAATTTCACATCTAGCAACAGCGGATTGGCATCCCAGTGAGTAGAGACACTGTGTTCATATACTCTTTAGGCGATTGACACTTTACTCAGTGACCATTCAAACAGCTGCAATCAGCATGATTGACAGCTTGGGTGTTCTCAATGATCTACCACCTGAATGACAAACCCACAGGTGAGATGCATTCTGAAACCTGATAATTCTTGTCAACTGCCACATACACCCTTTCAGAGAAATGTCACGCAGAGGTGACTGTGGAAGGTGTAGGTCAAATTGTGCCTTTCCAAATTCATGTATTGAAATCCCAATGCTAGTGGCTTAGTCTGCGATAGTATTGGAGATGAGTCTTTAGTAAATAATTGAGGTAAAACAATTATAGTCTGTCCTTAATTCACAACGACTCATGTTCTTACAAGAGGAGATTAAGGCAGAGATAGAATGTGACTCAGGGTAGAAGATGGCCATATGGAAGCCAAGAGGAGAGGCACGAAGAAACCAAATTCACCCCTACCTCCATCTTAGAGTTGTAGTCTCCTGAAGTGTGAGCTAATACTTTTTTTTTCACTTATTGTTTAAGCCATTTGGTCTGTGGTCATTTGTCACTGCAACCTTAGCAAACTGTACAGTGGGTATCGTTATCCTGATTTTATTGCAAACATTTCTGGTGTTTTCTCCACTGGCCAGCACTGGGTTTCTTCTTGTAGGAAAACGTCTATCATTTCCTACTCCAGTAAGAGGATTTCACAGCATCAAGTCTGAATGTGACTGTAAGAAATTTTTTTAGTACATGCATTTATCTATTTATTCTAGAGGGTGGCATGCACATGCCACAGCATGTGTGTAGAAGTCAGAAGATAACTTGAAGGAATCAGATCTCATCTTCCATCATAGGGGATTCAGAAATGAAATTTAGACATCAAGCTTGGTGGCAATGGCCTTTACCTGCTGAATTATCTTGCTAGACCAATATTATATGCTTTTTTAAAAATAATCTTTTGAAACAGGGTTTCTCTTTGTAGCCCTGGCTGTCCTGGAACTCACTCTGTAGACCAGGCTGGCCTCGAACTGAGAGATCCTTCTGTTCTGCCTCCCAAGTGGTAGGATTAAAGGAAGGTGTGCCACCACGTCCAACCCTATTACATGTTTTTTTTTTTTTAATATACACATTTTGCTGATGGTGAACGTCAGCCTGTCATTCTTATTTAATTAATCACTAGTGTCTTTGATTATCTTAATGGATTTACTACTCATTTTTTTCAAGCTTAAATGTTTGCTATAATTAACACTGCGAGGAGACACATCCAAAATACCATGCAAGAAGAATGTGACCCACACAGCACTATCCAGAGCTTTAGTTCCCAGACTTAGGATTTCCTACTCTTTTGTTTTAGTTCTGTGTGCATATGTGTGAGCACATGTGAGTACAAGTACCTGAGGATCAGAAGTCACCAGATATGAGTGCTAGGAACAAACCTAGGGTCCTCTGCAAGAGAAGTACATGCTCTGCTCTTTACTAGAGCCTTCTCTCCAACCCATAGGTTGTCCCATACCCAGACATGTCTCAAGATTTGCATTGTTTGATTAGCAGGTGAGGCCTCATGTCCAGAAGCATGAACACGGTACCTGGACAGACATCATCTGTGTGTCAAAGATGAATGTCTCAACACGAGTCCTGCCCATTTATGTTCTTCCCGAGTTTTCATTTCTTTCAATTTCTATAAGGCAAGGGAACCAGGCCCTCCCATCTAAGACTAATACATCTCATCTAATATTGTGTTCATGATTATAGTCAACATCCTTTTAGTCTGCTTTTTTTTTCATTTCGCTGGATTTTGTAATCATAGGGGTTCAAATATTCTCAGTATTCTTAATTTAACAAATTAAATGGCTTGGCTTTTTTTTTTAATCTCCTTTGTCTGGCACACATATAATTTGCTCTGTAAGTTTCAACCTCTCAGGTGTTTGTTCTGAACTGGCTTTTCTTGCTGTTGTCAGTGCTTCTCACGAGACACTTTTCTTCTACTATATCCTTGATAAGCTTTCAACTCCACTTAGGTTTTTTCCAAAGGGCACCAACTTTCTCATGTGTGTCTCTTTTGTCTGTCTTCCGTGCATAACATGTTTCCTACAATCCCTTCAATTCTTCTCTTTTCCATTTTCGTTCTTTGAATTTTTCTTTCGTGTCTCTGATTGCAACTTTAACAGCATTAGTCTCTTCCTTACTGATCTGAATCTGACATTTATCTGTTTATGGACCTGATTTTTCTCTCCAACCTCTTTCCTTGGTGCTTTCAGTTTGTTTGCCACCTTCCTTTGTCTCATTTCATCTGCTTTTGTGCGCTCATCTTAGCATAAAAATACTGCCATGTGGATGGTTCCCTAGGATGAAGTCCTTGCTATGCAAGTGTAGGAGCAGAGTTTGGATCCTCAGGACCCACATGAAAGGTAGGCCAGAAACTGAGAATTCGGGAGGCAGACACAGGAGATCCCTGAGGCGATCTGACTGCCTTCACCCACCCAAATCAGTGAATTTTGAGTTCAGCAGATGACACTGTCCCAACAATGAAGTGTAGAGCACCAGAGAAAGACATCACACATCAACTGCAGACCTCCAGGTGCATATGCACCTGCACACATGTGAGCCTGTATGTGTGTATGCATTTCACACAAGCATGCAAAGACACAGACAAGACACACATACAGAGAGACAAATACTGCCCTTTCTTCTTATGGTATCATACGGGAATCCTTGTCTACAAACATCTGCTGTTTTAGGGCTCAGTTCTTCAGGGATGAATTTTTGCCCTATATGTCATATAGCATGTTCCCTTTATCATTTTACTTTGTGGCGTTACTATTGAGTCCTATTCAGATTTCTTTCTCATTGTACCTCATTTTGAATATGTCCTTTCAAATCTAGGGGAGGCCCCCAGAGGATAGATGTGGGAGAGATGGCTCAGCAGTTAAGGACACCGTCTACTCTTCCAAAGGTCCTGAGTTCAATTCCAGCAACCACATAGTGGCTCACAACCATCTGTCATGAGGTCTGGTACCCTCTTGAGGAAGAGGTCAGTCATCCTCATCAACTTAGACTGTGAAACCCAATATGGACAAGTCCAACACAACCATCATATACGGGCTGCCCAAGCAAGCTTCAGCATTGCCAGGGCATAAATTTTCATTTTTCATTTCAAAGCTAGGCATTTCCCAAACAGAGCAGAGAGGGTGAGCCAGAAGGGTGGGTTGAGGCAGAAACTGAATGCTTTGAGCACTAGGCAATCCGCCCTGGATCTGTGCCTCTGCTTTGGGAAGGCAGGAGGTGTGCCTGACTCACAAAGTGGCCCAGCACAGAAAGGTCCTTCTGGAGTGAACCTGATGTTCAGATCTTGTCTGCTGACTGAGCTCGTCAGCTGCCAGGCTTATCCACACCAGCTCCCTCTCTTCTGCCCTGGCACTCACTCAATGGGCTTCCTGCAAAGATACTGTGGATGAGGAGGGCTTAGGTACCTCAAAGGGCATTCTGCGATGTCATGACACACCCAAAGACATTCCACCAAAGTCTATCATTTCCTAGAGCAACATTCTTGCTGGGCCACTCGACACTGAAGCACTGGGTTCACTGCCCAGCATCTTCAGAGTCTGGGCCCTAGCTTAGCATTCCCGCTGTACACTCCCGCTGGTAGACTAGCAAGCACACAGGTGTGCATCTTCCCTATGCCTGCATTCTGGCAGAGAGGAAGCCCTCTCTTTGGAAATCTGCTCTTTCCTCGATAAATCAAGACAGCCCATGCTAAGACACGGCTTGGGGGTTCTTAATTAGCAGGCGAGGCTTCACAGGCAGAAGCATAAAAGTGACACCTGGACACTGGCCTCTGTTTGTCGAAGCTAAGTGGCTGAGCAGGAGCCCTGGCCTTTCATGCTCTTCCCGAGTTCCCACTTCTTTTAATTTCTGTAAACTAAGGAAATCAGGCAACGCCATCTAATACCATCTGTGGGTCTTCCCACGCAGGCCCTAGAAACACATGAGACCTGATGAGAGCCAGCTGTGATGGTGATCTGTCTGATTTTAACCTCCCCGATGGTAATTGGGGGACTGCCCTGACACACGGCATAATGACTGGAAATGACAGGCATGGTAAATGATTACAAGTCAGAGGCATCAGCAGCCTTGCTCGGTGTCAAGATTTGCTTCCAACTAATGGCCAACAGGGTATCAGGAAATCAGGGAGAGTTGGACACTGGGTCAGGCCAGCACACTGTGATGAAATGGATGCAGCGCAGAAATCAAAACACAGCTACCGGCGGGAATTAAAAAGTGTGACTCCAGCAGGCAGAAAGACTGCTGGAGAAACACACCGAGTCAGAGTTCAGAGTCCAGGAACCATGTTCACAGACAGAAATAGAATAAACAGAAGCCACGGTTGTCCCACGAGACTGTGATTTGCTTATCCCAATGCAAAACAAACAGTCTTACAAGAATTAGGGGCTGATTACAGAGAAGGCTGTGCAAGCAATCAAATAGCTACAGGAAACATGAAGACGTGCCCATCTTCCATAGGAATCAGTTTAAGGCTCTGAAGCTAGAGGAGACTATCTTTCTTTCCACGGCACTGGCCTTGGTCACAGGGCTTGCTTTGACTGACAAGGTTCCAGTAGATACAACATGAGCAAACGCTTTGTGGGTGCTAGTGTCATTGGCCTCGCTTCTGGTGCTGTTGTTGAAAGTCATCTCCCATGTAGCTGGAGAAAAATATTCAGAGGCTAACCCATACCAGGAGCCATGATCAGCTCAGTCTGATTCCCAGGACCACTCATCCCAGTTCTATTGGCTGTCTATGTGCTGCCTATCTGGCCAAGCAGGGTCAGAACTCCCGGGGTCAGAGCTTGGTCTGATCAGAGCAGGCCTGAAGGCAGCTCGGTTCCATCTAGATCTCTGAATGCACCCCGGTGTTTATTCCCAAGGATTTTCATGAACAAATACAAATGCAACTTAGCATTTTGATATCCAGCCAAACAGATTTTGTATTTTTGCAATGGTTTGGTGCTTCATAAATATTCAAAACCTCAATTTCACAAAAGTTTAGAGTTTTGTGGTGAGTGCCATCCACATTGATTATCTCTTAAAACTGTAATATAGTGGGGTTGAGAAACACCTCAGCAACTAGGAAAGCTTGCTGCTCCTGCAAAGGATCAAAGTTTGGGTCCTAGCACTCAAGTTGGGTGGCTCACAGCTGCCTGTAAATTCAGCTCCACTGGGATCTGACACCTCTTATGGCCTCTGTGGTCACTGCACATCCATGTGGGATATGTACAAGATATATACATACATATATACCTTTTAAAAAGTTTAACATTGTGATAAAAATACATCTTCCGTCAAATTGTCCCCTCTGCCATTTTAAAGTCTGAGGTTCCATGACACTGCACATACATGGTTGAGCGACCATCATCACTGTCCATCTTCAGAACTCCTAACCTTGCAAACTGAAAGTATGTCCCTGTGAAACAAACACTCCTCCTTCCCTGGGCCTGGCGACCACCCGGAACTGCCACTTTGCTACCTGTCTACATGAATGTGGCCCCTCGCACGAGTGGGATCATAGAACTTGCCTACTGTGAGCGACTTACGTCAGGTAACACATGGCTTCAAGGCTCATCTGTAGCATACCAGGGGCCAGAACCAAGTTTACTTTTCAAAACTGAATAATATCCCATCATTCAGATGGACCACACCTTTTGGTTCATCCATTCATCTGTCAGTGAATGACACTTGGGTCATTTTCACCTTTTGGAAGAACGCTGTCTTTACAAGTGTACGAATATCAGCGAGGTTTCTATTTTCAGTCCGTTGGGGTTTGCAGCTGGATAGAATTACTGTATCATAGGATAAGTCTACTTGTCTTTCTACAGCCTTGCTGTTTTGTAAGTTTTTAAAACTATTCACTTTTGGTGAAAAATTATCCACAAAGACCCCTGGCGAGACCCTGCACATTTAAGATAATGTTAAAATTACTTTATATGTCTAGACATCTTGCGTGGGTGTACATCTGTGCACCACGTGCCTGCATAGTACAGACAGAGGCCTGATGAGGGCGCTAGATCCCCTGGAACGCGGTAGTTCTGAGACACTGTGTGGGTGCTGAGAATCAAACCCAAACCTTCTGGAAGAGCACCCAGTACTGCTGAGCCATCAATTCAGCCCCCACCCTGCATATTTTAAATGAGCAGTTCTCCCTAGCTCTCACAAGCTCACATCACACCATAGAGGGCTAGATCGGTGCAGAGAGCTGTGTTCATTTTGGCTTTGCTAGGGGGGTGTTGAGAGTTCTCTTCAGGAGACACATAAATTAGGGAAGTCCTGGCTCGGGTCCATGACCCCGTGTCCAAGTGGGTTCACCTGTCCTGCTCAGATGTGTCGTTCCGTCAGCTGTAAGCCCTTAGAGGGAGGGGAAGGTACTTATTAATGTTCTCCTTATTTGTTCTTGGTTTATGTGTTTTGGAGTTTGGTTTTGTTGTTGATTGCATTTTGTTTGCCTTTAAAAAACTATATTTGTTCTCTCTCTCTCTTTCTCTCTCTCTCTCTCTCTCTCTCTCTCTCTCTCTCTCTCTGTGTGTGTGTGTGTGTGTGTGTGTGTGTGTGTGTGTGTGTGTGTTGTGTGTTGTAGGTACATATTCTTGCTATGGTGTGCCTATTATGGAGGTGAGAGGACACTTAAGGTGACTTGCCCAAGTCAGTTCCACGTGAGTCTCAGGGAACAACCTCGGGTCATCAGACTTGTTGGTAGATGCCATCCATTACCGACTGATTCCTCCCACCCACTTGCACTGCTTTGTTTTTTTGTTTTTTTTGTTTTTTTTTTTGTTTTTTTTTTTTTGAGACAAGGTCTCCTCATAGCGCCCAGGCTTCCCTTGAACTCACTCTATAACCTTGGACTCCTGAGTTATCTGCACCATCTCCTAAGTGCTGGGATGACAGCTGCTTGCCGCCATACCTGGCTATCCTCTGCTCTGCACCTCCAGTGATTACCGCAGCCTCAGAACACTTTACTGATACTCGGAAGATCTCCGGCATACGTGAACTCCATGTCCTTAAGTCCCCTCAGCCTTGGGTCAGCTAGCATCTGGACGCTGCTCTTCCCATGCAAAAGCAGCTCTGCCAGGGCCACTCTCCCGTTTGCCATGCTGGCCTCACAAACAAAGGAGCCAGGTGGCCAGTCCCGCCACTAGAGTCTCTCCACGGCGTCCTCCCTCTCCTGCCTCTTGTTCCATCTCTGGTTGTTGTTTCTCAGTGTGGGCCATCGGGGACCCCGATGATTTATGTCCTCTGTCAACTTTTCCTGCAAGCTGACAGTCACATGTCAGTCCTAGTTTTCCAACTTTTCACCCTGGAACTCCTTCGGTGGGTCTCACATCTGTACATCTGCCTGTCCACTGTGCCCCAGGGCCACTTTGTCTGGAGGCACAGCAGAAACCCCACATACCCCACATAAGGGGACCATCCCTCTCATTCTTATCATCTGGAGCCACATAGGTTTGTTAAGGCCCTTACCAGATTCCTTGTCTAGCACAGGGGCCACCGAAATCTCTTTCCACAATAGTAATTGTCTATAGGAAGCTTTGGCTTGACTCCAGGGGCTCCCAAGCTGCTGGTGTCTTCATGCTGATGCTGCCGCTGTGGCGGGGTAGGCATGGGCCGTCCATTCTGCTGCCTCCGGGGGACCCCACACCTGGCAGCACAGTGTGGATTAGGCCAAACCGCTCAACTCTACCTGGCTGATTTTACTCTTCTCTTGCAGGCCAACACCGGATCCGCCTGTGAGCTGGCATGGCAGCCCTCAGCTGGCTAATAGAGACAATGGGGAGAATATAATGTTTGTTTCAGGGGTGGCCGAGTAACCCAAATCATTCTCCTGAGGATGCTGGTATTTTGTGGGACCAAAATAAAGCGCGATCATCTTCATTGTCAGTTTGCTGGGTTTTCGAGTCACTTGACCTAGAGGTGTGCCTCTAGAGGTGTGCCTATGAGAATGTTCCCAAAGAAGTTAACTGTGGAGAGATGAGCTAACCTGAGTGTGGGTGGCATCATCCCATGGGTTGGAGTCCTGGACTGAGACAAAAAGTGGTTGGAACACCAGCCTTCCTCTCTATGCTCCCTGACTCAATTTGCAACGTGCCCCAACGGCCTCACACTCTTGCCATGTTGCCTTTCCTGCAACCCCATAATGGACTGCACTTTCACACCATGAGCCAAAATGAGGCCTTCCTCCCTTCAGCTGCTTTGATAGGTACTTAGTCACAGTGGCACCAGAAGAGTAGCTAATGCCAGGAGGTTCCAGAACGCCTTTCAGCTCCACCCTAACTTCTTTTTGAGATATTTATTTATTTTGCACATATATGTGAGTGTCTGTGCAGTGGTTTGAAAGAAAATGGTCCCCAAAGGGAGAGAGGCACTTTTAGGTGGTGTGGCTTTATTGAAGTAGATGTGGCCTTGTTGAAGGAAGTGTGTCACTGTGGAGGCAGGCTTTGAGGTCTCTTATATGTTCAAGATACTGCTCCGTGTCTCAGACTATTTCCTGTTGCCTACAAATCAAAATGTAAGGACCCTCAGCTACTTCTCCAGCACCGTGTCTACCTGCATGCCACCTTGTTGCACCATGATTATAATGGACTAAATTTCTAAAAGTGTAAGCCATCCCAATTACATGTTTTTATATATATGTATATATATACCTATACATATATGCACATATATATATATATATATATATATATATATATATATATATATATATATATGAGTTGCCATGGTCATGGTGTCTCTTCACAGCACTAGAAACCCTAAAACAGAAATTGGTACCCATTACTGGGGTATTGCTGTGATAGGCCTGACCATGCTTTTATTCAAAGGAATATGGACTGTGGAACTGGGGATTAGAAAAGCAGTGGGATGCTTTAGGCACTCCTTAGTGGGACACACTAGTGGGAGCATGGAAGAAAATGGTGCTGAGAATGGTGTGAACTGTGGGGGTGTGGCTCAAGAGGTTTCAGAGGAGAGGAATATTAATATGTGGCCTAGAGATTGTTCTTGTGATATTTTGGTGAATAAAGTGATTGCCTTTCGCCCTTGTCCAAAAAGTCTGCCTGACGCTAAAGTGCAGAGTTTTGGATTAATTCCATTGGCAGAGGAAATCTCAAAACAGTGTCGGATGGACTCTGTTGTGTGGTTATTAGTGGTAAGTAACTCTAATGAAGATTTATCATGAACTGGAGCAAGCTGATCAGGGTAAATTAAAAACAGAAAATTTAAGGAGAAAAGATGCACCGGGAAGTGGTATGGCACTAAGTTCTGTGACCCTTGAAAAACCTGACTAATATAGTCTGTCTACATGTGTGTATGTGTGTGTGTGTGTGTGTGTGTGTGTGTGTACCATGTATTGCCTGGGGCCCTCTGGGATCACACGAGGACACTGGATACCCTACAGCAGGAGGTTGTGAGCTTCCCAATACAGAACCAAACACTGGTTCTCTGTAAGAACATACAGTGCTTAGTTCCTGAGTCATCTCTCCAACCTGATTTGCCTTAATGTCTGTCATTCCTCTCTCCATGAATCTTGTGGGGACAAGTCCTGACAGTCACACTCTTCTTGACAGTTGCTTCTGCCTCAGTTGTCATAAAGTTTCATCCAGGGGGACTGAGATACCGGTCTCTCCGTCACTGCAGACGTTTACATGAGTTCTTGAGAAGCCCCGAGTCTGCCATGTTCACCTACACCCGCAGCAGCAGCAGCTCTGGCCTCGTGGGCACAGCTGGAGTGATACAAGGATGCCCATGCCCAGTGCCATGCAGACTATCAAGGAAGAAAGGATCTCCTCTCTGGAAGCCTTCATATGTTCTCAGGTCCAGGAGGCATTGTGGGGGTGATATCCTGGGCCTGACCAAAGTGGCTCTCTCTCCCTGGACCCAGCTGCAAGGTGTGACAGGCCAGGCCTGCAGGAGAGCAAGTGTGATTCTTGAAGGTCACCCTGGAAGACCTCAGACTTTGGAGTTCATGATCTGCAGTAGCTGCTAGGGTCTGGAGGCTAAGACCTCTTCAGTTAGGTAATGCTAATTTTGAAGAGGTAAAAGCTGCAGAGGGAAAGGAGGACCAAATCCAGGGATGGTGATGTCATAGGCACTGACCCATCTTGTGAGGGGAGGCTCACTCTCGGGGACTCAAATCAGCTTCCAGGACAATCAGGCCCAGAGAAAGGGTCAGAGGCAGAGACAGACTAGACCTAAATTGCACCAGCTGCTTATCAGCAGGCATGAGGAAGTCATATCTAACCCGAATAAATTCAGCCCAGCAGCTTTCCTCCTAGCACCACAAAAAACAATGAAAGGCCATGACTAGAAAGAGCAGCAAGAGGCAGGTGCTCTCAATAGGGCACTGTGTGCAGGGAGCCGACACAGGGCAGGTGCGTGCAGGGAGCCGACTCAGACCCTCGAGTCTTAAGTGGGTTGTGTGACCAGTGACTACGCATATGAAATCAGTCATTTTGATTCTTCAGGGGAGTCCTTCCAGGCCGTTCCTTGTGCCAGGCTCCTGGGAAGGACAAGAGCATGGAATATACAAGGAAATGGAGACTGGACCAGGTGTCAGCCCATGATGTGAAACGCATCACTGATCCAAGGAGGAGCCAAGAAGCTTTGCCAGGGCCTCTGAGCCTCTACCGAGGGAAGGGCAGGCAGGACACAAAGCAAACTGACAAGTCAAAACCCAGAATTTACAGTAAGCTCAATGAGCCTTCCCACAAGGTGCCATGGAGCAAGAGGGTCCCAAGAAGACGGCTGCGGGGTAGGGGTAACAATGTAAGAGCGCTGAAAGAGAGGAGCCTGGAGGGGGAGGGGGTTAGTGCAGCACAGACATGAATGGCATGCAAGAGCCAAGAGAGGGGCTGAGACCCAAGCAGATACATGAGGCTTTCTAGGGAACAAGGACCTCAATATGAGGATAGCAAGAACTCAAAGACCAGCCACAGGGTTCTCCAAAGGGCAACAC
Source organism: Myodes glareolus (assembly GCF_982192425.1). Lineage (NCBI taxonomy): Eukaryota > Metazoa > Chordata > Mammalia > Rodentia > Cricetidae > Myodes > Myodes glareolus. Next base: position 69,044,219 of record NC_142032.1, read on the forward strand.
ACATGGGACTCTGGGACACAGAAGGGATTCTTCACTGTCCTGTGATGGGGTGGACACATGGGTCAAAACCCACGGAACTGTGCGACACACATAGATGCTAGAGATGCCCCCTAAGGACTGCTGTTTTGTTTTCTGTTTTCCTAGGAGCTGAAAGCTGCTCTAGGAATTCTAGTCTCTGAAGAAGACTAGACAAGAAAGCAGCCAAAAGAAAACCAAGGGAGAGGCTGGACAGACGAGTCAGAGGTTGAGAGCGTTGGCGGCTCTTCGGGAGGACCCGGGTTAAACTCTCAACACCCAGATGGTGTCTCAGAGTCATCTGTAACTCCAGTTTCAGGGTATCCGGTGACCTCTCCTGGCCTCCATAGACACTGGCACACATGTGGTGCATAGACATACATGTAGGTATGTCATCTAGACACATGAAGTTTTTAAAATGTTTTAAAAGGACCTAGAGCATCTGTCTGATCTCTCACGTGACTCTGATAAGGCTGCATGAGAATATGGGGGTGCTCCTAAGTTGTCAGGGTGCTTCTGAGCTACTCCTTTGCTCACCTTAGTCCTGTTGGGAGAAAACGTCCTTATATTTTGAAGGATGTGCTTAACTGAGGGAGCCTAGTTTTAGATTCCAGAATCCTGGAATTGAGAATTAGCATTGTATTTTCCTGCTTGATGCTGCTTGGCTTGCCTAATGTCAGTGTCTTGTGGCTGAATACACAGCCAGCAAGAAGGAGGTTTCACAAGATAGGGGTATTTTTTTTCTTATCTGCCAAAGAACATGGCCCTCCACACACAACTCCGGTGGAAATCTTCCTACCCTGTTGGAACTGTACCTTGATGCTGGACTTTCCATCTGGAATCATAAACTGGACTAAATAGGGCCAAAGAGGTGGCCCAATAGGTAAAAAGCTCTTTCCATGTGTCTTGGTCAGGGCTACTATTGATGTGATAAACATCATGACCAAAAGCAACATGGGGAGAAAAGGGCTTATTTGGCTTACTCTTCCATATCACAGTTCATCGTCAACAACAGCCAGGGCAAGAACTCAAACAGGGCTGGAACCTGGAGGCAGAATCTGATGCAGAAGTCATGGAGACATGCCACCTACTGTCTTGCTCCATCTGGATTCTTAGACTCCCTCAGCACCACTGACCTAGGCAGGGGTGGCCCCACCCACCATGGGTTGGGCCCTCCTACATCAATCACTAGTTAAGAAAATGTCCCACAACCTTGCCCACAGGGCAATCTGGTAGGGACAATTTCTCAATCAGTGTTCTTTCTTCTCATATGACTGTAGCTTGTGTCAAATTGACATAAAGCTACCCAGCACACTGTGCAAAACTAATGACCTGAGTTCCATCCCCAGAACCCACATAACAAGTCAGATGTAGTGGCACACACATACAATCCCAGCACTCTTATGACCAAGTAAGAGGTGGAGACAAAGATTAGCTCAAGCCAGGTGTGGTGGCACACACCTTTAATCCCAGCACTCAGGGAAACAGAGACAGATGGATCTCTGTGAGTTCCTGACCAGCCTATTCTACAGAGTGAGTTACATGGCAGCCAGGGCTACACAGAGAAACCCTGTAAAGATATTTCATTTATATTTTAATAAACAAAGTTTGCCTGAATTTCAGAGAGTAAAACAGCCACACGAATCAGCCTTACAGACCGGGCAGTGGTAACACACACTTTTAATCCCAGTAGCCACACTAGTTTTCCATAGAAACTGGGCAGTAGTGGTGCACACATTTAGCCCAGCCCTAGAGAGGAATGCAAGATGGGAGGAGACAGCTCTCACACACAGTCTCATTTTGAGATTACTGGAGGTAGGATCGCCATTTTCGGACTGAGGTAGAAAAGAGCCAGTGGCTGGCTGTTTTACTTTTCTGATCCTCGGGCAAATTTTATTTATTAAAATACAAGTAAAACACCACTGCAAAAACCCTGCTTCATAAAACCAAAAGACTAGCTTGGACACTCACAAGCTAGCCAGCCTGCAGTACAGTGCACAACAGAAACAAGAGACCCTGCTTCACCATGGTGAGAGGAGAGAACTTACTCCCCAAAGTTGTTCTTGGACCTGATATTCACCCATGCACCATGGTGCGCGCGTGCACGCGTGCGCGCGCGCACACACACACACACACACACACACACACACACACACACACACACACCATATGCTCACATACATAGCAATAAAAAAAAAGACTAAGCAGAACCGACCAACATTTCTAAAGTCCTGCCTCAGGCTCATAAATTCACAGACGAGCAAGCATAGCCTTCATCTCTGACATTAAGAACCCTATCTTGCGTGGCTAGGAATTTTCCGCCAGTGATTGTACTAAGCTGGTGTGGGAAGGATGAATGGGGTGGGGAGGCCTTCCTCAGGGTGAGTTCCAGCAGCAGCCCAGATGGAGGAAACACCAGAAAAAGGTAACCTGCTTGCTTGCCTGCCCTTGTTTCTTGACGGTGTGTTTATCTGTTGCGGGTGCTACAGGCCTCCTTCCCCAATATCGGACTCCTTGGCCTTCCAGTGCAGACTGCCCAAGACTATCCCAGGCCTTCAGCATGGGCCTGGGATGCCTGAGGAATTCAACCTTGTGACTGAGCTGGTACAGGGCTTTCAGCCTTTTCAACACATATACAGTCATCCTTGGACTACCTAGCCTGTGTCCTGTAAGCCAGTCGAATAGACCGACCCCCTTTGTAATATATATTCATTCTATCTGCCCTGTTCCTCCAGGAAGCTGCAACTAATGCACAGCTCATCTTTCAGATCCACCCCCAGTCTCTACCTTCTGGCTCAGCAGATGCCCTCAGTGCTGAGTCTAGCAACAACATGGAAGTGTAGGCTCTAGAGGCCTGGGTCCCAGCTGTCATTCTCCCCGTGACCACAGTCTGTATGCACCTCTCTGGACCTTCTCCATGGTTCTGGGTCAAGGCTGCATCTGTGCATTCAGCTGAGAAACAGCAAGCCCCGAGTCTGGGCCTTTCTGAGTAATAGTGCTACACCATGCTCCCCTACTTGAGACACACCACTGAGGGGGCTGCTACACTTTTCCTTGTTTAAAAAGTTGAAAAAGAATTGTTTTGCCTTATTTTCTATGTGAAACATTGAAAATAGTGAAATCACAAGAAAAAAATTAGAACACGGGAAGCAAAATTTCCATTGTAACTTACCTAGAGGTTCCTTATTTGTATTTTGAGCTACTCAATGCAATTACTTATTACCTAAAACTAATAAGAAGAAAAAATGGGGTACCTCCAGGTGAGAGAGAAAGATCTTTCAAAATGGAATCATTGAACTTTTCCTTGGGGGTTCCAGAGGCAATGGTCACTATTGGACTAGATCTGAGTTTGCAGAGGAAGTAAGAAGGAGAACAGGGTACAGAGGAGAGGAGAGGGAAGAAGGATTATGAGTGACGTGGGACACATCTGGGAGATGCACAGGTGGGACACACCTGGGAGATGTGCAGGTGGGACACACCTGGGAGATGTGCAGGTGGGATGCTCATGAGATATCTAGGACTAGAAAAGAGAATGTCACCTCCATGCTCCATCTAATCTAACTGAGAAAACATGGCCTGGAATTTAAATGATGGCTGCTATGACACACTGCAGCAGTCAGCATTGTGAGTCTGGAGTATGCCAGAGTCTGAGGATCAGACATGGTTCCACCCACAGGCAATTCATGCCTAATAGTCAGATGAGGTGAACTACGTGACAGACAGGGTAGGGATAGCACTGTAATTTATTACAGGAAGAGGTTAATGAGAAGGGTATATGATCATCTGTATGGGTGCCAGGAAACAGTTGCTAACACCACATATCTGCTTCTGATACAAAATTCGCGTAGCTAGAGACTAGAAATACACTTGCTCATATTAAGAGTATCCATTAGAAATATCTAGCAAACATCACACTTGGTAATAAATCATTTGACATTCCCATTAAAGTCGGACTGGCAAGCTGCCAAAAGCGGGCAACCCTCGGCACCGTGTGCACATGCTCCTTTGTGGAATGGCTTTGGAATCTTTGTGCCCACCTCCTGAACGTGGGCTGGCCTTGCCATGTAACTTGATATTGGAATACAGAGAAAGTAGTGTGCCACTCCAAGCCAATGACCCTGAAGATGCCATACCCTTTGTTCTTGCTTCCTGGGAGCACTGTATGAGCAGCAGCCTGGGCAGGCCACAGCTGGAGGCCAGGCCACACAATGCAGACAGATCTGAGGCTGGCACCCAGTGTTATGCGTATACTGGCAGTCCCTCAGACATTCTGCCTTGGTCACATTACAGATGGCTGCAGCGATCTGAGGGACTCTTCAGAGGACTGCAGTCCAGCTCAGTCGGAGCCTTGCCCACATTGCTGACCTACAGAATGGTGAACAGATACAAACTCCTGCTGCTTTGAGCCTCTGTGTTTGGAGTGCTTGTTAGGCGCCACGATGGTTAAGCTTTAATTGTCAACCTGTCACCATCTAGAACAAGGTAGGAAGAAAGTCGCTAGGAGGAGCTGCCAGCACTGGGGTGGTCTGTTGGGGACTGTTTTAATTAATTTCTGTAGAAGGTCCTAACCCACTGTGAGTGTTACCATTCCCTATGTAGGGGGTTCCAAACTGCATAAATCCGAAGAAATCAAGCCAAGCACACAAAGCAGGTGAACGTGTATGCACTCTTTCCCCTTTGCGCTGGACTGGATGTGCTTCAAGATTATCCCACTGTGACTTCCCGATTTTTGCAGACTGAACCTGCAACTGTGAGGTAAAATAAACCCCTTCTCCCCTATGTTGCTTTTTGTCAGAGTATCATAGCAGCAGAAATGAAACGAGGATATATGGGTGTGCACGTGTGCACGTGTGTGTGTGTGTGTGTGTGTGTGCACATGTGTGTGTGTGTATTGACTTCTTGGAAAGGTCATTCAAACTTAAAAAGCAGTGTGGCTTCTTCAGTGGAATTTGGTAGTGGGAATTGGTGTTGGTTTCTTCTGTGGCCAAAGGTAGGATGGGAGCCGGCCTTGCTCTTGCACTTCCAAGAGTTGTCTTCTGTTCATGTGTCAGAAATGGTCTGTATCTTCCATATGTAACCTCACCATTTTATAATACACTGATCATACTGGGTCGCTGCCTGCCATAATGACCTCAGTTTTGCTGATAGCCTTTATATAGAGAGAGCTCCAAACAAGGCCACATTCTGAAGCCCGGGGCATTGAGACACATGAATTTCAGAGCTCAGCATCTCAGGGCACCAGCAGATGACTCACGGCTCCCACGTGTGGGGACAGGGGTAATTGCTGTTATTGATCTTTGTTCTGAAGACTCTAACCAATGTAACAAGGCACAAAGAGAAGTTGATGCTAAGTGCTGGGAAGGCAATGACAAGCGAACTGTTACCGAGAGCCGCCCTCGTTGTCTGCATGGAACTGAAGTGTTTGAGTGAACATGACTGGAATGCCTTTTTAAAGATAATTCCTCAGGATTCTGCATTTATTAATATGTTTTCAAAGTACCTTCCCTTATGTCAGAAATAACTGAATGTATAATGCAGTTATATTCACAAAAGGCATGTACCAATGTTATTATTAGTGTTATTAACAATATAGCAATATGTTATTTAAATCTTAAAATAAAAAATAATAGCTGAGTGTGATGATACATGCTTGTTACCCAGTGTGCCAGGAGTTCAAAGGTAGGCATGGCTATATAGCAAGTTGGAAGTCTGCCTGGCATGCACATGATCCTGCTTCAATAAAAATAAATAAAGAAAGACACAAACAGCAATCAGCGGTGGAATGTCTAATGAGGAGGATGGGCACAGTGCTAGTGGCGGTTCTTCGTGTACGTGGGGCGAGGATGAAGATTTGTACATAAATATGTATTCATCAGGAACAGGAGCTCATCAGACTAACACTTAAAATGGAAATTGGTACATTCATTTGGTTGCATAAAAATTACACTTGGGGAAATAGCTTTTTAAGGTTTATTTTTATTGTTTTTAATTTTGTGTATGTGTGTGTGAGGGGTGTGTGCAAGTGAGTGCAGATACCTGCAGAGACCAGAAGAGGGTGCTGGATGCTTTGGAGTTGGAGTCACAAGCCACTGGAAGTCTCTGGGTGTGGGTGCTGGGAACTGAACTCCCGTCCTTTAGAAGAGCAGCATATACTTTTAATCACCAAGCTATCCCTTAAGTCCTAGAAGTGTGCTTTAAAGTTCTGAATTTTATTAAAAGGATAAATCCTTAACATAAAAATGAAGACATTAAAATGTCCAAAAGAAATTCAGAAGAATGTTGCTAAAACTTACTGTGAAAATGCTTTAGTCAACATGACAGAGAGAAGCAAGACTCATAAGAGACATAGATCAAAAACTTAAAATGTCAAATTATGCATAATGTTACATGATTGGATAGCAATGGGCTCCATAAAGACAGGGGACAGAATTGAGAGGTAGAGTACTTACTTAAGGTTCACCACCTCTCCCAGAGCGGGGAGAAAGGCAACAATAGTTCAAAAATTGCAATCTATTTGTTGAGCAATGGGGACCCTTGAGAGACATGGTTTTCTGATTGAAGTGGGAGAAGAAAAATCCCCAGAACTCCTGGAGCTTAGGATGCTCCCAAGCTGAGCAGGCAGAGATGATCCCTGCATGCAGATGTCCAGGCTGCTGGAAAGACAGGGATGGGTGAGCACTGTCAACGCTGTTCAGCCACAGTGGTAAGGACTGGCTGGGAGCATCTTCATTTTACCTTTAACAGTCTACAACTTGGGGTTAGCAGGCAATGCAATGTCATTTCTGCCCTGTCCACTCTCTGTCCTGTCCACTCCCAGCCCCTTCTCTCTGTAGGGAGGTGAAGAATGAGCCAAAGGGTGAGCTGTGCCCATTGTCCTCAGGTCCTTGGATCTCACAAGCCCTCTTCCCTCTACCAAGCTACCAAAGAACGAAAAGAGCTGTTGTTTGAACACTAAAGCAAGAAGTCTTGCTGCGCTCATGAGAAAGTAAGACTGAGAATACACCAGAATGTGTGCATTTTTTTAAAATGACAGAGCTAAAGTCATGATGTGCTAACCTCAGAGAACCGGCTCACGCAAAAGCATCTGGATTTCATTACCATTATGAAAAGAGTATGACCTTCAAGACCCTCCGAAAGAACAGCAGGGGCTTTCAGGGTTCACACTTCTAGACAGACCCTGAAACACTACTCCAAGGAAGTCCCCAGAAGATTGGCCAGAGATGTGTAATCCAGGGGGTTAATTTCAGGACACACGCACAGACATGCCCAGAAAGGAAAAGGAAATGAGACAGAAGGAGCAGGCGTTCTGCATCGTCTCTGAACATCCGCTTCACAGAGGGCAGTTGGCTTCTCAGAGCTACGCTGCTGTGGTGTGTTGCTTTGGTGGAAGTGGAGAAAGGAAATCAGGCCTTCTGTGTGGAGAAGACAGGAGCGTTTTCAGATAACTCTAGGTCTCCTTCTGTACCTTATCAAATGGCAGAAGTCACATGCCACTAAAAACCTTTGATTTGATGTGGAGGGGCTTGAGGGATGGCTCAGCAGTTAAGAGCACTTGCTGCTCTTTCAGAGGGACCACAGTTTGGTTCCCGGCACCCATGTTAGACAGCTCAGAACTGCCAGTAACTCCAGATCTAGGGGATCCAGCTCCCTCTTCTGGTCTGAAGTTGCTGCCCTCACGTGCACATATCCAACCACAGAAAAACACATGCACTTAACTCGAAATAAAAAAATTAAAATAAATAAAAGCATGTTGATATAAATATAGATAATTAATAGTATATAAGAATATACTATTCTTTTTATTGATTTTTAAAAATATTTATTTATTTATTACGGATACAGTATTCTGTCTGTGTATATGCCCGCAGTCCAGAAGAAGGCATCAGACCTCATTACAGATGGTTGTGAGCCACCATGTAATTGCTGAAAATTGAACTCAGGACCTTTGAAACAGCAGGCAATGCTCTTAACTGCTGAGCCATCTCTCCAGTCCTATTGATTTTTATTGAGCAATACATTTTTCTCTGCTCTCCTCCCTTTCTCTCCCCTCCCCTTTAACCCTCTCCCAAGGTCCCCATTCTCCCAATTTACTCAGGAGATCTTGTCTTTTTCTATTTCCCATATAGATTAGATCTATGTAAGTCTCTCTTAGGGTCCTCATTGTTGTCTAGGTTCTCTGGGATTGTGATTTGTAGGCTGTTTTTCTTTGCTTTATGTTTAAAAAACATTTATGAGTGAGTACATGTGATAATTGTCTTTCTGTATCTGGATTACCTCACTCAAAATGATGTTTTCTAGCTGCATCCACTTGCCTGCAAAATTCAAGATGTCGTTATTGTTTTCTGCTGTGTAGTACTCCGTTGTGTAAATGTACCACATTTTTCTTACCCTTTCTTCAGTTGAGGAGCATATAGGTTGTTTCCAGGTTATGGCTATGACAAACAAAGATGCTATGAATATAGTTGAGCACATGTCCTTGTAGCACGATTGAACATTTTTTGGATATATACCCAAAAGTGATGTTACTGGGTCTTGAGGAAGGTTGTTTCCTAATTTTCTGAGAAATCACCACACTGACATCCAAAAGGGCTGTACCAGCTTGCATTCACACCAACAATGCAGGAGTGTTCCCTTTACCCCATGACCTCTCCAGCATAAGTTGTCATCAGTGTTTTTGATCTTGGCCAAGGAATATATATTATTCTTATGCACCATATCAAATCTCAGTAGGTGGTAGGTTGTCAAAATGTATTCGTGGTGGAATCAGAAGCCCCTTCAATGAACTTGTGCCTTGCTAGGGTTGAACGCTATAAGGTTATGGACTTCAATAAGTTGCCACATGGAATTTTACAGTGGTCATCAGAGAAATGTTAGGTCCCTGAATTATGCAGCGCTTGCATCTGTTGCCACATTTCTTAATGCATGATTAGAAAATTCTCTTTGTTAACTTCTCTGTCATTCTCAAGAGGAAGGCGCCTACGTACCGGGAGCTGTCAGGCTCAGGGCGACTGCTACAAGTGTCCCAAAATTCCAATTTTCACTTGAAAGCTTGAATTTTATCACTGGCAAAAATATACTGTCAGTTGCTCTCCTTGAAGTGACAGGCTTGCTTCGTTCATTTTTGAGAAAATGTCTAGCAAATATCCAAGCCTGAAGAGCCATGGTGTGTCTGTCAGTCACTCTTTGAAATAAAAACGGTGTTCCAAGGAAGGAGAAGTTCATTCAGCTCAAAACAGAAGCAATTGCTGCAAGTGCTTCTCGGGAGGAAGCACAGAATACGTGGGCAGCAGCAACACTTGACGCACACAGCCCCTGTCACCAGGCAGAGGATTAAAAGTCAGGCACACAGGGGCCCAGGCTTAATAAAGTTACTGTTCACTGCTTGGTCAAAAGCACGTTTAAATCCCTCTGGCGTGCATGTGCATGGGTATGTGTGTGTTTGTGCACATGCGTGCGCATACGTGTGTGTGTGTGTGTGTGTGTGTGTGTGTGTGTGTGTGTAAGAGAGAGAGAGAGAGAGAGAGAGAGAGAGAGAGAGAAAGTCTGTGTGGTGGTCAGAGGTCAATCGTGTATCATTCCTTAGGCACTGTCCACTTATTTCTTGATAAGGTCTCTCGCTGGTATGGAACTCACCGAGTAGGCTGGGTTGGCTGGCCAGAGACCATCCACCTATCACCTCTTCAACACTGAGATTGCAAAGACTCAATACCACAACCAGCCATTTTTATATCTGTCCTGGGGCTAGAACTCGGGTCTTCACGCTTGCTGGACAAACACTTTAGCTCCTAAGCTATCACCCCAGATTTCTGAACCCAACTTCTGGCATCACATTGACAGCTGACGCTAACTAGAACATCTTCCCACCTCAGAGAACCTGAATCAGAGAGGCATTGGGACCCAAGTCATGCAGAAGGTTTTTCTGTCCCTGGGTATTGAATCTGTGCTCTGGATTTCCCATTCAATTTCCCAAATGACATGAAGAACCAAGGAATCCCCTCTAAGGGAAAGGAGGGCACTGCAGGTGAGGAGGGCTGTCTGAGCCGTCAGGATTGATGAATATCGTGAGAAGGGCTCTGGGAGCGAGACCTCTAAGTATGTTGACTGCAAGGGGGAGAAAGTGCCTCAGCGGAACTAGGGTAGGAAAGACCTGTCCCGGGGGATGTGATTGACAGCGGGGAAAGGAGGCAGGGGTATCGTTGGAAGTTTCTGAAGAAGTCATCGATAATTCTGAGCTCCGGGTTGCATCCCAGGAAGATTGATCTGGCAGCTCAGTCGTATAGAGATAAAAAGGCATAAAGGAAATACATGCATAGGAAATATGTGACAAGTTAATTTATTTGGGGGAACAGACTAAAGTTCCATAGCAAAGAAGACTCCTGAAGCTGTTTCAATGACAGTGAATGGGGACATGATCCTAGAACAGGTCCTTTCTGTGATTGTTAGGCCAGTCGCATCAAGGACAACAATCAGAAAGGATTTACTCACCCCTAATTCATTCATTCATTCATTCGACTCATTTCTATGAAGGACCTGCCACATTCTAGGCAGGTGTGGGGTACCTACGTGTGTGTGTGTGTGTGTGTGTGTGTGTGTGTGTGTGTGTGTGTGTACTCATGAACACATGCATGCATGCTCAAGACCAGAGGAGAGAACATCAAGACTTCTGCTCTGTGACTCTTCGCATTACTCCCTGCGAGAGACAGGGTCTCTCGATGAACCTGGAATTAGGTTTACTGCCAGCGTGCTGAGTGATCCTCTTGTCTCCATATCTCATAGCTTAGAAGTGATAGACACATAGGACCACACCAGTTTGGTTTTTTCTTTTTGTTCTTTTGTTTTGTTTTCTTTTGTTTTGTTTTGTTTATAAGAGCAGAGTGTTGGAGATTTGAACTCAGATCTACATGGTTATACAGCAAGCCTTGTTACCTACTGATCCATCTCCTCAGGACATCCCAAATGTCTGACTTAGCATCACCTTTCAGACATATCTAGCTGTCACATGGAGGTGACCTGAGAAAATGCTAGCTGCAAAACAAGAGACCGAAGTATGTGGTCATGAGCTCGGAGAAGCTTCAGTGGGCATGACATTTCATCTTGGAACACAGAGTCACCTCTGCGGAATTATTTTACCAAGAGGCTTATGCCGGAAGTGTAGGATCTACATCTTATGAATCAGCATGAACAAGTACAGAGGGGACAACTGGCAACAGCCACTGACTCAGGGAACATACAGTAAGGCTCAGCACCCAGGGCAGCCTCTGTGGAACCAATAGGGCAGCCAAACTGAGCAAGAGACCTTAGCCACCAAGGCAGAAGGGAAGAAGGAAGGAAGAAAGGAAGAAAGGAAGGGAGGGAGGGAGGGAGGGAGGGAGAGAGGGAGGGAGGGAGGGAGGGAGGGAGGGAGGAAGGAAGGAAGGAAGACACCATGTTGAGCTGCTCTGGGGAAGAAAGCACAGGGCAGACACACAACTGCCTGGCTGCACGCAAGCCCTCTGCCCTCCGATGCATCTGGTCGCTCACTGGACACTCTACCCAAATCCCAAACTGTGTGCAGGGCTCCTAGCCTAGGCAAAGACTAATGAAAACAAATCTTATTCTTGAACAGAGATCGATCTGCATATCTGAGCCCCTCATCCAAACTGCCCACAGCCCAGGAAAGGCGATGGTTGTGACAGGGCTGACGGAGCCTTGGGGGTCACTGGGAAAGATAATGGAGTCCAGAGACGCAGCTTCAGGGAGTCCTTGGCCTTACAGCCGAGCCCTCCTCGGTCACTGGAGCTGATTCTGGGCATCAGACTGTGTTGCAATGAGTTTCTGAAGTGCTCGGCGCCGCTCAGCTTTTGAGCATGGAACGGTTTTAACACCTCTCTCTGAAGGTGTGATCCTGCATTGAGATGGGCCTGCTGTCTTCCCGTGCCCCCTAAACAATTGATTTGGAAATCCAGGGCCAAGGCACTGATGCTAAACAGCGCTTTTCCGTGTCACCCCCAGGTCAAAATGCTGCCGTGACTCTGCATTCAGAGATGTTTTACAAGTCGTCAGACCCGGGAAACATCTCAGACAAAAGTGGGACTTCTGCTCAGAAGGCGTGAGGACTGTCAAACCACAAGGCCCCGACGGACCCAGAGCACAACCATAGAAAGACTGGAGTGCACAGGGTCAGACCATGTCTAGATCTTAGAATGTTGTAAGTCTGAAGCGTTCGGCGTCCCTCTGCATCTAAGGAAGACACTGCCAGATGGGAAGCCTACAGAGGGGCTAGAGAGGAGAGAGCCATGAGAGCCTGGCTTGTGTGGGGGGTGCCGATGAAAAAGAGTTTGTGGGAGAAGAACCTGCAGAAGTTAGGCCCCACAGGAGGTGTGTGGCACCTTTTCTTTGCAGCTACCCAAAGAGGAAGAACCCAAAGAACCAAACAATTCCCTTACTGAGATTCCCTTCCTAGGTGAGTCTAGACGGTGTCATGTGGAGACATAAAACTCACTATCACACCCACATAGCTGAAATGGTTCTTCACCTTGACTTCCAGGAAACAGGCTGCTGATACTGGGCGTGCAGGCGCCCCCTGACTCTGAAGGTAATTCACAGGGCGTGTTTACCACACCCCTCTCATGTCAACTGTCTGATCAGTCACGGCTACTGATGAGGAGGACGTGGAGAACTCCATACAGGGAACAGCAGCTATGGGAGCATGTGGGAAGGCTCCCTGGAAGAGCTGTGGTCTGACAGGATAACTTGTCACTAACTTGGTGACTTGGTTGCTGGTGTCGGGGATGCTGTATTAGAACCAGAAGATACAGGAAACGCAGTGCTTCAAAAATAACCTCAGCACAGCTGGCCTTGAGAGAAGATGCTAGGGTGGGCACAGTGATGTGGGTCTTTAGTCACAGCACTTGGGAAGCAAGGGCTTCCCAGATCCAATCTGTTGGATCAAGGGCAGCTTGGTCTATGTAGTGAGACCCCTGCCTTTAAAAAGCAGAGGGAGGAGGGGAGAAGAGAGGGGAGGAGGGAGAGGAGCGGGGGAGGGGAGCGATAGACTAGGTAACCATTCTGAGGCAACAGAATCAAAGCATGTGGGGTCTGTCCACTGACCAGCAGGAATCTCAGAAAGGTTAAGGGTTATTGACACAGTCAGGCTCAGAGATGTTCTGACTGCTGGGGGAGACATCAGAAAGCAGGGGCAGAGCGAGGAGGCTTGTGAGAAGCCACTAAGATCATCTGGAAGACAGAGGTGGTCTAGAAGACTGTGGCAGTAAGACCCAAGACCTGAGGGCTACTGTGCCAGAGGAGCCTCGGTGGGAGGGAGAAAAGGGGGGGCATTGGACACAAGCTCCAATTTCCTTCCTGGAGCAAGTGGATGCTGGTGTATGCGTCACTCTCCAAAATAAAGGACACACGATCAGGCTGGGCAAGGACAAATGAATAGGAGGTGGGTGGGACCATTGCGTTGGGGGTAGGAAGAAGAGGCCACACCATCAAGGTAGCAGAAGGCAGGGCAGTAGAGGCTGTGGTGATGGCGTGGGCAGGACTAAGAAGATGGCAGGAACTGCTGGAAAATGGGGATGGGAGGCCAGCTGTGCTTCCAGTGCTAAAAGACACTAACTGTAACCCCATCCTAATGGGTATTCCACTTCCAGGCCCCTCTTTCTGTTTCCTGATGTGTCGATGAGATGCCATCAGCCAGGCCACTGTTCCAGCCACCCCCTGTCACGATGCCCCATCATTACTGGCTTAACCCTCTGGAACTGTAAGCCAAAATGAACTTTCTTCCTTAGGCTGCTTCTGGTCATGGCATTTCCTCACAACAACCAAAAAGGACCTAATAACTCAGGTCATAACAAAACCCAACGGAGCTCACCATGGAGTAGGATAACCCTGAGAACATCTGAGCCCTTCAGCCCTGACTCCCCAGCTTTATCCATTAACTGAAGGTCATAGTAATCTGTTCATCGTGTCATGGTAACATTACATAGGATGAAGATTGTCGTGCCGCAGTCAGGGGCTGGTGTAGTCAAGTACATAATCATGTGAATTGCTTCTTCCAGCTCTGCAGAGGTTTCTGCAAATGTTTGCTTTGTCTTCTCCGTGGACAAAGAAAAATTGAGACCTGTAAACCCAAAGGAAAGCGCTGAAGGAGCTGAGGTAGAGACTAGGTCACCCTTCTTTGAAGATAAGACATAATTTTATGCCTCTTACGGCCTATTTTGATCTGAGGTCTGCTTCACAGTGATGCCTAGATCCCCAGCAACAAGAGAAAAAGAACTTTAATGAATGGCATCTTAGTTGAGTTAGCAAATCCTTGTTTAGGTGTTTGTTTAAATGAGTTCAAGTTCTAGCTGCCTAAATCAGATTAAGACAACAAACAGACCAACAAACCACACTTGTTTGTGAGAAAGAGGATGAGGAGGACAAGGGGGGAAGAGAAGCTTCAGCCTCTCCCTCACAGCTGAAGAGGACATTCTATTTTTTTTTCCCCAGAATCTTTAAGCCATTTTAGTTTGACAGGACTTATTTTTGTCATCAACACATTTGTTACAGGTTTATGGACCACTTTAACCTCTTTCTGCTGTGCTGAAAACATTTTTTGGTGAGGAGTTGGAGGAGGTTGTGCAGAGCACGTTGGTTTGTGGCAGCTCTCTCATCGTCCCTGGAGAGTCCCCAGGAGGACTCAGCTCTCCACCAAACTTCCCCAGAACCGTCCCTCTGATCTGAGGATGGCAGCAGATTTAGGACATTTGTAAGTCATCCTTATAATACAATAAACAGAATGAGGGCCGTGAGCTCATTCATGCCTACTGACCTATGAAAGTGAAGGAAATGATGTGCCCACACTTTAGAAAAGGGAGAGGAACAAGGTTTGTTGTTGTTTTTTTTTATGGAAGTATTTTTTTAAGCACTTTATATTCCAGCACTGGTCAAACACCCAAAAATGATTAGTTGCTGTACTTAACCAAAATTCACCACTGACATTCCATAGAGGGCAGAGCTGCATCGATTAGAAACTGCTAGAAGGAGAAGTGCCAGGGCTTCAGCTGCAGACTCTACTGCATCACAGACTTTTCCAGAGAGTTCCAAAATGCAGAGAAAGGGTTTTACTCCCATTAGCACTTTGCTCGCACGATGTGTGGAAACATTTACTTTCGTGGACAAATGTCAACATTGCACTTGAGCATAGGGGACTTAGAAGAAAATCATTTAACCAAAACCTACCTTCTTTTTCCCACGGAGCTAAATATCTCCATTCAAGTTTTCAAGCAATGATTAGATACCTCCTGTATGTCACACATCAGATCCTATCTTCTCAGGACAGAGGTAAACCAGTGAGGTTCCAGGGATCCAATAAGGTACCTGCAGCCTCTCTGTAGTAAATCTACATACAGACAGACACTAGGGAATAGAAATAAATTCTTCATTCAAAAAAATAAGTCCTTAAACATTACCAAGATTACCAAGAAGCGTTAAGACGAGTGCAATACAATTAATGTCTCAGATTATAAAAATGTAAAAGGAATTGTGCTCATGCACTATTCAGAGAAATAGTAAGTATTCTCTCTTATGAAAATATCCTGTATTTTGTTGAAAGGGACACATGGAAGCTTCCTTGTGGTGCAAAACTGCTCTTAAAAAAAACCTCAGCATATGGTATAAAACAGGACTCAATGAAATTAGCTAAAACCTAAACAATAAAGGAGTTAAACCCACGGTGTCCCGGCCCTTGCAGCAATTCGGCCCATCAGTAGCAAGAAGGCAGGGGTGTCTCCTTCATCCCTGCCTATTTGAGACTGAACAGCCTGGCAGGCACAGGTTAGAAATGCTTCCTGTCATAGATCTGGGGCAGGGCTGAATCCCAACGCAGTACTGACACTGCACTTTGATCAAAACACTAGCTAATTCAGGAATTGCTCTATAGAACACAAACCTGAACAAAGAAAATGCCAACCCACCTGACATTACAGCCAGTGACCTTGAAGGTTTGTTCCTACACATTTACCTGTACCTTCTGGACATTGAGTTGAGCTCAGGGCTTAGCCCTGGGCAGGGAACAGGGCAGGAGACTAGCCAGTCTGGGAGGCGGGGAAGGAACTCCGATCACAGTAATGGCAGTGAGTGTTGCCAGGACTCGGAGACAATTTGGGGCAATTATTTCCTACGCTGAAGGTCAGGAAGACTTTATAGAGTCTTTATAGAGACTTCATCTTTGGAAAGAACCTGGAGCCCAGGAGCCGCACAGACAAAGACAGGCGGTTCCAATCACATACACATGACATTTATAGCTTTGTATGTTTATATCGAATCACACAATGAAATAAATGAATATGTGTGCATATAAATAACATCCATTGTTTAGGAATAATCATGGGTTAGGCAAAATTTTTTAAATAGTTTTATGTTTAGGTCAGTTTCTCAGACCACAAGACGATAAAATCGCAAATGCCTAATAATACAAAATTCAAGCAGGAAATGAAAATGTTTCCATCCTACAGATACCATCTGAGACAAGGAAAACCCAGACAGCAATTACAGAATGATTGCATGGAAACTCGGAATGGAAAGCCCATTCAGGCCGCCTCACACTCACACACGGTCTTCATTAGTAAATCAAAAAGTTAGGCAAATGTATACGTTCAGAATATGCTTACTGTTCACTAAAAAAGGAGGAAGCCTGACGGGTGGCAAGTGAGCAACCTGGGGAAGCCAGGGTAACAAAATTAAAATACAATAATAAAACTAGAATGTATACAAAAACAAAAACTCAAGACCTTGATGGACCTATGCAGTGTTTCTATTGAAAACACTGAAAGCCAGACGAGGTAGTGTGTGCCTGTGTTCCCAGTTTTCCTGAGGCCAAGGCAGAGGTACGCAGTGAGTTCAAGGCCGGCCAGAGTTAACAGGTCAAGACTTTGCCATGGGTCAAAAATAAACAAGAGAACAGCTGTGGCAGGAGCATCAACAAAATAACCAAAAAAATCAGTGGGGCAGAACTTTCTAGAAAGCCTAAGCGAGAAAGAGGACTGACCGAGGGAACCATATCTCAGTGAAGATCAAGAACAAACACACAGTTGTTGTAAGTGCCTGTTGTAAAGAATTCTATTATCAGACTTTAAAGTGTGAATGAAATCAGTGAGTCTTCAGGAAAGCACACCCAAACCACAACCAGCTCTGAAAGAAGTGGAAGGCTCGAATAAGTCAAAATAATTAATTACTCCATCTATCAAGCCCCAACCCAAATGATTCAGAGAGAAAATTTTAATCTATGAAGGATCTACTTCCGAAGTTCATCAGGAAAGGTCCCCCTGTCACAGTCTCCGTGAGTCCTGCCGACATCCCCAGTCTCTGTGTAGTTTTAATACTTCATGATCAGAGGAAAAGATGAAAAAGTTCCCCGCGTACTTTTCCAGCATGTTATTCATCATGCCATAGAGAAGCATGACCACATGGAGTGTCCTGAAATGACTACCACGCATTGTCACGCAAGGGCTGTGGGGCGGGCACTCATGAAGGACTGAAGGACTGGTAGGCAGTACTGCCATGGAGCTACCCCAGGGTCCTTGGTAGAACTCCTTTCATGCCTGACTTCTGGCCTCAGGTCTTTGTCTTGTAAGCTTCCCAGAGACTGCTGCCTAAGTCCCCACAGGGTGGCAGTTGACCTCTCCCAGGATGAGGAATCTGAAAGAAACCCAGGGGTGGTCGCAGTGGTTTTATGACCTAAGTGGAGCAATCACTAATATCACTCATTAAAGGGCAATTACTTAGCCCAGCCTACACTCAAGAAAAAAAAAAAAAGTCTAGCTGTTAAAGAAAGGTCTATCAAAGGTTCATGGGCATATTTTATTTGAAAATTTCATATAGACAAAAAATGTATTAATCGTATCTACCTCCACTTCTCCATTCCAGATTCTCCCAAATTCCTGCACCATGCCCTTCCCAACTTCATATCCTTATTATTTTACCCCCACTCCAGTCCAATTAAAGCCACGCATATGTGCATGAGTGCAGGGCCATCCACTGAAGCATCCCACCTACGATCCCTGAAGAACACTAAGCCTTTCCCTCTCCTGGCAGCCATCAACCGCAAACAGCCCCTCTGCAGGAGTGGGACATTCTGTGTGTGTTCGCATCCACGCTGGAAGTTTGAGTGGTTTGATTTTGGGCAGGCCGCCACAGCCTCTGTGAGTTCACAGTGCAGTGGCCTTGTCATGTCCAAAGGACACTTCCACAGCAGTCCCCTGCAACCTCTGCCACTCAGTCTGCTCCCAGTTACATGACAGAGTGTGATACAGATGCCCCCTTTGTGGCTGAGCGCTCCAGAGTCCATTAGCTTACTCTCTGCATTTTGAGTAGATGCGAGTCTCCGTATTAGTCACTGTCCACTGCGGGGGGTGGTGAGCTTCTCTGATGAGGACAGAAAGATGATGGCGAAGAATTCATGGATGTATTTTCAAACCTCAACATAGCCTGCCGATTGGCTGCAAATGACCTACCTTCCTCCCACATACAAAACATACTCACACCCACCCTACTCCACCTCCTATTCTTTGCAGCATCAGTGAACAATCCAGGCTGTTTTCCTATTAGTTTGGTCCTCATGGAAGGCAGCTCCTTGGTTGTAACTTCCAGTGCATCTCAGATACCCTTTCTATTGATGGAACTTGTGCACCAACACATGCAAAATGCAATAGATGGAACAGACCTAAAACCATTCCCATCATACTCCTGTTCAGAAGGAACCGAGTCCATGTTTAAATCCAGGCAGGCAAGCTGTGGATTTCTTGTTTGAGACTCAGTCTTGCTTCTACATGGACTCTCTGACTCACCCTCCCGACTCCTGCTTTGCCTTCTCAAGCATGCTCCCTCTCTCATAACAGGCAATCAAGTGCTCACACATGTAATACGTTGTCCCCTTGCTGTCTGGTGATGGAGCATGCTGGGTCTGAAAGCCTCTCCTCCCCATTTCCTATTGTTTCTGACCTCTTCAGTCCAAGCTAGTGACATTTATGCCATATATTTCTACTTAAACGTTTATGGGTCTTCTATAGTCTTTTTTGAGATCGGGTTAATTAGGCCAAAATTACAGTCACACGTGTTTTTAAGATAAAACTTCTATTTGGGTTTCTGCTGAGAGATATCTCCCTTAGGTCTCTTGGAAATCCTCTTACTGTGTTGACCCAGTTTTTGAGGCATTGTTCTGTCTTTTTCACAATTTCACAAAGGACTGGCCCTGTGCTGATAGGTAGGTAGGTCTTTCCCTGCCCATCCTCCAGGGCTGCAATAAGGCAGCTTTGTTGGCTTCATCCCCTGAAAGCTATGGTCTCTGGACTAACCAATGATATTCTCACTGACAGATGCTACTCAGATCTCAGCACTGTGTGCTCTTCCCTGGAGAGCCGGTCTATTAATATGGTCTGAGGACACAGCTTGCTGCCTTCCCAAGAGCTCCGCGTTCACGCTGGGCAGAGAGTGCACTTAATGATCCGACAAGTCTCAGGAGGCTGTGTAGGAAGGAATTGCGGCTGAGATCAGAGACCAGGGAACCCTGGGAAGCCTCTCTGCCTCTTTGTGGCTCACTATGAATCAGGGTCAGCATCCCTGAGCCGTTGAGAAGAACTTCTCTGTACATATGGGGTGGCTTCCACCGCAGGCTTCCGAGGAGCTCCTGTCTTGGGGAGCATGCTCCAGAAAGCCTACCATGTGGCTAGAGAGAGGGACGGGATGAGCTCTGCAGAGGTTCTGTGCAAGAGCTGGAAGCCACAGCCCTGATGGCGGTAGTGTTCACAGATCCTGGCTGGCACTGACCAGAACAGCCATCCTCTTAAATGCCAGGGTTAGACTCTCCATGGCTCTGTTCAGCCTGGTCTTGCATAGTCAATTGTTACATGCTCAGGCCTTGGAGCAAAGCTCTCTCAGTAAGCAGACTTGGGGATGGACAAAGGGAAAGGACTTAAAGTTGAACCACAACTTGGTTTATGAGATGAGAGGCCCTGGGTCATGAAGGCCAGAGTGTGGCTATAGATTTAGGCAGCATCTGAACGAGAAGAGATGATTGCTAAAACTCACACTGTCAGTCTAGGCGGGACAACTCTCAACATAGATGTGCTTGAGACTTTAGATTTCAGTTCTGAGGACCTTGATATCTCACTATGAGAAGTGCAGCTGGAGAAGGTCTTAGATCTTTCCAGAGTCATTAGGCTCGTGTAAGAGCCACATGCTAGGGTTTGACTGAGACAGAGTCATACTGTGTCGCCATAGGTGTCTTTAAACTTACTGTATATGCCTTAAACTCAGTATCTTCCTGCTTCAGTCTCACAAATACTGGGATTGTGGGCATGCACCACCCTGCCTGACTGCTGAGGTTTTTGACTGATTACATTTTTTAGGGTATAGTGCTTAATCTTGATTGCCATCTTGCTTGGATCTGGAATCAATTAAGAAGCCTGCTTCCTCTGCGAGGGTATTCCCAGGACAGATGAATTAAGGGGAGAAGACCTTCTTCCAGAAGCAGTGTTACCTGCTGCCTTCACTTCATGCTGATGAGGGAGTCTATCCTGCCACCCACCATTCTCCACAGTCACCAGAACCCAGATCGTGTCAGGCTTCCATTGGCAACCCAAGACCCCCCACAAACCCTTCAAACCTTCATCGCCATATTGGAACACTGAAGTATACAATCTCACGAGTAACCAAGCAGCTACCAGGTTCCTGGCCCCTCAGTGTGCAAATGGCCAGCACTGAATTGCTCAGCCCTATCATGTAATCTAATTCAATAAGCATATATATTCTGTCTTGTCCTTCTAAAGACCCCTGACTAATACAGGAAGTCTGTCTTATTGTCACCAATGACAATGGTTTCTGGTGCTTTTTCTTCCCTCCTAACTTAGCACAATGATTTGCCCATCCACACCATGGTTTGGCTAGTTTCTGCTGCTGTTCAGAGAACCAGCCTTGCCTCTGTGGCCCTCACCCACACAGAGTGAGGGCAGGTGCGTGCTGTGGGGAGGGGTGCTGCACTTTCAGAGCTATTCTCTGAGTTCTGTGGGGGTGCCGTCTCTTTTGACCACTCCCCAGGGTATCTTGTGAGACATCTCCACAGAAGCAATGCTTGGGGCTGCGGTATACCTCGGCTTGCATTCCTGCTAAGTTGCTTATGATTTTGAGTCTCCGCTAGGGACCTGTGTGTCTTGTGGAAAGCATGGCCTCCCTCGTGGGTGTGTCAGCAGGGACCTAGTCTCAGGAGATAGGACTTCATCCTCAGTGAGCACTCTGACTCGGTAATGGCTAAGAAGGCCACAGTGACTCTAGGATTTCAGGAGTGTATGCGTCCACTCATGCGCAGGACACTTGTCCAGACACTTTGAGGAACTCACTGACCTGTCCAGAGCTCTCCAGGTAAGTGGGGGAAATCATAGGATTTCAGAGGTATTAGACACATCCATGTCCCATCTCAGACAATAACAGCCCCACCCATGACAGTTTGCAAAGACAGGCAGGCGCTTTCCGTGCAACCAAGCCTCTTCCTTAAGAGAGCACACCCACCCACACAAGGCTGAAGGCAGGCAACCAGTCACTTCCAATTACACTGCCCCCTCACGTAACTGTCTTTGTCAGGTAGAAGAGCAGTGGAGGCAAGACCGGTCTCTGGAGAAAATTGTTTCTTTTGTGTGACTGTGACCTGGAGAATAAGGAGCCATTCCCAGGAAGACACATAATGATGGGTTAGCAAAGGCTGTCAGAGCTGGGCCATGGCTGCCAATGCCCTTGAGGGTGGTTGCCATCCTTCCGTCAGCCTCCTGCCGGCGCCTATCCCTGAGAAAGCTGTTATTCTGCTCGAGGACCCTCCCCTCCCGATGATGGCGAGGGAGGCAAGGCCAGCCTGAACTACGGACTCTGTCTCAAGAAGAAAAGGACAAAAAGGAAGAGGAGGAAGAGGAGGAAGAAGAAGCCAAGCTTAATCATATAACTAAAATCAAATATTTGCATACACTTGGTAAGGCTCAAAGCTAAAATTCTGACTAGCATAAGGTTCCAGAGATGGGATCGTGACCACTGTGCCACAGGGAAGGACTTCTCTGCCTCCACCCTCCCCAGGCCTATGTGTGGAACAAATGAGCAAGGCCAGGTGCAGTCACATGAGAAATGTTAAGAGGACTCAGGGAGACAATATATGCTCTGAGCACCAAGAGATGTCTGCCTGGGCTTGTCATCAGCTGGCAAAAGTCACAGCCACCTGCCACTCAAACTTTCCAGAGCCTGACCTCTCCTCATAAAGTGAGAAGGAAATATGCTGCTCTTGTATTGCCGTGACAGTTGTGAGAAGTCGATGAGATAATCGATGTGTTAAATATTTGGGGAAGTATAGAGATCCATGGCAAAAGAAAATACATATTTTCTTTTAGACACACAATAGCTTGCCAATATGATTTTCTTGGCTCACCGCTAAGTGGCTCCAGGAAGCTCATGAAAGCAATTTAAGGTTTGGTTAGGGTTTTTCTACCTTTCTCCCACTCCCCTCCCCTGGCCAGCAAGAGAAAGGATGGGGCAGGGTGAGAATTAGCCTTTCCAGAGGAAAGCAAGCCAGGACACTTGGTGGGCACTGGCTGGGGCTTGCCTTCCTTGTCTGCTTCTTCTCCAACTCTGTGCAGCAGACAACAGGCTACACAGGATGTGTGAATTAGTTGAGGGCTGCGAACCAGGTACTCCTTTTATTCCTTCACTCTCTCCCTCACCCCTCTCTCCCCTTCTTCCCTTTCTGTCCAGCTTCCCATCTTTTCTGCCTTCTTACATTTCTGCCAATCCTACTTTCTCTTTGGTATCGGTGATAATGAATTCTCAAAGATAATTGCCGGGTGATGCATCAGCTCTGACTTCAGAAGCCTCGTGATCTTGTTGGGACAGGTACCTGCACTGAAGCAGGTTCCTGTGTGCTGGTTGCCACTTCTACACCTTCCTGAACTGGGCCCTGGTTCATGTGTGGGTTAGTTCTTGCAACATGATCGACTGCAAAGCGTTTCCATAAAAACTACTTCCTCTCACGCTCCAAATACCTTGAGGCCAACAGGGGTGATAGGGGTGGATGTTGTGGTGAAGGTGGTGACGGCCCTGGTGGTGGTGATGGCGGTGACGGCCCTGGTGGTGGTGATGGTGTTGACAGCCCTGGTGGTGGTGATGGTGGTGGTTGTAGTAGGGTTGGTGGAGGTAATGTTGATAATAGAGGCAGTCATGGTTGTGAATATGGTTACGGTAATAGTGGTAATGATAAGAATGGTGGTAGTGGTGACAGTGGTGAAGATGGTGATGACAATGATAGTGATGATAGTGATCCTTGGGGTAAAGATGGTGACATTGGTGATAGAGGTAAGGATGGTGTTGAGAGTAACTATGGTAATGGTGATGGTATTGAAGGTAAGCAGGGATGATGGTGATGGCGGGGTTAGTGGTAATGAAGACAGTAGCAATAGTGATTATGTTGACAGAAAGCAGAGAAAGTGAGAGGCACCAAGACTCTGCTTTTCTGCCATAGCCCTTCCTCCTATGCTTCAATATATGGTTTCCTGCCTAAATGGGAACCCCCGTGGTAATTGCTTAGCTCCCTGGGTTCTCCCAGCCTTATTTTGTGGGCTTTTGGCTGGGCTGCCAGGAGCCTGGGAACTGAGCTGAGACCTTTGACAGGGGTGAGGGACAGGTGGAGATACGTGCCTCTTCCCCAGCCAAGGTGGGGCAGCCTTATTGGCCTGCCAGCAGAAAGCGCTACCAACATGTAGTCAGAAACTTCTCACCATCTACACAATGTGGTCATCCATGGCAAGCTGTAAAAGGACTTATATTCTACTCATCGGCAGGTTAGATACTCAGGGCAATGTATAGTCACCGGATGTGGCAATATTCTGCAGAAGGAACCTAGGATAGAGATCATCTCTAGCAGGCATAGCCTTGGCTCACACTAATACACTAGTCAGAAAGCAGTTGTATCAGGTAGAGGACATGGCTCAGTGGGTAAAGTGATTGCTGTGCAAGCACGAGGACATGAGTTCAATCCCCAGAACCCAGGTAAAAAAGGCCAAGCCTGGTGCACATACCTGCAACCCCAGCATTGGGGAGGTGGAGACAAGCGGATCCTGGGAAGTTGCCGGCCAGCGAGATCAAGATCCAGGTTCAGTGGAAGATCCTGTGAAGAAGAAGAAGAAGAAGAAGGAGGAGGAGGAGGAGGAGGAGGAGGAGGAGGAGGAGGAGGAGGAGGAGGAGGAGGAGGAGGAGGAGGAGGAGGAAGAGGAAGAGGAAGAGGAAGAAGAAGAAGAAGAAGAAGAAGAAGAAGAAGAAGAAGAAGAAGAAGAAGAAGAAGAAGAAGGAGAGCAATAGAGACAACAAATAGGTCTTTCTCAAATAGAGGTACACACTCAAATGCACACACAGAAGCTGCTGTAACCTGGAGGTTGCGGTTGCATCGTTGTCCCGGTAGAGAAAAGGAAGATGGCAGCCAGGTATCCAACATGTAGATGATTGTTGAAGCGTGAGATGTACAGAACATCTGTAGGAAAACGGAGACCCTTAGGGAAGCAGAAGACCTGCCCATTAAATCATCCATTTCCTAATCCAACATGAGTTCTAGAGATGTCTTCTATAAACGGAGACTGCTCTTTTGTTCCCAGTCGCCCAGACCTGAAAAATCACACAGAAACTATATTAATTG
This sequence comes from Myodes glareolus, assembly GCF_982192425.1. Lineage (NCBI taxonomy): Eukaryota > Metazoa > Chordata > Mammalia > Rodentia > Cricetidae > Myodes > Myodes glareolus. Next base: position 69,068,913 of record NC_142032.1, read on the forward strand.
TAACAGTGTTTGGCCAATAGCTTAGGCATAGTTCTAGACAGCCCTTACATCTTAAATGAATTCATTTCTAGTAATCTATGTATCACTACAAGGCTGTGGCCTACTGGTAATTTTCCAACGTCTGTCTACTTCGTCAGCTACAAGGCATCTCCTTGACTCTGCCTACTCTCTCTCTTTCTCTCTCTCTCTCTCTCTCTTTCTCTCTCTCTCTCTCTCATACACACACACACACACACACACACACACACACACACACACACACATATATATATATATATATATATATATATATATATATATATATATATTCTGCCTGACTTTACTCTGATAAGCCATTGGGCAAAAGAGCTTTATTCATTAATCAATAAAAGCAACGCATATACAGAAGGACATCCCACATCAGCCTTCAAATAGAAAGTCAGCTACGTGACCCTGGTAAATTGCATGACTCTTCTGTGCCTTGAGCTTCCAAACACTGTGATGAATGAATGAAGAATCTAAAACTTGAAGACACTGCCTGAATCCCAAGAGTCTTTGCTTAGAGAAAATTCTGGAATCCATTTCCTACTTTTTAACACCATGAGCCTCTTCTAGCTGTGGACCCAATTTTCTTTCACCTCTGATCACAGCAAACAGTGAAAGGGCTCAGATGTGAATATGTAGGAGAAAGGGCCTTTGTCTGGGTTAGGGATTCAAAAGCAGCAGAGGCCAGGCTGAGGCCACATTCAGTCTCTTGGCACATCCTTGACGCTGAGCTGTGGCGATCCGGGCCTGGAATCAGAACTCTCCGATGACTTCTGTGCAGATCTGTCACAGCCAGGATCTCCGAGGCTCCTGGAGGCCACGCTGGACCAACCACCAGGTTTGCGTTCCATCCCCAGCATCCCTCCCCAAGGGGATCCATACCCAAGACTGCAAGAACTGTGATCCTGACTCCTGCCCGCTGGACACCTGGGCTGCCAACTGAACACTTTCAAGCCATCGAAACCAAAGAAACTGTGCAGGCTTAACTTCAAGGCGAAAATAAAAGGGTGCTCACATCGAAAAGCACCCATTTCACCAACACTTCAGAGAAACGGGGTGGGGGGGGGGGGAGGCTTTGCCGTAGCCTCGCCATTATCATCGCCTTGCTTTTATGAAGTTTGCTCTCCGTGTGAAAAGGCCTCTGCCAGGCAGTGAAAGCCTGCAGATGTTGTCTGTATACCCTGCCGAGAAACCAAAAATATGCAGGTGTTTAAAAATAACCCTGCTTTTTGCAGGTAGCTCCTTATTCAATATTAAGTGTCCTCCTCTCCAACAAGAGGGTGCATAATGCTAAATTAACTGTTAACAAGTATTTTTAAATAGCCTAATTTATGCTAATTCAAAAATATTCCGTTCCCAAACTGATTATTTTTGCCTCCCAAATTGCTGCACCTTCCCATTAGCAGCTGAGGAGTCTGGGTGCTGGGAGCCAGCAGCATCCTGGGTGGCTTTCTCGACTCAGGTGGTTTCTGTGGATGCTTTCCACTACGGCCACTGCATGGCTCACTTCAGAAGCCCGGAGTGATGATCAATTTGTGCATTTAGGAGTGGGCCGTGGATACGAACCGTTGGAGCTGCTGGGGACTGAAACATGGTGCCAGCGTGGTAGAGGCAGAGGCTCATGGAAGCATGTATGAGGATGTGTTTTTATCTCTTAATGACCAGGGCACCCCTAGACACTTTCTTGAGTTTTCTTTGTTGTTGTTCACACACCGTTCCCAGCAAGAACATCCCCAATTCTAATGGTAGAAACAATTTTCCAAAGCCAACTTTCACCCAAAGAGGGTCCCTTTGCTTCCTCTTAAGTATGGATGCCGGCTTCATCTAGTGATAGTGGTGATGCTAGGGACCTCATAGCCTATCCTTCCATTTCCTTGCTATTGGCAGAAGAGCACCCTCCTACAGTTCCCTCATCTGGGGTGGTGGTCATTCTTCTTCTTGCCTTTGACTTGAAATCAAGAACAATAGGCCCCTTCCCCATGGCCTGGTCTCACTAAGTCTCTGCCCATGGCTCTAGGCACTCCTTCCCTTCATGCCTCGCTCACCTCTTCCTCCTGCTTCTGAACTATTTCCAGTTCATTCCCTGACACTGTGCCTTGGGCTCTTACTTAGTTCCTTCCACACCAGTTCAAGGCTCCACTCAAACATTGCAGCTCCAGGGAGCCGAGCTCACCTTCCTCCTCACCCGTGGGGACCACGGAGTCCTTTTATTTCTGGGTTTTGTATAGAATAGCCTCCCTTGAGCCTTACCGATTCTCCCCCAGAGGAACTTCAGAGACAACGTTAGCTCTGCTCACAGCAGACCAGGAGACTGAAGAAGGTCCCACCTGGCAGGAGCCCTGGAAACATTTGACAGAAATAGGAAAGGCCCTTTTGACTCTGAGTTCACAAGCTCAGAAAGGGACTCACCTTTGCTCTTTGGGTTCTGAGTGGAGACTTTGCTGTTAATGTTAGTGGTGACAATACACAGACTTGTTAGTGGATGTGGTTAGGAGACTCAGAGAAGTTGTTGAAAATCTGGTCAGTTTTCCTGGGGGAAAGGTATCTCCAGCATTTGTGAGTGATACTCTCTGACAGGGCACTGTGCGTTGCTCTCCCTGCATCCTTCAACGTAAGCTGTCTCCTGGGTACCATACTATCCCTCTTGCTGTAGTGTGGTTTTTCTTCCAATGAGGATTTTTTTTGTACATAGCCTCAACATGGACATTAAAGCCAAGAAGTCAACGTTGACTGCATGGGCGTGGCTACTTTCCCGTTCCCTGTGACCAAACATTTGACAAGAAGCTACTTAACGGAGGAAGACAAGAGGAGGGAGGGAGAAAAGAGGGAGAATGTGAGAGAGAAGGATGGAGGGGGAAGAGAGGCACAGAGAAGGGAAAGAGAAGGAACGAGGGGTAAAGAGTGAAGAGACAGGAGAGATGAGAGGGTAGAGGGAAGAGGGGGCAGGGAAGAGTGGAGAGGGAGAATGAGGAGAAGAGAGGGGGTATAAGGAATAAAATGGGGAGAGAATAGGTGATGGGGAGAAGATGGAAGAGAAGGGAGAGGAGAGGAAGAAAAGAGTGGAGAAGGAAGAATGGGGAGAGGGAGATCGAGAAAATGAGGGAAGGGAGAGAAGGGAGATGGAGACAGGAGAGAGAGAAGGGAGAGGAGAGAAGTGAGAGAGAAGACAGAGAAAATAGATGGAAATGGGGAGAGGAGAGGGGAAGAGGGAAGGAGGTAGGGACAGAGTGAGAGAGAGACAGGCACACACACACACACACACACACACACACACACACACACAGGCTTAGGTTAATAAAGTGCTCATACCATGTGACTTCAAACTTGCAATGGGCAACTGACTACAAAGTCAGGCCAAGGATGTCTGGTCTTAGGGCCAGAATTATTTTTTCTCCAGAAAATTGTTTTCTTTGTCAGGTCTCAGATTGATTTGCTGAGGACCACCCACATTATTAAGGGACTCCCCTTTACTAAAAGTCAATTGAGCTGGGCGGCGGTGGCGCATGCGTTTAGTCCCAGCACTCAGGAGGCAGAGCAGGCAGCTCACTGTGAGTTCGAGGCCAGCCTGGTCTATAAGAGTTAGTACCAGGAAAGGCTCCAAAGCTAGAGGAACTCTGTCTTGAAAAACCAATTAAAAAAAAGTCAATTAATTACAGATGTTGATCCTACCTACAGATGGCTTCCTGGAAACACCCACAGCTGTGCTGAGTAGTGGATAAGACTCCCCCAAAGGAGCACAGTGGGCCATGTCTGTAATCTCAGCAATCAGGAGGCTCAGGCAGGACGTTTGTCTTGAGTTCTGCACCAGCCCAGGCTACAGAGCAAGGCCCTATCTCAATAAACAAAACAAAACAAACTCAAGGAAATACAAACAAACAAGAAAGATTGTATCATACCTTTAATGTCCAGGGCTAAAACCAATTTAGCGAATTTATTAAAATGAGCTTCATCTGAGTCAAACAGGAGGGCTACTTTCACTTCCTTTTGGTCCTAGGACACTAATTTAGGCCCCAGAGCAAGCATCAAGTACAGCAGATAATGTAGGTGAGGGGTCAACAGGGTCAGCCAAGTTTAGGACACTTGGGTCAAAGGATTAGAGAGTCCCCGCTCTTCTGAGCACACCCCACAAGACAGTAGATTTACAGAGTTCTAAAAGGCATGGGGAGAAGACAGGGGGAAAGATACCAAATAGACTTTTAAAAAAGGAAAATATATAAAATTAAATATAGAACTAAAAAGAAAAGACCGAAAGGTATTAAATCCACAAAGACTTCCATGAACACGACCCATGAAGCCCAGTGCCATGGACGAATCCAGAGCAGAAGATAATAGAATCTGTAAAGAATTAAAGAGATCAGATCTTTACATGAAAGAATAATCTTAAAATTGATTTTTAAATAATTTCTTTAGATACTAGGTGGCAATCTTCAGGCACCAAGGGTGGTTTTTAAATAGGAAAAAAAAGATTTTTCCATTTATAGGATAAATCTTAGATACTACTCACTTTGAATACGGATGTGGGGGAAGTACATATTAAATTGGATAGTTAAAAGTAAAGGTGAGTTTTTAATAGGCTAGAGAGCATTCTGGAGGGCCAAGGAAATAAAGCCAAATTTAAGTAACTCTGTGAGAGCTAAACTTGGCCTTGAACTTCCTAACAATCAAAGAAAAATAGAACACAAGAGACTTGCCTTCCAGTTTTAGAGTTTGCATTCACGGTGATGCAATAATGCACCCCAGAGGGCGAAAATTGAATCTTGGTGAACAAAAGCATCTTCTTATTCAAAAGATATTCACAAACCACACACAGTATCTGGGGTGGTTAATAACAATTGTCACTCTGACAGGATCATGAGTCACTGAAAGAGACAAAACTCTGGGCGTGGCTAGAAGGTATTTTCTAGGCTGGGTTAATGGAAATGGACTGGAGTACTGGAGTGAAGGGAAGGGAGAAAGTGAGCGAGAGCCTCCACTCATCCCCCCCATGCTTCTGGACTGCAGATGAAATGTGACCAGCTGCCTCATGCTCTGATGGCCATGCCTTCCACACTGAACCTTCAATCTGTGAGCTAAAACTCCCCCTTCATCCCTAAGTACCTCGTGTCTGGTCACAATAATGAGAAAATAGCCGACACAGAACACTTGAAGAAAAATTTACCGTGAGAAATGGTGAGGATGAAAAATATGTATTGAAAGGTTCTGTAAAGGGTGGCTATGATGTTGGGAACCCTGTCCTAGAGGAGAGGACCTATCAAGGCATCTCTCCAGTCCCCCAGACAGCTATCTTATACTTAGAAGTTGTTGTAAGTCGTAGTGGGGCAGCTACTACACATGAGAAAGATGCCCTGAAGCATCTTGGCTTCTCCAGAGGCCACCCCACACTGGTGAGGGCAGACACGCAAACACTTTATTATGGACTGAATATGTGTTCAAAGAAGGGAAATGAGGGCCCCTCGCACTGCATGGAGGACCCACTGCTGTCTAACATCTAGCGTGTTAGGTCCTGGAGGAGGCTCTCAATCATCCAGGCATCTCAAGTTCAACCACTCACCTGAGGACAAAGTCCTCTCTCAAGTTATCAGCAACAGAGGCCTCGACCACGCCCAGTCAGGAGGGAGGTCCCACCGGTGAGCAGCTGGGAGCTCTCGGGTCCAGCTGGGGAATGAAGTGGGGGAGTGTGCAGCTCTGGCTTAGACTGTGAGGGCATGTTCACGGATGGGTATTTTTTTTTATCATAATGTAATTTTTATTGAATTTACTGAGCTATACATTTTTCTCTGCTCTCCTCCCTTCATCTCCCCTCCCTTTCAACCCTCTCCCATGGTTCTCACACTCCCAATTTACTCAGGAGATCTTGTCTTTTACTACTTCCCATGTAGATTAGATCTATGTATGTCTCTCTGAGGGTCCTCATTGTTGTCTAGGTTCTCTAGGATTATGATTTGTAGACTGGCTTTCTATGCTGTTTAAAAACCACTTAAAAGTGAGTATATGTCTCAAGATGCATTAAAAAGCTGTTCTGCAGAAGGAAAAAAAAAAGTGAGTATATGTGATAATTGTCTTTCTGGGTCTGGGTTACCTCACTCAATATGATGTTTTCTACCTCCATGGATGGGCTTTTTTTTTAATAGATTCTGAAGTAATGTTTATGGATGGATGGGCATTCTGATGCAGACTGAGGACATGTTCATGGATGGGCATTCTGATGTAGACTGTGAAGGCAAACATGTTCACGGATGGGTATTCTGATGTAGACTGTGAGGACATACATGTTCATAGATGGGCACTCTGATATAGACTGTGAAGGCATACATGTTCATATATGGGCATTCTGATGTAGACTATGAAGACATACATGTTCATGGATAGATATTGCGATGTAGACTGTGAGGACATGTTCACGGATGGGCATTCTGGTGTAGACTATAAAGAAAGACATACATGTTCACGGATGGGCATTCTGATGTAGACTTTGAGAACATGTTCATGGATGTGCATTTTCTACCTGGGTTCCAAACCAGAGGCAATGAAATGGGAATGATTCAAAATTATAAGTACGAGCATACATACTTAGAAGATATTTTCACAACATGGCTGTTTAGCAAAATAGCAATGACCTCCCCAGCCATGGACCCTGGACTGGGAACTATCTGTGTTAATACCCATAGACCTGGACTGCTCTCAACTTTGCTCAGAAAAGGTTCTTTCTGCAGTGGACAATAGGCAATTCAGGGACACATAAGTGCTATGAATAAAAGACTGAGTGCTCCTTCCTAAGTGGGACATCTATGTTAGCGTCCCACCCTCCCAAGGAGGGCTCAGGGAGCATCACTGAAGAGGAAGCAGAAAGGATGTAGGAGTGGAGGATATGGGGGTGGTGCTATGAAATGCTGTCTGCTGGGTCTGACCCAGCTAAGCAGCCAGGAACTCCCAGCAGCTGTGGTTACCTACACAAGATCAAGCCAGGAAAAATCCTGGCATGGATGGGGTAGACCATCTCCAGGCTCTACTTCTTAACGAGAAACTATTGGGAGGGGGTGATAATTATTTTTTTTTTGAGGCTATGGCTACTGCTAGGTTTCCCATGCTCCTGTGAATGGTCTCACACTCATGCATATGCTACTAGCAGACTTAGCGTTATTTAAAAAAGAAGAAGAAGAAAAACAACAGAGAAACCCTGTTTTGAAAAAACAAAACAAAACAAAAATTATTAATAAAATTTAAAAAAGAAAAAAGACATTAAGTTGAGCTAGGAGGATCTGTATGAGGGATGAGGCTGGAGGCAGGGAACGACAGGTGGTAGTAGCTATGGTTATATTTCACTGTATGCATGCGTGAGAGTCCTCAAGATACAGAAAAGGCTTTCAAAATTAAAGAACAATTATGTTTAAGGGCTGAGAAGATGGCTCAGTTGGGAAAGTGTTTACCACACAAACATGAGGGCCTGAGCTGCTTGAGGTCTAGGATCCATATGCAGAAGCTGGGGGTAGTGATAAACATTTATAATCCTAGTTCTGGGGAAGCAGAGACAAGCAGATCCCTGAGGTTTGCTGGCCAGCTAGTCTTTACAATCTTTACAAGGTTACTGCAGAGCTTCTCATGGGGGCTGACCTCACTTTAGGCTTGAGGTTCATGTGATCTGCCTCAAAGAACAAGATGAAGAAACAACTGAGTAAGACATATGGGTCTTACTTCTGACCCCTACGCTCATGAGCAGACGTGCACACCCATGTGCACAAATACATGAGTGTACACACAACACACACAATTATGTTTGAGGAAGATGGGTGGGTACATATATAAGTGTGTGTTTGTCTGTTTTTTCATTAAGAAAATAGCATTTGTATTTTATGTTGAATGATAAAAGAGGCCAGACACTGAGTCCTTTTTAAATAACATTTATTTTTCATTTGTCAGTGATTAACTTTCAACTCTCCTAGAACAAACAATATCATGATCATAGTGAATAAAAAAATATAGATGATCAAATAAAAATATTAGGTTATACCAAGTTAGTTTTTTAAAAAAAAATCATTTTCCACCAACATTTTCAGGACCTTGGGAATCTGGACAACAATTTAAATTTGTGGGATTTAAAAAACAAATATTTCCAGCAGTTAAACATGAAAAAGACACATTGGAATTCATTTATAGAGGCCCACTAGAGTAAACAAGGGTCTCAGACACTCACAGGAGCTCTGAGAACCACCATATATACAAACTTCTGTACACAATGAGAACACAGAGGAGCCACCCAACTAAAACCATATTTAAAAAAAGAATGAAAATTCACCTTCCTATGCTTGTATTTATTTTCCATTTGATCCGGTATTTTAATGGTGTCTCCACTCCATATATTAGTATCTCTTTAGTAATTGAGAGATATCCCTACTTTAAATTATGCCAAGGGAAATCAAGATCTTCTCTGAAGGAGCACACTTAGTTGCTTGATGTCAGCTGAAGTGACACTCAATCACACAAGTCACACCACAGATGCAGTAAGGATGGGGCTGAGCTAGAGTCTGGGCGGCTGTGGAGGCAGCATGAGGATCCTTATAAGTTTACTGCATAGCTTCTCACGGGTGGGGGTCAGGAGGAGGGGCGGCCTCATCCCTCCCACTTGGCTAACTCACATCAGCCAAGCTCTCTGCAAATGAATTCAAGTCATTTGGCACAAAGGGAAGGATGTCATGGCAAGACTGAGGCCATCTTAAAGGCTGATACACTCAGAGGCCCCAACTTAAAAAAAAGCAAAAATCCAGAGTATGTATAACTTGGCCTCATTCCCACTGCACTCTGAGATACTTAGGGCCTCTGGTCCCACGGCTAGGAAGGGCTCCTTTCCAGAAAAAAAAAAGCCATCACACTAAGATGAGCCACCCCAGGTCCTGGAGGAGGTCATCGGCAGGCACAGTAGATGTAAAAGGAGAAAGGAGGAGAAGCTTTCGCATCCCAGGGCAATCACTGCACGATCCCGGAGTCCACCGAGGTCTGCTTGCGGGTTGTCTTCGGAGGGGGAGGAGGTGGCGTTTTGCTGGGCAGTGGAGGCGGCTGTTGCTAGGAAACAGGAGTATAAAGAAGCCATCATGTTATTGGTGTCCTCAGAGGAGCACCTGCTTTTGTTGATGTGGTTGCTGTTTGTTTTTCTGGGGTCTTACTTGACATGGCAGTGGGGAGTCAGTCTGAACACTTATGATGGGAAGTGACCTCTCCTGGTGACCTGGCTCCACTCTGCCTGGCTTTTTGCCAGCATGTCAGCTACCTCACCCTGGCTGCCCTGCAGCCACGGGATTTTCTGACATCTGAGTCTATGTACATGGTGAGCGCTCCCCTGAAAAGCATGGCATCACTGTTTGTGGTTTTAGATTCAGGTGTCATTGGTTTAGCAACAGATCTGTGTCCAGAGAAAAGTCTCTCCAGGGTATGAGAAGAACCCCTTGCCTTCTGAACTGACAACCCAGGTCAGCAAGTTTTCTCAGGAAAGTAATGTTTTACAATTTGTGGGTCACCCATGCTCTCGCTCAGACTGGAAAGTAGCCAAAACCTGGACCCGCAGAAGCTGTGGTCATAGCTGTAGGTGAAGGAAACTGTATTAACAAAAGTAAGGGACTGGCTGTATTGGTCCACAAGCAACAAGGTACCTTGGGTTTCTAGTATGGTTTCACTGTAAATGTTTCCTCCCTTGCAGTCCCATGTGTTTGAACACTTTGACTCTTGCCCTCTATGTCAACCCTTGGGAGACAGAGCCTTGCTGGAAGAAGGAAGATGCTGGTGGCAGGGGAGGCCTTGAGGCTTATCTCCAGGTTCTCCATCCTCTCCTTTATCTGCTCCCTGTTCGGTGACCTATGAGCAAGTATCTTCCACAAGCTCCAGTCAGGTCAGGGCTGCCTGCCATCATGCCTTCCCCTCCCACGATAGACTGTGAGCCCTCAAACTGTGAGCCCTCAAACTGTGAGCCAAACAACCCTTCCCTTCCTCTGCTTCTAAGCCTGCATCACAGAGATTAGAAAAGTAACAAACGGAGTATACCTTCCAAAGAAGAAAATAAACACACAGCTGTAAAGCCGGCAGAAAAACCACCTGCCCTCTGTAAATGGCTCAGGTGGCCACTGCACTACTGCTCTTGGGACCCCCATGACCACCACAGACACTGACAAGAGTTGCCTGGGAGATGTGCCTCTATCACCCAAGGGTACAGTGAGTGAGCAGATAAAGAAACTGGCAGACTAGGGGAGGTGGAAGCCTACTGCAGGCAGAAGTCTCAAGAAATGTTCAAGAGCTACCATGCAATGTAAGGGCACGTGTCACAATCTCTCAGCAGAGGCTGGAGTGAGTCTGCATGTGAGAGAAGGTTCTCAAGGGCAGATTCGTGACACAGGACTCACTGCCCTAGCCTGATCCTGATTCACAGACAGGTAAATACACAATCACCCCAGTGACGGATACAGAGGGAAGAAGCTCCGTCTCTAACACTAGCCATTTTACAGAGCGAAGTGGAGCCCTTGGAAACTGGCTCAGTTATGAAGCGCTTGCCAAGCAATCATAGGGACCTGAGAGCAGATCTCCAGAACCCCAGTGAAAAACCAGGCACAGCAGTGCAGGCCTCTAATCCCTGCCTAAGAGACAAGAGGATTCCTGGGCTTTGCTGGCCATCCAATCTAGCCCAATCAGTGAGATTCAGGTATAGTGGCAGATCTGTCTCAAACAATAAAATGGAGAGCAATTAAAGAAGACATCAGATGTCAACATCTGGCTTCCACATGCAGATATGCCATGTCCAGAGGCACCTATACACACACACACACACACACACACACACACACACACACACACACACCCTAAAGGAAAGTAAAGAGTACATTTGTAAGTCTTTTTAAGGTTGGTGTGCACTGTGAGGAAAAAAAAATAAAACACAAAACACTGATCTGATGGTCTGGAACATCCATTGTAGGTGTGTTTACAGGTGAAAGTTATGGTGACACCCAACAGAGAGTAACTGCAGTCAGGACCAACACGGTCCGAGGAAAATACAGGGTTAGACGCCCAAGAGGCCTTTAATACCAAGCAGGAGAATGCTGGGTTTATCACCATTAAGCAAAATGATAGCTCACATGACTGGCCATATGAGTCACTCTGAAATGAATGACAGCTTAAAATGGCAACAACTGGAGATAGAGCCACCGACCAGCCTGAGGCCGATCGATGAGAGTGACGGGAGGCTATCGATCACCTCCCACAGCAGATGAACGATCATTAGCCAACGCCGGCTCTCAAGGCCCGTGCAGAGGGAGGCACCTGAGAAGATGCCTCAACTAATGACGCCACACTAACCACCGGCCTGTCACCCAAAGTTGAGCTCAGGCTCCAAATTAAACCAGAAACTGATCGCAAAGGGAGCTGGGTAATTAATCTAATTGAATTTGCACCCGCTTTTATAGAACCGCAGCTAGCGCTTGCCGGTCCCTCACTTAATCACAAATGGTACTGACAACTTCGGATGATGGATCTGTCCCCCTGTGTGGATGGGTGACAGAAATGGACTTGTTCACACTTTCAAGTTCAGAGGTTTCCAATTATGGGAGGACCTGGTGTGTGTGTGTGGGGGGGGGTATTTTGGGGTTTCTAATTTAAAAAAAGGATATAATCAACTAATTAGGAGCAACACACTAAAGAAGTGGAGGTTCCTCTCCTCCAGTCCTTGGGTCCCCTTTTGGGCTGGAGAGTACAGTTTACATTTCAGTAGCTGCCTGAGCCCTCCGTCCTTGTAGAATACCCCTTCTCCAGGGCCAGCTCCCCAGCTGACATGTCTATTTCTACATAAATGACACTTTGGCTTCAGAAGAGCCACCTGCCTCTCACAGGTCACAGGAAAAGTCCTATGGTGGCATCTTCTAAGTCGCTCTCCACCTTATTTGAGACGAGATCTGTCATGAAACCTGGCGCTCACCAATCTGGATAGCATGGCTGGCCAGTGAGTTTCAGGGCCCTTCCTGTCTCCCCAGTGCTGGGATGGCAGGTGCCTGCCAACATGCCTGGCGTTCTTATGTGGGTTCTGGTGGACTGAACTCAGGTCCCATAATTTGCATGGCAAGCATTTTACCTATTGAGTTGTCACTTCAGCCCGCCTTACTGCTTCCACAAGAAAAGGAAAAGGAGTGTGCAGAACACCCAGTAAAAAAGTCACCCCAAGAAAGAAAAAGAAATGGCACGAAGCTTTATTTTTATTATGACTGAAGAAAAACAAATTCTCTGTGCCTTGTAGGAGCCGCCAGTCAATCTCACGTCATCAGGGCTTTTGGGGGCTCTGGGGGCCTTAACGTTGCGTTACGGAAGCTGACCAGCAAAAAGTATGACCAACTGTACAAATATGGGCTGGGGAGTTTTACTCTCCAAGCAAGGTTGATTAAACTTTAAAAGGCCACGACTATCGTGACCTGGTAGTGGGGAGTTTGGAGCGGACATTTCCGCCATGGCTGTGCCGCCTCCCTGGCCTTTCTTTCTCTATTCACGGGACCGGGGCCACGCATGACAGCAGCTGTGAGGACCCACTGCGGTGTGGCGTTGAGGACTTTTCTCTACTGTTTGCATTAGCAGGCAGGCCCGAGGCAGCTCATCAGGAAGCACATTAGACATAATTAATGACTTTAAAAACAGTGTCTAGTGGGGACCAGTACTGAAGAGGGGTTCAGGCTGGCTGCTCATGAATACTGCTAGTAGAATCCAGGTACAAAACTTGAACCAAGAATTTTTTGGGGGGCACTTGAGAGCTGATGAAACAGTGAGGTGGGGCATGCAGTCTCTGCAACAAAGAGGACCCCTTCTGTGGACTCTCCAGGCAGCGAGTGCCTGTGGTCACTAGGGACCTGTCAGTGTGACAGCAATATTGCCCAGAGGAACTAGAGGACCGAGACGGTGGGAAACAAAGGAAGCCTTCCCCATGGAACAACATTATTTTAATGTAGTCAGACCTCTTGGCATCGATGCTGCTGGCAGTATTAACAGCTCAAAGATTGACATTTCCATCAGAATGACTTGGGAGCAAGGGGGATGGCTGCAGCACCAGAAGGGAGGCAGGGCTGCCTGCAGCTAGGGCTAAGAGGAAGAATCACAGATTGTGTACATGCCAGGCCTCACTCCTCGAATCTTCTCTCAGAATCAAACCCAGGTCCATCCTGCGCTGTTTTCTCATGGGTCCGAGGGAAACCTACTGAGATTCGGAAGGTTGGGGGCGGTAACTAAAAACCCATGGTTTAGATCCCACTTACCCGCTGCGGGGGAGGAGGCGATGTGGGTGAGCCCAACAGATCCTGGTTTTCCATCAGATTCCCATAATCCGCCATGTTGCCTTTGAGGGGCAGAGGGGGTGGGATATCAGCTGCATCCATCCCCGTCATGCCGTTCAACTCCAGACCTGGAATAAGCAGAAGGAGTTACAATGGAACCAGAAGGCCTCCTGGGCCTCCCCTGTCTTTTCCTCCTTTGCAGAAACACTTGCCAAAAGGGCAGAGAAGAAGGCAAAGAGGAGTGGAGAATACAAAGAGTGGAATTCTCCCGATAGAATGTTCTAGAAAGGAAACTTGAGAGTACCAGTACTCGAAACAACTTATCAATTCACTTTGTAAAATCTACTGTCCATGAGCCTCCTCTTTTGTGGCATCCACACAGTTGGTGTGACAAGGGCTGTGGACACTTTGACGGACTGTGTGGTCAGCCTGTCACAGTTGCTTACTGGGAGAGCTCAATGGGTCTCGTCCAGTGATGGGCACACAGCCAGCAACTACCACACACAGTTTCCTCACCAGGGCAATCCCGTGACTCTAGACAGAAAGGGTCCAGCAGTCGTTTTCCAGAGCCAAGGGAGGTACAAGGGGTTGTGAGCACAGACAAAAGTGGCCATTTGTAAGGGAGGAAGGATCACTAAGGTAGGCTGATTTCCATCACGTTTTTGCTGAGGCTCTTGGAAAAGATGTTTTATTTTAAAACAAAGAGAAAAAACGAACACATTTACTGATGGGTGTTTCTAGAGTTTTCTTAAGTTGTTATCTGATAACAGGGGAATGGTAGTGTGGTTGAGAAGTGAGCATGGAAGACCTGGCATGGAGCTTGAAAAGCAGTGGTCCTCAGGAATGGCACTTAGGTGCCTATATCACTGTGGTAAAGCAGATGTGACATAACACTTGTCATTTCATCCTCCTTTAGTGTGCAGGCCTGTGGTAGTGACAGGCTGACAGGGCTGTGCAGCCATCTGCCACCTCTAGTAGAAATTTCTCTGCATTAAGGGATAATTCTTTCACTGTACACCCCACTAGACACAGAATCCCAAGGCCCCAGAACACACTGGCACCCAGTGGCTCTCAAAGCTCCTTTTTGAGGCAGGGACTCTGGCCCTGGGTTGGGTCATGTATCCTCTATTTGCTGAGCTCTGGCGCTGAGGGTTCAAACCTTCTTTTTATTTAGACAGAAAAGGGGAGATGATGTGGGTTTCCCCTGTATGCTATGAATATGTTTTATTACCATTGGTTAAAAAAGAAGCTGCTTTGGCCTATAGCAGGGCAGAGTAAAGCTAGGTAGAAAATCCAAACAGTGATAAAGAGGGAGAGTAGGAGGAGTCTAGGAGACGCCACGTAGCTGCCCAAGAAGCAAGAGGCAACAAACCACGAGCCTTGTGGTAAAATATAAAACAATAGAAATGGGTTAATTTAAGATGTAAGAGTTAGTTAATAAGAAGCCTGAGCTAATAGGCCAAATAGTTATAATTAATATAGTTTCTGTGTGATTATTCAGGTCTGGGCAGCCAAGAACCAAAGAGCAGTCTCCCCTTACAGGTTTCTGTTTGAGCTGCTGAAGTCTAGATTTCCCACCGCAACCCAAAGGACGGCCCCCAGGTGGCAGGTGTTCATCTAACTTTCAGTCTGCTGCTGGAGAGAGGGTCCTGAACAGTCTGTTGCTGGGGAAAGGGTCAGGGGCCCTTAAGGAAAAACATCTTATGTTCCACTTACTGGATTGAATGCTGAAGCTGAGCTTGGCTCTCGGTGTGACTGGAGGGGGTGTCTGCTGGGGTGATGTTGGAGACACAGAGAAGCGCCTTTCAGTTCCAATGACATTGATCACCTGGCTCTTGGGTCTTTGGGGCCGCAGGGGACTTATCTGTGTTGAGGTACAGAAAGAACAAAGGTCTATAGGGATTGATGTATCTTTCCTAAAACCTATGCTGAAGCCCCAACCCCAGTATCTCACAAGCCCACCTGAATGTAGGATCTTGCAAAGGAAAGGACCCAGTTAAGACGATGTCACCATGGCCCCTAATCCAACAAGACCTTTTGAACAAAGGGTGTTTGGACATCATGCAAACAGGGAGAGCATCATGGGAAGATTAAAGCAGAGGTGGAGTACTGTTGCTACAAGTTAAGGACACCAAACATGGCTAGCCAGTCCAAAGGCCACAGGCAGTGTGGAGCAAAATCCCTCACTGCCTTGGCATCAGGCAACACCATCCACACCTTGATTTTGGACTTTTAGCTTCTAGAACTGGTAGAGAACAACTTTCTATAGTCTGAGTCGCTCACAGCGAAGACAGTACTTTGTTATGGCAACCTGTCCCCACTAACACAGAACTTCATTCGAATCCTCAACTCAGCCTTTGGGGATGGACTGGCCTAGAACTTGCTATGTACCCAAGGATGACCTTGAACTCCTGATCCTGATTGTCTCCACCTCTTGGAAGCTGGAGTGCCAAGTGTTGGGGATTGAACTCAAGGCCTCAGGCACACTAGCCAAGCACTCTGCCCACCAAGTTGTGGTCTGAGTCCTCTACAGGCTCCTTGAACACAATATGAAAGTGGAGGAGAGTAGCTGAGAGCCACTTATGTACCTAGTGACAACACCCAGGGATGCTCCCAAAGGACTATGAATAGAACAGAAAGCCAGGTGTGGTGGGACATACCTTCAGTTCCAGCACTCAGGAGGCAGAGGCAGGTAGATCTCTGTGAGTTCGAGGCCAGCCTGGTCTATAGGACAGTCAGGGTTGCACAGAGAAACCATAAAACAAAACCCCCAAAACAACAACAACAACAACACAAAAACCTAAAAGAATGAACAGGAGTCTCCTGTTGCCCTTGTTTCGTTTCTTTGAGCTGTGCTATTATCAGGCAGGAGTTCCATTTTTCCTCTTCCTGCTGGCTTTGGGCTTTTGGGTGTACTTGACTTTCCCCCACCTGAGCCCTTTCCCCTGTTTAACATCAGTAAATTTAATTTATATTTTTCTTACAGCTTGGTCTCAGATCTTGCACATCAGGGAACACCAGCAATTACAAAATAGTCTGAGGTAGGATTTATTCAGAAGCACTATTAACCTGGCGGAAAAGCAGGAGAGGAGGCTGTCTCTTAACCTGGCGGAAATGTAGGCGAGCTGTCTCCCGGAGGGCCTGGCTCTGGTGGATTCACCTTAATCCTGGGGCATGAGCTGGTTTTGCGGGGGAGGGAATGGCAAGAGCCAGAGGGTCTTTGTATCTGCCTTAGAAGAGAACCACAAAACCAGCTCCAACAGGGTGAGGTCCTGGGCACAGAAGAGGCCCTCTGATAAATGAACAGCACATAGCCTCAGCCTACACATCCAAACCATTCTATAGAGATGGTGTGGGGGCCATGCCCAAGCACTGCCCCTTCTCTGTGGAAACGGAGAGTGCTCCCCCCCCCCACTTAGCCTTGCTGTCTGGCTACAAGTCTGGCTCTCTAGGGAAGAGGGGCCTATGAGCTGGGGAAGCGAATGGGGCAGTCAAGACCTTCTCTCACTCTTCCTGCTCCTAACACAAAGCTTCAGGATGATTTCCTGGGGAAATGCAAAAAGGTAGCTTGGAGGCCCAGCTTTGAGAGGCTCAGCTAAAGGTCACGGTATTGTTAAAGATGCAAATCAAGAAGAAAGCTGAGCCAGGATCCAAAGGCAGGGTTCTGGGAAACACCACAGAAGCCAGGGAGACCAGTGTGTAGGTATATTGAGGGGGAGCCGGAGCAAGAACAGAGTTCTGGGAACACTAAGGGGCACTAGAGTCAGCATGGACCATGTAGTTGTTTTCCAATGTGACTCCTTCCTAGGTGACCACATAAACATCTGTGTCCAGTAGCCTGGAGGAGGCCTCCACGTGCACAGATGTGCTGTGCACCACACCTGACCAGTGGGTAGGACGCTGCTGTGGCAGCCCTGGCCATTCTGAACTGCAGGCACCTACTGAGAGCGAAGCCAAGGCTCTGTCCTCTGGCCTTGTGTAGCTTCTGTGATCTGAGAGGTCCACATGGTGTTGCACCTGGCCCTGTCACTAGCAGGTGTTGCCCCAGGAGTGCGGCCATCACTGAGAAGGACAGACATTCTACCGCGCTGGCTCGGCAGCAGCTGTGTCCTTGGATTTGTCCTCACACGATTCAATAGGGGTCCTTTTGGCTGCGGGCTCAACTTTCCTGGGGCCCAGTTTTAATATCTTAAATCAGAGCTTAACCAAAAATGACTGCAGAACCGTGCAGTCACCGGGACTCTGAGTTAATATTTCAAAGAAGGAAGCTGAGCCAACCAGTTAGAATTCTGTGGGACCAGAGAGGAGATCTTGCCTCGTGAGGGTGCTGGAGGCACAGCTTTCTAGAGTAATGGGCAGACTCTAGTCTGCCAAGTGGCTCACCAGAACCTCTCATGTATTGCCCGGTGCCCAAACATTTAAAGCCAGTCTTGACTGGCGCTTCCTGGGCCCGATGCCCTTGGCCACCAGTGTCTGCACCAAGACATCAGAGCCCGGCTCCAGGGAGAGTGCCTGTCCACAAGCCAGGGAGCCAACGGCCTTCCCGAGCAATGCCACAGCTCTGGTACCTACATCTGCCTTCCACCTTGAGTCAAGCAGGCAGCATGACTGTTATTGATGCTGGAATGTTCCCTCTGACATGTTTTCGTCTTGTTAAGAACTGTGCCTGGCTGGGCCGTGGTGGCCCGTGCCTTTAGTCCCAGTACTTGGGAGGCAGAGGCAGGCCGATCTCTGTGAGTTAGAAACTAGCCTGGTCTACAGAGTGAGTTCCAGGACAGGCTCCAAAGTTACAGAGAGAAACCCTGTTTTGAAAAACAAAACAAAACAAAAAAAAAACAAAACAAAACATGTGCCTGGTTCAGAATTTGGTGAAATGTCCTTAATCATAGCCAACATGGAGCTGCGGCCCAGGGAGACATGTTCCGGCCACTTGCCAGTCAAGCACTATCCATGTCTCTCTCTCTCTCTTTCTGAAACACTCTCTGCCTCATTTCTCTATTTAGACCCTAAGCACTACAGTGTGCTTCTGCGGGGCCTCGGACTAAGACTCATCTTAGAGCATGCTTACATTTTACTTTACTTATTTTGCTTTGTATATGCATGCACGTGTGTGCCTGCACATGCCCTGGCACATGCATGGAGGTTCACAGGGCAACTCGTGGAAGTCAGTTTTCTTCTACCACATGCATTCTGGGGATCACACTGAGATCAGCAAGTACGGGCCATCTTGCTGGCTCCACACGGAGCAGATTACAACCCTCAGGCAGTGACTACGGCTTAAGAATGTCAGTCAGTCAGGAAGGTGTAGAGGGGACATTTGCTACCAGTGAGTAATGATTTGTGAAAGCAGCAAGTTTCTGTTCTCTGAGGTGCTAGGACATTGGAGGGCACCAAGTCCAACAGAGCTATGAGGAGCCTAGACACGTGAGGTCCCTGCAGGGAATTGACCTATCCAGCCCCTCTGAAAGAGAGTGAAGGCCAAGACAGCATGTGTCCTGGAAGAAAAAGACAGCTCTGCTCTGAGTCTCTGGCTGTAGGACTATTTAAGGTCAGAGATGAGAAGACCTCAGGCTTTTAAGTTGCAATTTTTTGTGCGTGAAAATTCAATAAAATCCATCTGACAGTCCCCTCAGTTAGATGCAGATTTGGGTGGATCCCAGTCACCTCAGCAGAGTTCCTCTGTTCCCCAGTTAAATTACCGTTTCGGAAAGGATCACAGCCTCAGACTGCTGCAGGGAGCTGTCAGAGGGCTTGAATTCCTTATCGAATATCTCTTGGTGTTTGCTGTTCCTTTTCTCCTTCTTCTTGTCCTTCTTCTCCTTATCTGGATCGTCCCTGTCCAGCTTGTCCTGGGACCTGGAGTGCATCTTCTTCGGCAGCAGAGGCTCTAGAGCAAACCTAGAAGAAACAGGCATCTGAATCAGTGTCGTTACCAGGCAGCTACCGCTTGTTACTCGGGAGAGGTTTGTGAAGTCAGGCACTATGCACCAGGCTCCGGTATCCACAGACTTCCACAAGAGAAAGAATGGTTCAGAGTGAGAGGCAGCAGGGACCTTTAGATGCAGTGTAGTCCACTAGGGATGATGTCACAACAAAGTACTGGGCTGCAGAGTCAGGGGATTAGCTGCTGGCATTGCAAGTACAAAAACCTGAGCTTGATTCACAGAACCCACGCGAAAACCCAAATGTGGTGGCATGAGCTTGGTTCTGGGTTTGCTCCCTAGTCAGCCTACCTGAATTAGTAAGCTACAGGCCAATAAGAGACCCTGTCTAAAAAAACAAAACAAAGCAAAGAAAAATAAACAATATAAATAGATCCTGAGTAACAACACTTGGTCAGGTCAGCCTTCATGTGCACTTGTACACACGCACACATACAAGATACATGCATGAACACACATGTACACACACACATAAATGTACATAAATCTATTGGAGATAAAACCCACAAAGTGTAAAAACCCTGTTACTCACTCACCTGTGGTTTCTCCCAACCTAACAGAGCTGTGTGATGGGATTCACTGATGAGATATACATGCTACTTAAACTGTGATGGTGCTGAATCTGAGCACTGATTACCAGTGGCCATTAACATCACCAACAGAGAGAAAATCAGCTCGGATGTGCCTCTGGAGGGAAGAGCCTATGGCTGCCGATGAGGTTAGCTGGCCCCAAATCAAACCTGAATTACACCAGACCTCTAGAGTCAACTCCCACTATGTTGTTAGTAGGGAGGGCAGACACTCATCAGACAGCACCCACACCGTAGGGCACAAAATCAATACGATCCACTCAGTGCAGACACGGAAAGGTAAGCAATCTGGAGTTTTCAACAAATTACAAGAAAAATGACAGTTTTTAAAAAGTGGATAGAGAGACTTAAGGAGATAATATCAGCCAAGGGTAAGGTGAGGGCTTCACTTAGTCTAGTTTCAAACAAACTATCTATCTATATATATATATATATATATATATATATATATATATATATATATATATATATATATAAACTCAGCACTCCAACAAGGAGATGGGAGCAGACACAGGAGAATACACAGGAATGTAGGGGTAGCTACTCTGGTGCACACAGCAACAAACAAGAAGCCTCAAACCTGGTGGAAGTCGAGGACCAACAGGTAAGTACACACACACAAAGACAGAAATAATAAGAAAAAAGATGCATATGAAATGAGAAATAGATGCCAATATTGTGGTGATTAGGAATTCATGTCAGTATTTATGTGATGGTAAAGTACACAGCCTGTTTTCTAAAACTGTTTCCATTTAGAAACTGGCATGGAAGTATCAATGGACTACACGATATGAAGTCTAAGACTTGCTACAGAGTAACGTTGGGAGGAGGTGGAATACAGAAGGAAATAAGAACGGAAGGGAGTTTTTAAGGTTAAGGTTGATTGCTGGGGTAAGACACCCCATGATACTATCTACTCCACACTCTGCATGCCCCCAAATTTCCCAAAATAAAAATTCAATGAAAGCATTAAAAATGACTGGTGATATACATATCAACTCTTGACTTTGGCCATGAAGGTTGTGGTGGCTGAATGAGAAAAGTCCCCCACAGGCTTATGCATTTAAACACGTGGTTCCCAGTAGGCGGTGCTGTTTGCAGAGGTTATAGAACCTTATGGAGGTGGAGTCTCGTGGGAGGAAGTGTGCCACTGGGGCCAGGCTTTGATGGATTATGGCCTTGACCCACTTCCTTTTCTCTTTCTCTCATTCCTAAGTGCTATGTGATCAGCCTCTCGCCTGCTGCTGTCATGCTTTCCTTCCTGTTATCTCTCTCTCTCCATTATCTGCCTCTGTCTATCCATCTATCCATCTATCTATCTATCTATCTATCTATCTATCTATCTATCTATCTACCTATCATCTATCAATCCATTATCTGCCTCTATCCATCCATCCATCCATCCATCCATCCATCCATCCATCCATCCATCCATCCATCTATTCTCTATCTATAATCATTTATATATCAAAATATCAACATTCATGAGACATGAAGTATTATGTCCAAAATATTAGAAGCAACAATAAAAAAATGCTATCACTGTATTCCAGGTTTTCTGAACTTGAGACAATTTACGTAGGCAAAAGGAGGATATGTGGCCCCCTTTGAACCCTAGGAGGAGGGTCTTATCCTGGTGTGTGTTCAAGAAATTCCAAAGAGACAGGTGGCTGTACATTTCTTTGCCTTAGGAAGGACCACTGTAGCCAGAATGAACTTTATTCTGCATGTAATCTATGCCATTTGAGATCAAGTTTCATTTTGTCCACATTAGTCAGAGAGCATGCCAACCCAAGAATGAACACAACTCTGGACTCTAAAAGAGATACTTTCCAGTTAAAGGTTGAACAAACACCTCCAGGGTGAGCTGACTGTAATACACCACTCCATCTAAAACCTCTCCATCAATTTCCACCTCACCCCTGTGTTCTCGGGAATATAAAAAATCCTCTCCTAACTAGCCTGGGGATTGTCTTGAAGGGAAGCTGCATGAAATTTCTCTAGCTATCTTGTTCCAAGTGACAGACACACATGATTTAAATACCTCTAAGTGGAGAATTTCCATATGGGTTTGGCCTAAATATCAGACACAGATAAAAAAAAAAATACTGTTAAGGAAAGAACGTAGGTAGATTTTACAGTTCTCCACCGGGCATGTCAAGTGCTGGCAGGAAAGGGTGCTTAGAACTGAGCTCTCCCCGCTACTTCCTGGATGGCAGTGACTACACACCACGGAGGACCGGAGCCGTTGGGTTTGACAGTGATTGAGCTGTCAACTGAAAGGGCGAGGATAAACTGAGGAAAACTCAATGTCCAGAAGTTCTTTACTGAACTGAAAGCTGTGTGGGATATTTTTTCCTTTTCGCATAGTAAGACATTGTTAGATGGATTGGCACTCAAAAACAACAGGAAAACACAAACCTCAAGGTGGTCTTTGCAACAGTATGAGTTAATGTCCGAGCCACACCGAGGGTTCATGAGTGTTACCTAGCCTGTAAACTGGAAAGTTCCTGCTGGCTCTCAGTTCCCAAGAGGGGGCCTTCAAGATGGTCTTGCAGAACTAAGGCAGCCCACATCCTCCGCTATGGGTAAGGGACAGGGTAATAAGCTCAGTGGAAGAGAGAAGAGGGGCTGCTGCCGTGGGGTCTGAATGAGGGAGATGCAAGGCGTGGTCTGAAGGTGTGAGAAGAGGTCTAGGAAGGGTGTTTGTACAACAGTTTGAATGCATGAACATACTTACACACTTCAAGATGCTTTCCTTTCATTTTTATCATCTATTTATCTGGTGTGTGTATGTGTGTGCGTGTAAACCACTGCATCCATGTGGTTAGGGGACAACTTGCTGGAATTAGCTCTCTCTTTGCATACGTGGGTCCCAAGGGTCAGACTTAGGTCAGGCTTGGCAGCAAGCGCCTTTACCTGCTAAGATACCTCACCCACCCTTAAAGGTGGTTTTTATAATGCAATTGACTACAATTAAAAAAAAAAAGGAGGTGGGATAATATGATTTCTATTCTGCAGAGTAGTCTAATACAGCAGGGGACATTTTAAAGTAGGAAAGTTTTTCACAGAAGAAGTATTTAACAAAAAAGAATTTCTATTTAAAAAGTAATGAATCTGGGACTGGAGAGATGGCTCGGCAGTTAAGAGCCTGTGGTGTTCTCGCAGAGGACTTTGTGTGTGTGTTCAAATCCAGCGCTCACATGGTGGTTTACTGCCATCTGCAACTCCACTTCCAGAGACTCTGATGCCTTTTTCTGGTCTCTGTTACCAGGCATTCATGTAGTGGACATACACACGTGTAGGCAGACACTCATATACATAAAACAAAAACATCTATTTTTTAGTAACAAATAGAAATATTTTCTCAATCTCTCTCTCTCTCTCTCTCTCTCTCTCTCTCTCTCTCAAAAAGTGAGCTAGCTAATCATATAAGCCTGGCTGTGACAGGTGACACGGGTAGTGGAAGAGCTGGAGTTTTAAGGTTTGGCAGACAGCTCTCTGACAATGCTACCCAGAGCAAGATGTTTCACAGTAACATACAGCCTCCAATGTCCTATCTGGTACCACAAGTCAAGTGTCTCAGAGCATCTCAGTTTCGAAAACAGCACATCTGGGATGCTAAGCAACTCCAGGCTACTGGTGGCATCCCATGAGATGCCCAGCCTTCCCCACCTGAAGCCCCCAGCTGCTAAGCCCACTTACCCCTCCCCATGGCACCCCATGAGATGCCCAGCCTTCCTGCTAAGCCCACTTACCCGTCAGAGCCTGGCCTGGAAGGGGTGCTGTCAGAGGAGAGGGATGAGACGGAGGCCACAGACAGAGGTCGGGAGGATGATGGCATGGTGAAAGAGCGCACCATGGAGCGTGGACGGCTGCCTCTCCTGTCATCCAGACCCGAGGGCTGGGAGAGGAAGAAAAACGTGTTAACACCCAGGAACTGTGGACAGAGTCCTGTGTTGAAGCAACCTCAGCAGTGTGGGATCCAGACCTATGTGGGTCCACACTTCCTACACCGTTTCCTTTGTCGTTCTGAGCTAAGGGGAAAACTGAAGACTATTTCAACATCTCTTGAGGCCTGACTCAACTTTTAAGTATCATGTTCTTTTCCAAGACACATCAACCTGTCCGACAGCGGGGGCACTCACCAGGAAGTTTCACACAGAAGGCATCGAGAGTATGACTATAGCATGTGTAAGATCTTTGTATGACCTCTGCTGAACTGCATAGTAACACCCGAGCCAGACGTCCAGACTTGCAGAGCTGTATTGGCTCAAACGCCTCATACAGAGGGCACCTCCACACCTGAGGGAGACCTTCTCCTTTGAGTGATGCAGTGAAGCCTGAGCAAGGCTGCGGGGTCTCTCTTTCCCACAAGAGGACCAATGACACATTCCAGAAAACAGTCGCAAGGTGGAATTTTCTGGTCTCTCTTCCATAACTTGCTATACATTACCCAAGAAGTCCAATGCCAACGGGATACAGCATGTATCTACATCTAATTAGGTAGGAAACACTAGCGTACCTGGGCCTGGAGCCAGATGTTGGTACATCTGGACCACAGCTGTTTCACAAATACTCTCCTTGGGTTGTCAGAAATCACATTTCCGTGTGTCACTCCCCTTGCGCTGCATCAGCCTCCCTACCCCACCCCAGGATGCTGGCATGTCACACAGCCAGTCATCTACAGGACAGTTGATCTGTATGACTGTCTCAGCCCTTGGAGGTAGCAAAGTGTTGAGTACATATTCTTTAGGGTCTCTGCCGAAATTATCCTGGTGTGCTACAGTGGCACCAAGGTGGCCATGGATGATGCAGAAAGGAGTGTGGCTGTCTGTTAATAAAACTTTATTTGTGAAACAGGAGGTGAGCCTTGGCACAGTGCAGGCCACTGGCTCAAAGCAATCAGCGTCTGGGTTTGCAAGCACAGAATCATGAACTTAATACCAATGATGGTGCCAGCGGGCATCTTCATGGATGTCCACTAGGACTAACCAGTCACCAGGAGGAAACTACAAGGGGTAGGGTGACATGAAGATTCTCCCCACATGTGGAAATCTTTCCCTTGGAGACCTGAAGTCTACACCACATCCTCTTCTAACTCTTTTTGAAGCACTGCTGGTATGCAGACTGGTACCTTGACCAATAGGGTCTCCCCTCTGCCTTGGGCTAGACCCAGGGATGCAGCTGTTTGTCCTTGCTATTTGCATTGATTCCAGGGTGGATTCTATCTAGGTTCCTTCTGCCATGCTCATCACCACCCAAGGTAGTGAAGTTCATCATCCTACCCACCTGGGATGCTATCTATTCTCTGGAATCAGCAAATGGTGATGAGCTATGACTCACTTTGTTTTGAATGAGACCTGGTCAAATTTTTGGCATTCTCAAATCCACACTGTCTCTGACTATTCTTCCACAGGGCTGGAGGTAGAGGATCAGTTGGAGAAAGTGATTAAGTCTCTGAACATCTATCGAGCTGGGGAGGGACTGCCTACCCGACTCTCCTGAAAGTGTTTCAAGCCTGAATCCATTACTATCCATTTGGCATGTAGGTAGAGGAAGAAAGGAGGCAAGCAAACGTAAGGCTTTGCTGACAACTGTAACTTGGGAGGTCTTTCGCCTTGTATTTCACCACCACAATGCCAAATCAACAGTTGGGAAGAAACAACCTAGTTGGTGTGTGTGTGTGTGTGTGTGTGTGTGTTTGTGTGTGTGTAGGGGGATGTCCTGGCATTGTGTGCTCCATTCCTGAGAGCATCCAGCATGTGGTGTACTGTGTCTGTGTTCTTCCCAAAAGACATGGGTCCTCATGGGTCCATAGAAGCCCACTGGGGCCAGAAGGTAGAACAATCAGAGAAGCAGTTCAAGCCTTCTTTTGTCAAACATCAAGGACTGGCAAGGTAACCTTAAGTCCTGGTTGGGATGCACATGAATTTGGGATGTATAAAAGGAGGATGTCAGGGGTAGGATCGGGTCAAGGATGGTCAGGAACTCTTGTTGGAGATTTGTACATAAAGGGCACTCACTGAGGAGAGCTGTGGGCTCTCCTGGACCATCTGTCTCCCCGCTTTTTCACGGCGTAGAGCCCAGAATTCTACAACTAAGACTATCGTTTGTTCCATCGAAAGCAATTAGAATCTCACCCAGGATCAAGAGGCAGCTCAAGGCCATGATAACAGGAGTGCCTTGCTGTCTGCCTGTTCCAGCCACAGGGCCAAACAGGTTAGGAGTAGGATGTTAGGGCAGGCTAGACCTTTGTCTCTAGCAACAATTGCGTGATAGTGTGCAAAACAAGAAACCACTGCACGCTTCTGTTAGAACCTGTAGAGAGCCCTCTTCTCACTGTGACTCCAGTGTGAGGATTCATGATGGATGCATATGAGAGTTATAAGGTTTGCCACAGGGTGGTGGCAGCTTCTGTTGCCCTTGTCCTGTTGCCTTGGTATCCGGACAGAAAATTCAGTTTGGTCTTCCTAGACAGAGTAACCCTCTGGCCCTGCCCTGTACCTCTGAACTTTGAACCTTTGCCTCCTGGCTGAAGTATACTTTCCAACCATGACCCTGAGTGTTGACTGCTCACTGAGTCATGACCAGGTGGCTAGATCAAGGTGACTTCATGGAGGGGGAGAAGCAGGTGCATTTTGGCCTACTTAAAGGGTACCTGTGGACTGGAGACTCAGGCACCATGTTGTCCCTCGTGGGAGCCAGGTATGGGGCCATGAGAAGCAGTCCTGGAGTAGGGGGCTGGTTTGAGTCTCCCACTAAGTAAAGAGGTCCAGCACTGCCCGGGAGATGCCATTAGAGTCAATGTGAGAGATAGATGACGAACTCTGAAGCTGATGGGCGGAACACTGATGTGCTGGGCTGTGGGATGGAAGGAGCTCACGGGGAACTAGAAGTAGGGGCCACCTAGAGCCGTGGGTCTGGAGGCCCAACCACCAGCTTACCTGAATGGTGGTTTGTTTCAGGTAAGGAGATGGGTGGAGGAAAGAGAGCAGAGACAAGCAAGGTGTCCTGGCCCTCACCAGACTTTAGGAAGAGGACAAGAGGGACAATAAACAGAAAAAAAGATTTCATGTGTGTGGGGGCAAAAGCAGATGCCCTCAAACACTGCGGGCAGTGAAGGGTTCAGTTGTTTCCATTCTGGGAGTCTCTGGGAGTCTGTTCTGTGTTCATCCAGGAAGCAGTGTCTCCTTGGATCTCCAGAATTGACAAAATAGAGGCAGAGGCGCTGGCATTACATAGTCAGTGTCTAGAGCATCCCTTTCTGCGGCTTAGGCTGGCTCAGAAACATTGACAAAATGGCTTATGTCCTTTCTGTGGTTTTTTTTTTTTTTTTTATTTTAAAGCCCATCCTTTTGGAAAGAGGATGATATAATATTGCTTTTCAAAGTATTCTGCGATGCTTGTAGGTTTCCAAAGCAGGTAAGACAAGACAGGTACCTCCTAGACTGCCTTTATGAACACATTCCTCACAGAAGGACAGGCTGCAGCCTGTGCCATTGTCTACCCAGAACGACTGGCTTCATAGCCTCATTCTGGGCCCCAGGATGGAGTAGGACTCAGGAAGGTTGCTACCTGCATCGTAGTACCCTTGGGTGCAAATCCTCCCTGAATTCTGTCTCCTGATTGCACTCTGAAAGTCTATTGTCCCTGGCTGGGACGTCTGGCTGCCCCCACTAAGAGAAGCATGCCATCTGGAGAAGGTGATGCAGAAATTGTTTGTCTTGAGTCAAGGATGGATGCCAAGGTACCAGGGAAACCTGTCTGAAAAGAGACTCTCATAACCTCCGTAAATCCCCCTCCCCACACACGATTGCTACCTTCCTGCCCTAGCTTTCTGCTTTGACTTGTACTTGATGGCAAGCATTCTCCACGATATTTCATAGCGGAGGAGGGTTGTAAAAAGTGCCAGGCAAGACCGACAGGTTCCTTTAATTGTGGAAGATGCATTAAATAGAAACAAATAGAATCAAACAGAAAGCTTTGCACATAGTTTAAAAAAAAAAAAACTTGGAGCCTAAACGACTGTTTAATTCCTAGAAAATTTCAAAGCAACACGAAACTCTGGAAGAGCTGCCTTGTGATACACCCACGAACTTTTGCCACTCAACCCTGCTTGTGACAAGCTGCGGGCACCAAGCTATCAAGCACTGCCCAAGGATTCTGACTTGCAGAAGGGTCCTCCAGCGCAGCAGGGCCGGCCAGGCACCTGCATGCTGAGCTGTTTACCTGCAGTGGCTCCCACTGGGCTGGCAGGCTCAGGTTCTCATCTGCTGGTTTGCACAACAGAGTCCAGGATGATTCTCTTCTATCAGACTTATGGCCTGCTGGGTCTGTGACAAAGCACTGGCCTGGGGTTTGGAGACTAGGCTCCACCGTGAGCCATGCTCAGTGGGGGCTTGTCTGTAAGAGCACAGCTGCAGGGCTCCTTGCACTGCTGGAAACCAAAGCTGTCCATCTGCCCCGCCTCTGACCCCAGTCCCAGCCCAGGAACTTCCCAGGAACTCATCACCAGAGCCATTCTGCTTCAGGTCCTGAACACAGTCTGCTGTCCCTGCTCATGGCTCTTGGAGGTTGCTTGTCTTTCCAGTGCCAGCCTTTTGTGCTCGTCTGTCATAGCTATGCCTTTGTCTACACTGGCTCCAGCCTGCCACTCAAATCCCTGCCTGCTCCCCACCCGCATCATTCCTACCTCCTCCAACAATTAGCAACAATTTAGAACACCAGTAACCCATCTCTTCTCCCTTCCTGGCAGTGGTCTCTCTCCCTCTCCCCCCCCGCCCCGTGTGTTTGTATGCTGATGCATGTGGAGGTCAAAGGACAACCTCAGGTAAATTTCTCGGGTGCTGTCCACCTTGTATTATGAGACAGGATCTCTCACCTTGCCTGGAGCTCTACAAGTGCAGGCAGAACTGGTCACTGAGTTTCAGGGATCTGCATGTCTCTCTCTGCCTTCCAAGCACTGGGATTACATGTGTGTGCCATCATACCTGGTTTTCCCAAGCACTGGGATTACATGTGTGTGCCATCATACCTGGTTTTCCCAAGCACTGGGATTACATGTGTGTGCCATCATACCTGGTTTTCCCAAGCACTGGGATTACATGTGTGAGCCACCATACCTGTCCTATTGTTTTATTTTGTTTCACATGGATTTTGGGGATTGAACTTTGGTCCTAATGCGGCAAGGAAAGCTTGCTACTAATAAACCTATCTTCTGTAGCCCACTGGCCATATTTGTTTGTTGTTTGAGACAGGGCTTTTCTGTGTAGCTCGTGCTGTACTGAAACTCATTCTGTAGACCAGGCTGGCCTTGAACTCAGAGTTCTCCCTGCTTCTGCCTCCCAAGTGCTGAGATTAAAGGTGTGTGCCACACGTCAACCTCAAGCTTGGCATCGCCTCACCCCATCTCTGCTTTGGGACACCCTGAGAGCTACTGCCCGAGGGTTACACGGCTTTCCATGTATGGCAAGTCTGCAGGCATGAGCTCTGTAACCTGACTGAGTCCCCCCAAGCACCTCTGGGAAATTTCCGCACGACCCTGAGGGACTAGGAGGCAGACAGACAGCCAGGGAGAAGGACCACAGCTAGGTAATAAAAGTGGCAAACTTTCCAAAACTGGGTTATTCCTCACCCACTTGACC
This sequence comes from Myodes glareolus, assembly GCF_982192425.1. NCBI lineage: Eukaryota > Metazoa > Chordata > Mammalia > Rodentia > Cricetidae > Myodes > Myodes glareolus. Next base: position 69,098,399 of record NC_142032.1, read on the forward strand.
TGAGACGAAAGCCTGGCAGTTTAAAACAACGGCCTTGTAGGCTTTATCTCCCACCAGCAGGCCCTCTGTTGATGGACTGACTCGGCAAGTTGAAGGCCCTGATGGGGACACAATAGTTGTGGGTCAAACAACCATCAAACTTACCACTCCTAGATTAGGGGAGGAAATCTCTTCGGAGACCTAAAAGACCCTCCAGCTCTGGAGCTGAAGAGCCCGGATTTTTCAGCTTCCTGACTCCTACCTGCTTTGCGGAGGGTCTTTTCCTCTGTGTGTTGGCTGCATGTGTGCTTCCTCAACCCTGACAAACGCTTTTCTTTAGCTGCTCTTTGTGGTGTTCAGAATTTCTCCTCTATTACCTGTCGTCACACTCTAGATGTTTCCCTCCCTTTTAACTCTCTAACGGGCCCTGCCAAGAACCCTGGACTGCATCAGCATCCACAGCAGACTACTCAGACAAGATGAGCAAGGTATGTGGTAACTGACAAGTCTCCTAAACTGGGCCGATGAGAGGCTGTGGTCCCTGACACCCCATTTCCTAACAGGCATGACAGAGGCCTCAGTCCCGCTGCTCCAATGGGATGCTCTTCTCCTGGGACCTGGCCACTCACCATAGTCCTGACACCATATTGCTTTTCCACTTTTTCCTTCAGTTGCTTGAAGCAGGCTTCCATGCGCTCATGGAACGGCCTCAGGGCCTCAGTGACTTTGTCTCCATGAATCCTGATCCCTTCAGCCAAAAATGGAATCTGAAAAAAGAAAAGAAAAACAAAATCACAGGTCGGTGGCCCTGACTTGGGAGAACAGTCTAGATGGAGCAAGACACAGCAGGAGGATGTAACAGCAGGCTGGCTGCACCTGCTTTTGTTCCCAAATCAGAGTGACTGGTTAACCTCATCAGCAGGTAGGTCACCCCCCACCCCACAGAGACAAAAATGTTTAAATAAGAACTGTTTGGGTCTTGAGGGGACCATAACAAGGGTGGAGCTCCCCACACGATGGGTGCTCTGTTACTTGGCAGGGGTGGGAGGAGTCTTGTCACCCAATCCATCCCAAAACAGACTTAACATCAGTGTTTCTCACTGGAGTCTGGGGACAGGTGTGCTTTGAATGTGCTCACATGTGCCTTGTTCTGGTAGCAAAAGGTCATGGCAGAGCCCATTTATCAGCTGAGAAGATTGTATTTATAGGCAATTGAGAAGCCTGCCCCAAACATAACAATCCAATTAGAGGTGATCTATCGTCCTGACGGATATTCTGACTTGGAAAGAAAAACTAAATTTGTTCTCCCTCAAAACCAAAAATAATCGCTTCTCTGCCGACACTACTGTCACAAGAGATCCACACCAACACTTCACTTCCGCAGAAACGATGCTGACCTTTAAAATTGCCACGTGAGACATTTTCATTCTCTCGGTGGCAGAGACCCCTTCAGCGGCTGCGGCTAGGGGGTGGGCAAGGGAGCAGGCTCCACTCTGTCCCTGAACTCTGCTTCTCCCCTGGTACCCAGACTGGAAGTTAGTCAGTCTTCAATGCAATCAAGCTAAGAGGCGTCCTCTTAATGATTTATAATTAAATAAAGATACTGATTAAAAACTGATTTTCCTAATAAGCTAGAATACCAATGCGAACCAGCATATTTATCAGTTAGTGAGAGGGATAATAAATACACAATCGAGTTTCATGTGAACAAACTCAAGGAATCTTAGCAAGATGAATCAACTCATGATCCGTTTCTGCTTCCTTTTATAGCACACAGCTGCTGCCTCTCCTGTACTCCAGGAAAGGGGGGGGGGGCCCATAAGTATCCCCATATTCAAAGCACCCAGCCTGCTCAGAAGGCACTGATAGAAAAGTTGGTTTTGCTGATATCTGGACCTAAATCCATTATTTTATGATGACTATCCAGTTATCACAAAAGACCCGAGTGCAGTTGAACCTTCAGAATGAGGGTGTTTTCATCGACCCTATGAATTCTTCATGCAGATACCAGCTTCCCCAGGGCTTGTTGTCATGTGCCCAGGGCCAGCCTTATCCTCACTGCCAGGCTTTCTCTTCCTGCGTTCTAACTGGGGGGTAACGACACAACAACGCTGGGTCAACGTTGGGTGGCATGGCAAATATGTGGTCTGTGGAAGAGGGGAGGCGAGCAGGTGTGGGAAGGCTGTCCCCAGGCGACGCCATAGTCACAGGCGAAGCCATAGTCACTGTAGACACTAAAAGCAATTCTGATTTAGAACGGCTGTTTCAAACGTGCAAAATACAATCTAACCATGCTGTGTTTGGTGGTGGTGGGGGTGGTGATGGTTGCCGGGTGGCAAAAGTATTCTTTGTATCAAAGAGGATACTTGTTGGATGAGAGAGTTGAGACCCTTGTTTGCACTGGGATTGCTGGAACCTGTGGCTTGGCAGGCGAGATTTACGAGGTGAGAGATTACACAACTCTCAGGCATCCCTGACACTGGGCAGATAAAGCCTTCTCATAGGGTAGGATTTGGCCCCTGCTTCTACGTCTATTTGGAGCTGAGCTGCAGCTGTGATCCTAAATGAAAGGAAATAAAAAGCCATCCCGTGCGGCTCCGTCCAACAAACGAGGTGCTTAGTACACGGAGGGAAGCCATAGACCTCGGGCTTGAAATGGTCTTTCGAGGCCCTTTTGTTCCATATGCTCAAAATATCTTTGGCATGCAGATTCCTAACCTCATTCAGGATTGCCACACAAATGCCATTAGACCCAGAAACTATGCCCCACAGTTTGAGTCGCTATGGGTACCCTTGGAATCTGCTATTTCTAAAGAGCCTCAGACTCTGGAAGAGGTGTATGTGTGTGTGTGTGGGGGGGGGGCTTTCCCAGTCACACCTCCAGAGTTCAAAGTGAAACCTTCAAACCTTTCTCGATAGTGTCCTCCTCAAACATCGTGTTACCTGTGCCCTGATGAGGTCCAAGTCCTGCCAGCAGCAGGGAAGTGCTGTGTGCACTGCGCTGAGGGCGCTGGCCCCTGCAGAAAGGGCAGTGCCTACTGTCAGCTGGGGATGATGAGTGAGGTCTCTCATCTTTGCACGTTTCAAAGAAAATCAGTATGCTGCATAATAGCTCAATAGGAGAAGGTGTGGGCTCGTCTTTGGACACTCTGCAGGGGTGTCAGAGGAAAGTGAGAGGCAAGCCTTTGAGGGAGCAGTTCCTGACTGAGAGTTCACTGCAAAGTCTGCAGGGGCAGCCTGCAGCATGCCCAGTCTTCCAGCTGGCGAGGCCAGATCATCACTGTCCTCGTCTTCACAATCATGAAGCAGAGCTAAGGAGCAGCCTGAGGTTGGCCAGCCAGTCTCACCAATACTGTAGGCATGTTTGTCTATGGCCGTACACCTGTGAGGTAACACTGCCAGCAAGCCCTGGGACTCCTCCTAGGAGGAATCCTGCTCTGCCTAGATAGAATTTCAGGAAAAAACTCAAACTGAATAAACTAATGAGCAAAACGAGAACAAGGCTAACTGTAAAGCTCTCGTTTTTTAATGAACATACAACTCAATTACTGATACGAAGATATCAAAACTTTTGCAAATGAGAGCAAAATCGCAGGTAATGTTCTGAATATGTATTTTTCCCTTTGCTCTCTCATTTAATGAAGTCGCTAGAAAACAGATTCTTTCTTTCAGCTTTACCATGAGCTGCTTTAAAATTCATCTTTTAATATAGTTATTAGGGGCGATGACATGATGTGGGCATAAAGTCTCTCTCTGGGGAACAAATTATTTTCCTCTGTATGACTTGAAACTCATAAAATCCAATTTGCTGTAAAAGCTTACAGAGGGGAAAATCAATAGAACTTCTACAGACCAAACTAGTTTTTGTGTTATAGCATTCTGGGGGTGTTTTGAGTTCTGTGCCCCCTTGGTTTCTAGGGCCTCAAATGGAATCATCCAAAATATAAACTCCTTCTCACTTTTTCTTTTTAAAATAAAGTCACAGGGCTTCTATGGACGTGACTTACATTCCGAGTGAAGAAACCACTATTGACCAATAGTGTTCCTCCCTTGGTGTGGAGAGGGACCTTATCATGTCACAGAAACAATTCCAAGGCAATCAGACCTCAAGAGACATACGGAAAAAAAGATCAAAACATCTTTTTCTCATGTAATTCCCTTAAAAATGTATAGGGCTGCACATACATGAAAATGTCCATTTTTTTTTAAAAAAGGAAACCCAAATAATAACAAGTCTTGGTGAAGCTGCAGAAATCAGTTGTTTGGTGTATAGGATGACTCAGCCACTTCAGATAAGTTTGGTAACTGGTGAAAACTTCAGACCTAGATTTTATAAGCTACAGAAAATCTATCATCCAGGATATGCAGAGACCAGAAAGCAGGGAGACGGCAGGCGTGTGTGTGCACGCATGTTCACTGCGTCATTATTCACACCAGTCACAAGGCAGACACAACCCAAATGCTCCCCGACAGAGGAACGGGTAAACTGTGGCATGTCCACACAGCAGAATAATTACTTAGCCTTACAAAGATATTCTAACGTAAGCTACAACATGGATGAAACTTGAAGTCGTTATGTGGAGTGAAATAAGACACACCAAAGAACCAATCATACTCAGTTCTACTCACGAGAGTGTCTTAAGATGCCAGGTTCACAAAGACAGAAAGTAGAAGGGCAGATGTCAGAAGCTGAGGGAAGAAGGGACTGGGGAGCACAATTACACCTGGTCCGTGTGTGTGTGTGTGTGTGTGTGTGTGTGTGTGTGTCACTTAGAGCTGTGAAAATCCAGTCGTGTTACATATCTGAACACAAATTTTGAAGACTTCCACCTTGGTTGCAAAGTATAACTCAGACCCACACCCTAAGTGGTCTCCCAAGTGCTGGTGACATAGATGTTACAGGATGAGACTCTTTTAGGAGTCAGTATGGAATGCCAGAAAGGTCTCCTAGGAGGGGCAGCTCTGCGCTGAGTCTGGTGTCCTTAGGCCCACTCAAGAGACTAGGGCCAGGCTTAGCCAGGCATGCAGCCTGGGTACCTGTCCAATTCTAGCACAAGTTGGCTAGCTCTCCACTTCTACAGCTCGTGTCTATTCCTAACTCCAGCACAGGCTGACCCACTCCTACCTTCTGCAGTCTGGATAGAGGGGTTGCATGTGATGAAGATCATATACCCTACCCGTCATGTCCTTCCTGCCTATGTGAGATGCACAGCAAGTTGCTCCAATGGCAGAGCAAACATAGATGGAGTACATGTAGAAGACCCAGCCCAGGGGCTCTAGGAGGCACAGACACCAGAGAAATACAAGGGGCCCTCTGGAGCACCCTACTCTTGAAGTAGACAGCCAGAAGGGGTCGGCCTAGAAGCAAGAATGGAAGCAACAGAACATTCATAACCATCTCTGGGCAAGCACAAAGATATTCATCCTTCTGAGCTGCTTCTTCATAGTGGAAGGGGTGGGCAGGCTGCAGCTACTCTATAATCAATCTCTCTCTCTCTCTCTCTCTCTCTCTCTCTCTCTCTCTCTCTCTGACTACAGTGGCGGAGGCATGAGCTTCTGCTGCTGAGTCCACCTTGATATCAGATATCCTTCTATTAATCCCAGTCAGATATAGGTTTCCTAGCAGATCTTGTTCATTAGTGACACAGAATTTTGGGGGTGTTTATGTGACCTTTTCATTGCGACTGTGCTAACCCAGAGGATGCCAGGCTGGTAGGAATATATGCAAAGGGGCCCAGGTCAACATCTTCCTTTCCTAGCCATACCAACCTGCCAGGCTATCAGGTCCTTGAGCTTCTCGATCTGCCCATGAGCCTCAGGATGCTCCTGCAGGTATCGGTCTGTGAAGAAAGCCTATGGAGACAGGGAGACCAGGTTACATGTGATAGCTGTTTACACGTGATTGCCTAGCACAGCATTGCACATAGGAGCCTTGGGAAGAGATTCATGCATAACCTAGTCCCACAGCCCTCCCACGGCACTCCTTGCAGACCTAAGGTTAGACCCTCTCCAGGACCCAAGGTCAAACACAATACAGGCAACACAGAGGCAGCAGGAGTCCAGAAAGGCCACAGCAGATCTAGATTGCTTGGTCCTATTGAGTAGCAATGGCTACGGCTGTCTCAGCTGTACCAAAGTTTAGAAGTTCACCCTGATAGCTGTTATTCTTCTCTTCTATTAAGTCCAGTTGGGTAATTATTTGTCTGGAGGACACAGACATTGGTGGGAGGGTACTAACTTTTCTTCTGTGACCATGACCAGATCACAAGGTGATGCTTTCGGTCTTGGGTTTCACTGTCTAAGTCTGTGTCAACAAGTTTCTTTTGTGTAGGGCCAACAGAAAAATAAGTTTGGTCTTGTGGACCCCATAGGCAGCTTTGTTTAGTGTCTCAAATGTGTCATTGCTGTGTCAGGGAAACTGTCAGAGGCAAGAGAAATAAATGCATGTAACTCCAGTATTTGCAAAAATGGGCAGTGGGCTATGGAGGGCAGACTTGATTTAGCCTGTACCCCATGTTCTTTGGTTTCTGCCATTCTCTCTGAACTATTGTTGAAAGTCAGAAGTCCACTCAGCTCCTCCTGTGCCATCTCTTTGGGGTAAATATCTGGACTCCTGCTTATCTCCAGAATGGGATCTTTATGTCCTTAATGGCCCCAAGAGTTCTGGAAAGTGAGGGTGACTCTTCAGGATAGTTTTGGGGTCCCAGGGATGGAGTTTGGAAATGCTCAGCCCATCCCAGGTATGTCACGTGCCTTCTCATAGTTGGCAAAACCACCCATGACAGCGGGATCCACAATGCCATTCAGGAGCATGGACAGGGGATTGATGGGCAGGCCCGGGTCATCCAGGTGCTGCTGGACCATGCTGCTGATCTTGTCATTGGTCAGCTGCATCGTCTCGATGGCGTTCTCCAGTGGGCTGATCTCTACCTACAAGGAAGAGAACACAGTGGGCATGATTCCAGCTACTGCAGTGTGCCCAAGTGAGGCGGCCTCCCTGGCCTCCTGGACACTTTCTGTCTAACACCTGGTTTCTGTGAAAATAAAGGTATTTGGAGTTATGAAAATTCACTCTGAAACGAATAGAATATTTTATGAATGAATAGAAATTATTCATTTCACATGAAACTATATTCCTCCTTGACATATTTTTACAGACACAACAATTCCCATTTTATAAGCCAAACTTTGCCTTGTTATGGGACAGTGTTATTTTGTTGTTTGGTTTTATTTATGAATGGGATTTTACCTGTATATATTCCTGAATATATGAATAAATTCTATTCATGCATTAACATGTCTTCTGCAGATCTGGAGGACTTTAATTGGGTTTCTCACCAGATCTCAGCCTACCTTCCCTAAATGGTCTCTGCCTTCTGTCTACCTAGGTGGCTTTGGGATAGAGAATGAAGGTCTCAGAGTGGGAAAATGATCATGTCCCCAGAAGGGGCAGGCAAAGGGTCCTGAGGGTTCTGAGTGGGGGTGGGAGGGGGGTCTCCATCTTGGCTGCTGTGGGGTAGAGAGAATCTGGTGGAGCAGGGAAATACAAGTTCATGGAAGGGCCCCGAGCTCTCATTGGCATGAGAAAAAAAGAGGGGTGGACACACAGAAGGGAAGAGCCAAATTGGCAAGATTAGTCAAGTCCTTAAGCCAAATCACCAGGTGTTCCAGGGGCTCACTGTTAATTGAATGGCAGAAGCCATCTCCTGAAGTGGGATCCAGCCCAGGGAAGATACATGAACAAAAGCGTATTGTAATTAGTTTGTTCTTGTTTGTTGGTCTGCTATTTTTTTTTTTTTTGAGACAGAATATCATATGTCGCCAAGGCTGGCTTCAAATTCAATGCACAGTTGAAAATAACACTGGAACTTCCAATCCTCCTGTGTTGCTGGGATTATAGGCGTGCACTGCCACACCCAGTTATGTGGTGTGGGGGATAGAACCCAAGACTTCGTGCACGCAGCAGAAGCCTTCTACCAAGTGGGCTACCACATCCTTATGCTTTTATTGCATCATTTTATATGGACAATTGCCGTAAGCTTAATATTTCAGTCTTGGCAATAAACCCATGGCGCAGCTCTGCTAGCGAAGCCACCCTGTGAGGCTACCCATAAATACAAGTTTCGTGTAAATAAAACTGCCACCTAGTGCTAGAGATGGCTTAGTGGTTAGGACAACGAACGGGTATTTCAGAGGACCTGCATTTGATTCTGAGCATCCACATGGTGGCTCGCAACTACCTAAAACTCCAATCATCAGGGATTCAAGACCCTCTCTTTAGGCTTCAGCAGGCATTGGAAACACATGACATACACAGGACATATATACAGGTAAAATACCCATTCATAAATAAAGCCAAACAACAAAAATAACCCTGTCCCATAGCAAGGCCAAGTTTGGCTTATAAAATGGGAATCGTCGTGTCTGTAAAAATATGCCCAAGGAAGAATAGATTCTCATATGAAATGAGTAAATTCTGCTCATTATTTGTCATTTAAATGGCAACAAAACTACCAGGAAGATGTTTTGTAGGGTGTTTGCATCAGTGGGAACGTACTTTACACTCCTATTTAGTTAGAAGACCTGTCAAAGCAATGCAGCCACGGCTGACTTTACTAATGTGTGAGAAGGAATGGATTTCTTGTCAGATAGCCCTGGGGGTGGCCACACAGCTTTGGGAATAAGATGCAGGAGGCGGTGAGAGATATTGATGCTCTGAGGTACACACAGTGGTGACAGGCACTGAAGAGTCTGGAGGGTCCAGAGCATAGAACAGGCCCTCGAGGACATGGAGGGTCTGTCATATGCAACGGGAAAGGAGGGCAGATACTTCCTTCTGGGGAGTTTCCTTACCATGAAGACAGATTTGACTTCAAACCACCTTAAAATTCCTGGCAGCTTATAGGCCGTAGTGTAGATGGTTCTCTCGATCCACATATTCTGTAAGAAGAGCCCACACAATACATGTCAGGATGGGGGTGCCAGCAGGAGGGGACTCTGTTCTGTTGGGTTTCTGTGTGAGCCCAGCATGTGGGTCTTCTAGCAGGACAAGGGCTGTGTTCACATTGGATAGGTGTGTGTGAACCCTAGGAGCCTTGTTCTATTTGACAACCACAACTCATCATAGGTTTCAAGTCTATCAAATTTGTTTCTCTGCTGTTTGGCATGGAATTGTAGTGGGTGAGGAGGGGTGACATAAATACCTCAGAATGATAGGTGTTCCCTCTGAAATAAGTGTGCTTGGGGGAGGCATCCAAATGAATTTTATGTTAGCCTTTCCCAGGGTTCAAAAGGAATTCAAAGGCACAAACGCATCAAAGACAAAGTTTCCTAAAATTGACCTCTTGACTGCTGTGGAATAATCCTTTTGTGCACTGTAAAAATTTGTCACTCAAATTGGTTTAATAAAAAACTGAATAGCCAGCAGCTATCCAGGAAGTATGGGTGGGGCAACCAAACTAAGGATGCTGGGGTAAAAAAGGTCAGAGTCAGAGGAGACGCCAGAAAATACAGAGGAAGCAGGATGTGTAGAAAATGAAGTAACATGCCATGAGCCACATGACAGAGGGTAGACAAGAAATACAGGTCAATTTAAAATGTAAGAGTTATCCAGTGGCTTGGATTACAGGCATGCACCACAGTACTCACTCATTGTCCGCCACGCTGGGGATCAAACCTACATTTTTGTATGTTCTAGGCAAGCATTCTACTATGCAAGGTACAGCCTCAGCCCTAGGCAAATTTCAAATAGAATCATCTTCCAAAATATATTTTTCATAAAGCTCTATCTCATACATTGCAAGAAATGTTTTCAAACCAAGGAGCCTAATTCTGTGCCTCTTTAATGGTTGGTAGACAGCTCTAGCAAAGGGGCAAACAATAACCTTCCAGACGAACAAGTTATGGGGCGACAATAACAGAATGCTGGCCTGTCCTTTAGAACCTCTGATATTCCAGAGGAAAGCAAGGGGACGGACGATAGGAGCTTCAGGGCCACAGGCAGATCTGTCTCCCAGGCCATGTTCCTCTGCCTGTGTTCTTAGGGGCTTGCTGGAGAAAGGGTAGACTTTCAGAGCCTGTCTGCTTTCTCCTTCACGTCAGTATCCTTGTGAATACTCTGCGTTTATCTTCAGCTTCATGGTCCGTTCCTAACTTGGATCCTCCCTCGGTTGTCTCCCCCTCAATGGTCCTTGCTCCTCAAGTTTCACCCTCTGTAAGGCTTATAGGTGCTCTTGGCCTCAAAGGGCAGTTTTTCTAGCATTTGTCCATGGAGTTTGAAGCCTGTAGAAGGGGCCAGGATCAGGCTTCTCACTACCATAAAACACTGCTTTTTTTCTGGAAGCCTGAACCTCTGTCAGGCTGTGAAGGGCTAAATCCCGGGGCTTCTGAATGCTTCATCTATGCGTGAGGACCCAAATGGGGCCATCGGGGGATTTTGGGGCCATCTAGAAACAGCACGAGCTCTGAGGCTTAGCACAGCTCAAAATGTCAGGTGTCTCGGTTATTCTTAGCTCTGCTGCCAGCTCACTGAGCGCTCTTCGGCAGTCTGCTTGGCCTCCATGTGTCTATTCCTTACAATGTAAGAACATACATACTGCAAGATGGGGGTGGGTGGGTGGGGGAAGTCAATAAATCCTCGGGTCCCAGACACTGCAGAAAGAAGAACGTGATTTGTGATGGTGAAAGAAATACTCAGAAAGCTGTGACGTCATCGTTAGCACGGACGTCCAGGTTGTCTGTGCCTAGACGCTGACCCTAGTCATACTGCGAGGACCAGGAACTACAGGGTTGGGATGTTAGCACTGGCTGAGGAGCCCAACCTTCATCTTGAAATAAGGAGTCACCTTACTCCAAGCTCCTGTCAACACACAAGGACTCTGGCCTGGGGGCCCAGAGGGGCCATCACTAAGGGAACTGCCAGGAGCTGTGAAGGAAACTCAGGTTTTGCCCCAGTATTCCTGCAGAGGGAGGGTCAATGCCTCTCTGCCCAAGGCAGCCCTGAAAGTAGTCTCTAAAACCTGATTTACTTAGGTGTGGATGATAGTCACCTTTGGCTTCCTGTACCCCAAAGGCATCTTGACTACCAAAGAAAGCCATTTTAGTAGGGCTGGTTCTTGCTGTCATTCAGGGGCTCAGGTCCCCTTGCATTATGGGTCTGAAGAGGGATTCTGCAGGGAGGAGTTCTAGCAAGAAAGGTGTTAATGTGTCAGACTTGTCTGATGCCTGCCTTTTGATATGGGTCCATTAAATTGATTCACTTGTACAGTTTTGTTGAGTATCTCTCTGTGTGTGTGTGTGTGTGTGAGTGTGTATAGGTAGAGAGCAGAAGTCAACCTTGGCTAGGTTCCTCTGGGTACTGTTCACCTTATTTTGTGACACAGGATTCCTTATTGAGACCCGGGGCTTGCCTAGTAAGTCAGAGTGGCTGACCAGCGAGCTCCAGGGCCCTACCTCACCTTGTCACCCCAATGTTGGGATTATAAGCCTACTGGACACGGGTTCAGGGGATGGAATTCAGGTCCTCACGCTTGTAAGGTAAGCACTTTACTGACTGAGCCATCTCCCCAGCCCTGCACGGCTAATTTCTAAAAGACTATACAGACATGTGCTACTATTTCCAAGGCTAATGTGATGGCTATGTAAAGGAAGAAGTATCTGGCAGGGTCTGGAGCCCGGATTGGTTGTCATGACCAGGGAGACAGTCAGGAAGATGACTGGGTTCAGGTTAGAGATGCATGGCATGATGCCACACAAGATCACCCAGTCCAGAATGTCTGGAAACCCGCCGCAGTGTGATAAACTCCAGGGAGGCTTGGTGGTGGCCTCACCTTACTGCCATTGCCACCCAAGGCCAAATAAGCCTCTGGCGTTCTGGGCATTGAGAGTCACCGGAAGGGAACACCCAGTGCCTGATGCCATTGGTTCACTCTTAGATGTCTCTGCTTGCTCACTAATAGGCTATATGAAATGCTACTAGCTTTCCGCAGCCTGGAGTGTAATGCCTAGGAAGTCTGCATAGGAGGTACAGAGATATTTAACACTGTCCGTGGTGGCCTGGTGGGAATGTGCTCTCCAGGTCCTTCTGTGGCTGGGAGAACAGGTGAGGCGTTTTGAGTTTTGTTACAATGTTGTAGATGTTGCTGTTTTTTAATTACCGCGAATTCATTGTCTGGGTTTTTCTCCCCTTTCCGGACTGGCCGAGAATATTCAAACCGTTGGACCTCATTCACCCTGTAAAAACTGTAGAGAGAGAAAACGTAAGCACCTTGGTTTTTAGACAGAAGTGGGGGGCTTCAGGGTTGGCCTCACAATACATCACGGGAAGTGTCCCCAACCTTGACCTAAAGCTATGGTCTTGGCCCACTCTCCGGCTGGCCCCTGAAGGGAGACGGTGACAGCACAAAGGCTGATGAGACTTTCACCTCTTTGTCTTTGCCAGTGCTCAGGGGAGAAGAGATGCTGAGGAAGGGATGCAGGCAGGTGGACCTGGAAAAAGCTTAGGAAGGTGATGTGAAGAAGAGAAAAAGGGCCCGTGGATTCAACAGGTGTGCTCAAAATGGCAAAAATCAATAATGTGTCATTTTAGTGGTGTGTGTGTGTGTGTGTGTATGGGAAGAGAGAGAGAGAGAGATTCATTATGTAGTGCTGGTTGACCTGTACTTTGCTATGTAGACCAAGCTACACTTGAAGTCACATAGATCCACCTGCCTCTGTCCCAGCTAGCTGAATAACTTGACAGCTAACTTTATATAAATTGAAAAAGAAACATGCACTCTGTTTTCAGACTTTTGAGGTACAGGTTTAACAGATTCCAGAGTGGTGTGCAGGGCCATAAACAGCCTGTTGTCTCTCTTCCTTAGGGGAGAGATGAGCTGGTGCTTGTGAAGTGTGTGTGTGTGTGTGTGTGTGTGTGTGTGTGTGTGTGTGTGTGTGTATGAGAGAGAGAGAGAGAGAGAGAGAGAGAGAGAGAGAGAGAGAGAGAGAGAGAATGTACCCAGTGCCATCTGAGAGCACCGTTAATCCTCTATTTGACTAATGCTGCATTTCTGTGAACAAACTCGCTACAAACAGGCAGTTCTGGTTTGTTTCCACAACCGCCAGGATGCAACAGGATGCCAAACAAACAGACCAGAGGCAGAGCAGGCATCAAAGAGGCTGCAGCCCCCAGCAGGGCAGAGATCAAATAAAGAACTCACCACATCAAAGAGCCACTGGGGAGGCTGACTCGACAGAGCTACCCTGTCCATCAGGCACAGTTCATCCCACAGGGAAAAGCATGCTTTAAATACCACTGCATGACCCTGTCTGTGTGTTCACACATGGGGGTACACACGTGTGGAAAGGTGAACATGTGCATGTGCAGAGGTCAGAGGACAACCCTGAGAACGGTCCTTCGGGCACCTTCCAATTTTTGTTTGAGACAAGGTCTCTCAATAGCCAGGAATTTTCCTAAATAGGCTTCGTTGGCCAACCAGGAAGTTTATGAGGATTTTCCTGTCTTTGCTTCTTGTCTTGCCATCGCTGGGTTAAAGCCTGAAGCACCCTACCTGGTGGCTTTTGTTTTTTTGTTTTTTTAAATGTGTGTTTGGGGTATTGAACTGGGTTTTCATGCTGGCAAGGCAGGTGCTTTACCAATGCAATGATTCATTCCTCTAACCCTAGGGCCAGAGGTTTTCACTTTGCATCGCATGGGGAGCAAATACTAAGATGTCTGTTCATAAAAGGCAGCGAGCCCACATCTGCAGAGAGTAGGGGCAGGGAGGAGTTTGCACACTGGTGGGGAGTCTACTCTGAACATGTGGTCTCTAAGGAAAACCAAGGCTACCTTTTCTCTTCTGGGTTTCATCTTCCAAGACACTAGGGGAGGAATCTTCTGTGCACCCCTCTAATTACTTTCCTTCCCTTTTGTGGGTATCAGAAATCACTACTTTCCCTTGTTCTTGGGAAAGGGTAGAAAAAAGCCATCTGAGATGTTCTTCAAAGGTTAAAGTTCACACATAAAAAAGTAGAGTTATAAGCAACAGCCCCATCGTTAGCATCTTGCTGCCTCCTAATGGTAATTAAAGCTGGCATGGTTACCTTACAATCTGTTCAGACACCGGCCGGTGAAATTTCGGGGGCAAATCTAGCTTGGGCTTCACTGTGAAGCACTGGATGTCTGAGGGCAGAGAGTTAAGGACCAAATGACAGCACACAGGACAACCAGAAGAAGCCCTGCCATCCGAAAGCACCAGTACATCAACTGTTCCCAGGAACGGCCCTCCTGCTGCCTTAAAGGATACACTGGCCAGGAGAAGTCTTGATGTCATCGCCCGGTGGAGATGTTGTCTTCATTTTCTCAGCATTGGGAAACTGAGTTAGTAGCCGAGCTTCAAAATCTTCCCGTCGCTCGTATTCTTTTCCTCGGTAGATGAACACTTTTCCCTGGAAACAATGATTTCTGTTAAAGAACACCACAGGGGAAGGACCGAGGAAAGCTCCCACACAGGGGCGCTGCTCTGCGAAACGTCTTTGATAGTTTTGATTTTCCCTTTTGAAGTCACGGCACTGAAGAATCACCTGCAGCTGCATGCTCTAATCAAGAGCACTCAAATACATATGGCGGAGGACTCCCCACGAGCTTCGTTCTTAGCGCTATCAACCAATTAAAAAAACTATAGAGGAGGCCAACAAGATGGCTCAGTAGGTAGAGGCACTTGTAGCCAAGCCTGGCAACCTAAGCTTGATCCCTGGAACCCACATGGTGCATGGAGAAATGCCTCCCACAAGTGATTATTTAAAGCTGAATCTGCTCACAGAACTGTGACCAGTCTAGGGGTCATTCAACCTCTTCTTCCTTCTCTCTCTCTCTCTCTCTCTCTCTCTCTCTCTCTCTCTCTCTCTCCTCTCTCTCTCCATGGTGTCTCTATTATGTATCTCTGGTGGTTCTGTAACTCACTATGTAGAACAGACTGACCTCAAACTCATAGAGAGCCACCAGTTTCTGCCTCCGAAACGCTGGGATTAAAGGCATGTGCCTCCACACCTGTCAGCCTCGACTTTCAAGGAAGTAATAAGGATTCTTACTGGGGGGTGGGTGTCCTCCACACTCCACTGCAGCCAACCTGGATAACCAGCTAGAAAGTAACCCAGGCTCTCCCTGAGCTTCTGTGTCCCACTCTATCTGTCTTCCTCAGTAACCTCCCCAGAAGTTGCTATCCTGTCGAGAGAGCTGTTGGTCCTGCTTTTATTTCATTGAATCATTGTTCTTTGTCAAAAAAGCATCAACTCTGGTCATATATTTGGGACTGATCATCTTGTGGGAATACCCATGAACATGTAAGACTAATTAATTTTTAAGCTTCTCTCATATGAATTGCGTGTCAATTGAGCTCCCAGGCACAGCAAAGAGCCTGCATGAGAATCCAGTCGCCAGCGGCAGCTGCCTCTCCCCTGTAGCTCTCATTAAGTCATCTCTCTCCTGCTCCGAAGAATCCAGCTCTGCAGGGGACTAAGGGGAGGTCCTCAGAGTGGGACCAGACTCTGGGTGTCATATCGAGATCAGCAGAGATGGCGGAAAGAGGAACTAGACAAAATACGAAGACTCCTGGCCTCCCTGAAACCTGGAGGCTGGACTTCTGACCAGCAAGAGGAGCTCTGTATGATCCTTACTCAACAATGATAAAGTCTACACAACCCTTTGGGACTGATTTTTGTCTTTTTCTAAGTAACATTCTCCAATCTAGATTTCACGGGAAGCTGTTCCCAAAGCCAGCTAAATCTGGTGTGGGCTTCGGTGGATGGGCACTCCCCTTCCACGGGCTACACTGTGGGGGGGGGGGCTTCTCTATGTAGATTCGAGGCAGTCACTCTACATACATCTGGAAGGAAGAGTCTTGAGACATATATCAGATCTCTTCAAGGACCAGAGGTGTGTGGAGGTCAGCCGAGTGACAAACGGGTGTCAGCGGCTAGAACATAACGCTGCTGCTGTCATTTGAAGGCTGCTGCCTCTCCCACCTGCCTAGTCCTCTCCTTGGTTGCTTCTGTCCAATCAGAAGCTTCTCTGCATCAGCTAGTTATGCTAGTGCACCCTTGGCTTATTAGTGGCTGTCCACGGACAGATAGAGGTTGTTGGCAGTGAGAAGGAGGAAGACAGAGGAGAGGGGCCAGTAAGAGACAGGTACAGTATTTTGCTACACATTCTTAGACCTGTGTTGACTAAGTTGTAAACCAAAACTTAACGAATTGACTAGTTTTCACAGAGATAAGGGGGACTCCTAGGTCATGCAATTAGCTACCCCTGCTGCGGCCCGAATGCCCTTGTAACACTTCTACCTTCTACACACTGAACTAGAGTCCCCAAGGTAATGGTAACTGAGCGGGTATGGGCATTGGGAAGGGACTGGATCCACAAAGGTCTCTAGAAGTTTTTTCTCTCCCATCCTACCAGACAGGGATTCCTCTGACCCCTTGAGCCTGGACTTCCCAGCCTCCCGGTCTGTGAACAATGCATTTTGTTAGCCACCCTGTCTAAGGTGTTCTGTTATAACAGTCCAAAAAGATCTGAATAATCCCCCTTTCAAATCCCAATTTACTGTGCACTTTAACAAATTACTAAGGAAGTAACAGTTTAAGGTGTGGATCCCCCCCCTACACCCCACTTTGTACTTAGGTATGACTTGATGTATGATTATGGAAGAAACAAATGCCCTATTTTTCCTCTGGTAGAAAAATGTCAAGCAGAAAGCAAAGTAATATGTAGTCTTAATTAGAAATATAAATACAGAATCTGGGCCTCCTGTGAGGCCCTAGGAAGCCAAACATCTCAGGAAGGCACAGATTTACTAGAAAGCGGGCCACTCCGAAAGTAGAATGCATTTATTAAGCTTTACCCTCGAAGAAGGCACAATAATAAAAATACATAAAGGCTTTAATAGGAAAACACTAGAGTTATAGATGAAAACACTAATAGTATTTTCCAGAAATGCCCATTACTTTGCATTCTGCGGTCGTCCCTCCAACCACGAAAACAGGGCGGGGGAGAACACACATACAGTCAAAGATATTTATTCCTTGTGAGAATTATAAATATTAATAAGAATGCAAAAAAGCAACGAGCTCGATTTATGGGGAAAAACAGTGCCAAGGGGAAGGCGAGATAACTCAGTGTCTGCTCTCCTGGCAGCGTGAAGTTGCTAAACATTCCGCCCACTTTTTGGTAACTGGTAATGTCATTGTCAGACTGACCCCTGCCAGGCGATCTGTGAAGCGTAATGAATATATTGCTACAGCCCGGCAGAGTCATTCAGGTGTGTTGGGAAAGTCAGCTCAGTATTAATCAAGCATGTTAAACTCTTTATTCTTACTTCACATTTTGTCCTTTGACGGTGGAAGTGACCCAGGATGGTCCCTGGAGCCTGCAGGACCAGTGCTCTAGGCTGGATTGCAGCACGCCTCCCTGGGGGCTGTCGCCACACACTCAGGCAGGCTGCTGCTTTGCTGTTGGAGTTATAGGTAACTATATTCATGGTTGGTGGCCGCCATGTCACAGGGGGATTCTGTTCCTGGGGCATAGATTCTAACACTCTATGCACATGAGTGTGCCTGTTCCAACGTTGGCCTCTCCCTTGGGCCACTGACATGTTGGGGCACACATAAAGACAATAAAATTTTTGCAAAATTGGACAACTTCTACTACATGCCTTTTGTATGTTTGTATTTTTGTGTGTGTGTGCATGTGTGTGTGTGTGTGTGTGTGTGTGTGTGTGTGTGCATGCGCGTGCATATGTGAGATGGTACCTATGGAGGCCAGAGGAAGGTAGCTGATCCAATGGAGCTACAGGTGGATCCCAGGAGTTACAGGTGGATTTCATCCACCTGACCTGGGTGTGAGAACCTAAATCTGGTCTCCTGAAGGGCAGCAAGTATTCATAACTGCTGTGAGATAGTGCTCTTGTACACTGTAAAGACTTGTCACTCACATTAATAAAACTCTGATGGACCAGTAGCCCAGGGAGGAAGTATAGGCAGGTTGACATTATAGGTATTATAGGTGAGTGCCATTGAGTCTGGCTTTATGTAGCTTCTGGGGATCTGGATTTAAGTACTCACACTTGCGGCAAATGCTTTGCCCAAGGAACCATCTCCCAAGATTGTTATGTATACTTTGACACAATTAAGCATACATAAATCTCTGAGGAGAGTTCTTTTATGAATTAACACACACACACACACACACACACACACACACACACACACACGTATATGTAACCAGAGTTCTCATGTAATTAAAGAAAATATTCTTGGTCTCTCTCTGGCACCCTAGAATCAGCATACGACTTTCCTGGGTGAAACACCAAGACTGAAAGGGGTCTCTCTGTTGAGCCAGTGACTCACTCAGAACAAGAAGACTCAGACTCACCCGGAGGAATGAAGGGAATCCTTGCCCGTAGTAGCCAACGGCAAAGTAGTCTGGCTTGGGTCTTATTACCTTGACGATGTTCTCATAAAACTGCGCCTGCTTTTTCTGGAAAGAAAAATGAAAACTCACTTCAGGGCTGAGCAGAGAATTGGCACATCCACCCTTCAGGATTCTTGTTAGGGACCTGAGGACGGCACCTGAGAGAATCCGGTAGTTTTGACATGACTTTTCATACTGTCCAGCAAGGTACCCTAAACCTTTGGTCACTTGTGACTTGGGGGTATTTTCAATAATCCAAGAGGATGATTTTCCTGCATTCTTAGCATTTGTTTGCTTGTTTTGAAAGGATACAGGTCGGATGCTGGGAGAATCTGAAGGACAGAATTGTTCTGCTCTAAATTACAGACAAACGTCCCGTCATAAACGTGGTCCCCTGCACACAAAAAAGGCACGGCTGAGAAGGCCGCCCTGGCATGATAGGATGCTCTGGCATGACAAGGTTCTGGCCACTACCTGTCTGCCTCCTCTTGTGGAAGAGGTGAGGGCTTTAAACCAGTTGAAACTCTCAGAGACTCTGAACCGTCAGGACCCTGCACCTAGGATGTCAGTCAGCACTTGTTATGCACCGCAATGGACGCTTTAACGCCCTGGCCTACTTGAGAATAAAAAGTGAATGCTCATGGGCTCCAGTCACCCCGCAGATAAAGGACAACCATTTCCCAAGATAACCAAGGGGGAGCAGGTCAAAGCCCAGAGAATATCCGCGGTGGATCCGGTGCGAAGACTGAAATGAGAAAATCTAGGAAGAAAACATAACCAAAGCGAAGGCCTACCAGCAATTCACTCAGCTGTTCATAATCAAACATCTCCGTTTCGTACTGCTCTGCAAGTTCCTTGCCCAGGGCGATGGCCTCCTCCCACATCTGCGAGTGACATAGATAAAACAGAGAGACCCAAGCATGAATCATGCATCCAGCTGAACAGTGGCATCATTATTCACAATGAAACCTCCAGAAATCCGCTAGATTAACAGACACTGCGGGGGGATTGTGCAGGAAGCAGACAAGTGTTTTCTAGAGGGTCCAGGCTTTAGCTCAGGACCTGCGCTCTTGAATAAAGTACTCAACCCCGGCTCATCCATCACACCAGCTCTCCCCACAGCATGGCGGGCTGCTGGCCCATCATCACCTGTCCTCGCTCTCCTGCTGCCAGTAATGGTCGCCAAGGACCATCTGTCAGGGCAGCCTCAGAGCCAGGGAAAAGACACCGCAGGGTGAAGACACATTGCTAGGAACATCTACTGCGTGGCCACTTCCCAAATGTTCCCACTGCATAGCTGTCATGTTCCAGAAAGCATCCTGCCAGAAATGCCCATCCAAAGCTTCAGAATGCTTGCTTTTTGCAGATGTCAATCCTGCCAGTATTTGAAAAGGGACTTCCCTATGGCAAATAGTTTGAGGTGCTTCTCCAAGTAGCTTACTTTTAAAAACACGGCTAAACTTTTTTACCTATCTTACTTTTAATTGTGTGTGTGTGTGTATGCGCATGTGTATGTGTGTGTGTATGCGCGAGTTATAAGATGTTGTTATAAGATGGAGTTATAAGATGTTGTGAGGTGCCCAGTGTGGTGCTGGGAACTGAACTAGGATGAGCCATCTCTTCAGCCCCTTATCATCACCATGACAGCATTTATTTTTTAAAATGTGGATAAACTTCTGACACACCATAGTTATTTCCCATGGGAAAGGTAAGCTGGGTGGATTGAGAAGCATGGTGGCATTCGGATGTAGAAGCTCCCCTATGATGCCTCCCAGCTGCTGCCTACTCTCCTCCTTTGGGCTTCAGTGACCCAGAACTTTCTCTAGCATATGAAAACTGGAACATGCTTGCCTTCCCACCCCGGACGGTATTCCCTCAAGGGCAAGGGCTGGGTGTCACTCATATGAAATTTGAGAACATTTACCACCTGCTTGTTCCTCAAGGCTCAATACATAGAACTGAAGGCTGATAGGAAACGACAAAGTTCAGTCAGCTCTCACCAAACTGCAATCTTAGCCTCAAATGTCTACATTTCCACAGCGCTGCTGTTCCCAAGAGTTCACAGCCCCAGTCCTCATGGGAGATGCTCACTCCTGCCCACTGATAGCTAGAAAAGGACCAAGCCCTCCTGGGGACAATCCCTCCTTGGCAAAGGCATAGATCAGTGGCTCCTAACCCCTTTGGGGGTCACACACCAGACATCCTGCATATCAGATATTTACATTATGCTTCATCACAGTAGCAAAGTTATGGTTATGAAGTAGCAACAAATTAATTTTATGGTTGGGGGTCCCCACAATATGAGGAACTGCATTAAAGGGTCGCAGAATTAGGAAGGTCGAGAACCACTGGCATAGATGATCATGGTGGGAGCAAAATAAAAGTGGGGCCTTTTAGCAACATCTAGAGGATGCTGTCCACGGTGTCTAGCCAGTCAGCTGTGCTCCCTGGTTCGGGTTCTCCAACCACCTGGTAGGGGAGTATCATTTCCAGGATGCAGACAGGAAAGCTGTAGATCAGAGAGGGAAGGAGCTTGCTCAAGGTAGCACAGCAGATGCATGGTAGACTTGCATTCTTACTCTTGCAGATTATATGCCAGCACTTCCAGGGCTGTCACTCAGCACACTCCTGGCCCAGAGCCTGGTATGCTGTCTGCTAGAATGGGCCCACCACAGGCTTTGGGTATTACTGACTCATTCAACTAACTGAAGGGGCACTTCTACACTTATATCCCTCGGAGACACTCTTTCTGTGCCCATTATTTTATAAACTATTCCCCTTTGCCCCACTGTGGGTTTTGAGACAGCATCTCATAGGGTCCTAGGCTAGCCTCCAATTCATCATATAGATGAGGATGATGCTGAACTCCTGAGTCTTCGGCCTCTACCTCCCAAGTGCCGTGGATGGCAGAAGTAGGCATTTATGCCCAATACCACTTGGTATTTTTAATGAAGAAAAAAAATGTGGCTCTGAATCAATGGTTGTAGTTCGAATAGTTTGAAAGGCAAAGTTTAAGTGTGTGGCTTGTGGGTTTCAGATACAGGGAGACCCGCCTGGAGCGGAGTCTACAAGAAGACGGGGACGCGGCGTCAAGGGTCCGCACTTCATGCCTGTTCCCTTTGGTCCATGCTATCTCATATTCTCTGTGTACCCACATCTGCCTCTCTGGGCTTCCAACATCCTCTTCTGGAGCCTGAGCTCACAGTCCCAGCAGAGCACCCTCCCTGTAATGTTTCTTTTAGGCACCAGTGACCCCTACCTCCCTTAGCAGATTTCCACTTCAAAGACAACACTCCCTTTCCTTGTAGGTCTCCTTCTGCAAGCTAATACACCTTCTCGTAGCTGCTCAGAGTTTTTAGACTTCTAATTCATTCCTGACTACAAGCTTAATCTGTCTTGATCTTAAATGACAGATGAGGTGCTTTAGATACATAGCCAAGTAATTGTTTTTAAAAGAAATATAGGTCTCGAGTAAATATCTTATCCTGCTCACCCTGAGGTCTCATGGCTGTGTTTTCTATCAGATTTTCTATAAATACACAGCCCCTTTCCCTGCCCCTCCACTTGTGTTAAAGGATTCCACACTGGGCAGATTTTCATCTATCTTTAATTGGACTAGGGCTCTACAGGGAGTGTGGGCAGTTCAGACTTCCAACACGAACGCCTAGGAAAATATGTCAGCGTCACAGAGGAAGCAGATTCAATATGATTTAGATTTAGATTGTCTCAGCGCAAGAATCATTTTGACCTTTGGTGACTGAACCCGGGCTCAGCTCCATTCTTACAAGAGCTACAGGCTTAGCAGGCTTGAGCAGCTCCAAATGAAAATGCCTGGATTCGCAGACAACTTCATTTTTTGATCTGAGGTCTGTAATCCAGTTCACGGCATCTAGGGAATTGTTGGCTACCGCCTGGAGGGGCTCTTTGGCCTCTGTGCTCTTCCCCCACTGGACAGGTTCTTCCCTTTTCCTGAGATGGTGATCTTTACTGTCCTCCTGGACCTTGGTTTCAGAATCTTTCATTTCTTCAAGCCCCGCCTGCAGAAATCTCTCTTTTCTGATGAAACACCTTCCTCATTGCCATGACAGTGGCAGCAGAGGGGGCTGGGGAGATGATGCCAGAAGGAAAATGGGTGGCAGCCACAGAAGATGACCTATGTTCAGCTCCCAGAACCCACACACAAAGTCAAGCATGGGGCTTGGGAGACAGTTCAGCAGGTAAGAACACTTGATGGGCAAGCAGGAGGTGCTGGGTTCAAATCCCCAGCATTCATGTAGAAGAGCATGGCATGGTCTCACACAACTGTAACTCCAGCTCTGTGAGGGGGCAGAGACAGGAGGATCAGTGGGGTTTGCTGACTGCCCATGTAGTTTTAAGTTTCTTGGGAGATCTTGTCTCATGGGAATCAGGGGGAAAGCAACAGAGCAAAATATCACACACACCCAAAAGTGGTGGCAGAGAATCTAACAGGCATTGACTTCTCATAAGTAGGCATGAAGCGGCTGACAGGGAGGCAGACCCTCCAGGGTATTGGAGCAGCAGCAGATGGAGAGACAAGTGTCACCAGAGATAGAAGGTCCTTCATTCTTCACATGGCTGACTCACCAGGACTCCCACAGGTGACTCTGGTTTCGTGCACTCACCAGCTGTGCCCAGCTCACTAGCAAAGAAGTTTTATGTGAAGCTTGACTGTCGGCCATTTTTCTGCTGCTCATCCGTTTTCCCTGGCAGTTATTGGGGAGAGTCACACTCAATTACCTCCTGAATTTCCAGAGTCCCACATAGCTTTCTGGTGTTTAATGGATGAGGAGCAACGGTGTGGAAGAGGCCATGGTTTTGCTTGAGGTCCCTCCACACCAGAGGGACCAAGGGACCCAGGACCAGCAGGAGGCCTCCATGCTCGGTGAGCATCCGTCTAGTCCCCAAAGCTGAACAAGGGACCATTTACACGTGTGAAATAGATCTACCCATGTCCAGCTGTGCGCCAGACTCAAGAAAGGCTTTGCTATTTATCCAATCTTAGGGGAGTTTGATGCTAGCCATGGATCCCTTGAGTCTGACTCTCTGTCTTTTTGTCAGTGTATATCAGGGTTCAGAGTGGCCTGGGGCACACACTAGGCTGGTTAGCAGAAAAACTTCCCTACGTTCCTACAGGTTAAAGCACAATAGCATTGTTCTTGGCCCTAATGCTTTAACAAAAAAGAGTTCCCTTTAATAGCATCAAATCACAAAGAACCTAAGCGACCTGAACACTCAACACGGGTTTGGTCTGACGAGACAAACTCTGGCTCACCCTGAGAGCCTGCAAAGCCTGGGCATGAACTTATGGCAGGGTTCCACAAGGCTTACCCATGGCCTTCAAAGAGAGGATGTCACAGGATGTGAAAGCATCAGCCTACTTAGAAATAAAATCCGACCATCTCACCAAAAATGGAAACACATCTCCAAACTCCTATTTACAGCTCACAAGACAAGGCAGGCTGCATGTGCTTTCTCTCCTCCCTCTCCAAGGATGGCACAAGGTAAAGCGTGAACTTCATCAATGAGAAACAGACCTCCAGTTGGAAATAGCCACAGCTCCAGGCATCATCTGGGCCATAGGTTGGGTATTGTCTTTGTTAATGGCCGATGGGCGTCTGGCCTTCAGAGACTCGGAGTCACGGTCACCTGGGCTAGGAGTGCCGCCCGTCCTCTAAGTTCTCCCAATAGCGTGACTGCTATTTCCAACTCTTGTCCTCCACAGAGAAGCCTGGTAATTTTCAGTGAAGTACTTGGATTAAGGGCTTTATTGAAAATTACTAGGCCTCAGCCAAACACAATAAGACAGACAATTTGGAGCAGCTCAGAAAAGAGCACTCGCCTCTCCAATAAAGCTGAACAGAGGGTTCTGCAGGGAGAGGCCCAGGTGGGTGAAAGCAGAACCGGAAAGGAGTCTGCAGTAATTGTTGGGGCAAGGAAGGAAGAAATGTTGGAGAATGAAAATGAGAGTGAAGGGAAATGACATTTTGTGGAGACAAAGGAAGAGATTAAGATGCCAAGAGCTAGGCTGAAAGTCATTCAAAACTGTAAAGAACAGAAGAAAAGCAAAACTAGGGTAGCGATTTTGTCTGGGAGAAACACGGGAAGCTAGCAGGTCATAATTTACTAATCAGAGTGCCCAATATAAAAGACAAAAATGCCTGTTGACCTCGCTGGTGTCATGGTACAAGGTAGAGAGGGAAGCTTTTTCTGATTCCACTCACAGCCTAGCCTGACAGCCAAAGCTTCTCTGCACATAAGATGCAGGTTTGGACCCGAGAATGGGGCCTTCCTCTTGGCCCACCAGCAACACACTGGTACAAGTCACACTGCCTAGGACGGTCCAGGCCCACCTTTCCCTGGGTTATTACCCAAAGCCCCAACAGTGCATAGCTCAAGGGTTTACTCCACGTTCATAAAGTAAGCACAGACTGAAGATTTCCCTAAGTACAAGAAAAACCAGACCAAAGGAGACAAACTATTTCCATGGAGCTGTACTTCAACCGTGGTTTGGTGTGACTGAGGTATCATTTAGCTTCAATCTTATCACCCTATTAAAAATAATTTTAAGATATTTTTATGATATTTTATCTATTTTATATATATACACATGTGCATACAAATGAATAGATGTAATAAACATTTTAAATGCATCTCTAAGTGCAAGATCAAACAAAGCTGAGGTTTAAAATGCTTATATGCATGCATGCGCGCATGCTCAGACATGCGCATGGCTGAGCCTGGGCTATGGGTGCAGTTGGCAAATTTCATCTGTGTCAGGGCCTCCTGCCTGCTTGCCTGCTCGCCCACCCAACAAGCTGCTGCCATCACTCAGACTGAAGATGGCAGTTTTTATCAGCCAAATAGGACTCTGTATAGAAACGGCCAGCCCTTCTCTTGTAAGGATCCACCTTTGTCCCATTAGCAACCTCTTCTGTGAGGGAATGTGGGGCTGGGGGCTGGTACAAATCTAGTCCAAGACTCAGGATGGAGGAGAATGCTAACAGAATGCATGGCTAGGACACTCATGGGGGACTGATGGGGCAGTGTAGTGATATTTCATTTGTATTTTAATAGATAAAGCTTGCCTGAAGTTCAGAGAGTAAAACAGCCACACTAGTTTGCCACAGAAACTGGGTGGTAGTAGTGCACGCCTTTAATCCCAGCACTAGAGAGGAATACAAGACAGGAGGAGACAGCTCTCAGACACAGTCTCATTCTGAGATTCCTGGAGGCAGGATCGCCATTTCAGACTGAGGTAGAGGTAAGAGCCAGTGGCTGGCTGTTTTGCTTTTCTGACCTTCAGGTTTAACCCCAATTTCTGTCTCTGGGTTTTTATTAATCATGCTACAGGGCACAGCTGATTCTGGTGTCAGGTATGGGGAAGAAGGGTTATGCATCTGAGGCCTTTCTGAGACTCAGCGATTGGCTCAAGAAGCAAGGTCATACAATTGTATGAACTTCATGGCACACCGAAGTGATGGGGCCTTTTCAATCCCAAGGTGTTCACTGCCCCAGCAGTGGCCAGAGGGGACTTGGCTGTGAAAAGTGACTGTGTTGACACTCTGGAGTACCGGGGTGTACAGCAGGGGGATAACGACAACTCTGTCCTTTCTGTCCAGTTTTGCAGTAAATTTAAACTATTTACTACAAACTATTTTACTAAAAACATACCCGGGACAGTGACATAGCTCTGGGGCGGGGGAGACCCTTGCTGTCAAACTTAAGGGCAAGAGTTTGACCCTGGGACCCACGTGGTGGTAGGGGAGAGTCACTCCTACAAGTTTTCCTCTGGCCTCCACAGGCTGATGGTCAGGCTAGCCTCTGCGCATGTCTGTGAGGGACTGCTTTCACTGGTGTGGGAAGCCCAACCTAAATCTGTCAGACCAGATAAAAGCACATGGAAGAAAGGATGCTTTGCCAGTTCCACTGATCTTCAGTCTCACTGGTAAGCTCATCTACCCTGCTGTTGTTTTGTTGCTGCTGCTGCTGCTGCTGCTAATTCCTTCCCTGATATTGGAACCAACTTCTCTAGGCTTCTAACGTGGGCTGAAGACCAGTGGTTATTCAGGTATCCAGCCTCATTTGCTGAGCAACTACCGGGTTCTCAGCCTCTCTGGTGTGAGAATGGCATGGCGAGACTACTCTGAACATGGCCAGAAGCCAATCTAATATGCCCCGTTCTAGTATATGTTCATTCTATTGGCTGTTCCTCTAGAGGACCCTGACTAATACAGTCCCCCATAGGTTCATGGGGCCTCCACATGGTGGCGCTGTTTTGGAATGCTAAAGAATCTTTACAAGTGCTTGAGGAAGTGAGTGTGGGCCTTGAGGTTTGGTATTTGGTGGCTCAGTCCCACTTCCTGTCTTCCCTCTGCTTCCTGACTATGGGTGTAGTAGATGCAGCAAGACCAGCCACCCTATGCTGCTGCTGAGCCTTCCCTGCCATATTGGACTGTATCTTTCTTAAGCTATAATACAAAATAAACCCTTCCTCTTTTAAGTTGCCATTTTCTAAATACTCATTCAGAGCACGAAGCGAAGTAACCAGTTTAATGCCCAAGTCAGAACCTAGTGGAACCAGGAGGCAGGAATTAAGAGGAGTGAGTGGGTGGCTGGTGACAGGAGCTTCTCATCCCCTAAGGTAGACAAGAATGCAGCTCTCCAGGAGACAAGGCAACTGGCCTTTACAAGCCCAGGAAATAACAAATGATCACTGATGGGCTCTGGTCAGCATCGACAAATACTCCACGGAAGGGCACAATTCTCAGTTCAAATAGTAAAACAGGGA
Source organism: Myodes glareolus (assembly GCF_982192425.1). Taxonomy (NCBI): domain Eukaryota; kingdom Metazoa; phylum Chordata; class Mammalia; order Rodentia; family Cricetidae; genus Myodes; species Myodes glareolus. The sequence goes on from NC_142032.1 coordinate 69,125,629, forward strand.
CGTCCGGGAAATATCAACACGCTCGACAAAATAACATAGCGTTTCATGTGTATACATGAGTGTGAAAGCACATGAGCATGTATGTGTGTGTGGAGGTCAGAGGTTGGAGTCGGGGATTGTCTTCTACTGTTCTCCACCTCGATTTGGTTCTTGAGATAAGGTATCTCACTGGACCTGGAGCTCTCCCATTTTGCCTGACTGGCTGGATCCTTCTGGGACTCTCTTCCCCGGGGCTGAGATTATAGGTGTGAATTGTCCCATGCTTTTTACCTGCATGTTGGGGATGGAACTCAGGCCCTTGGGGTTGTATGCAAACATTGCACCACCTACATCATCTCCCTAGCCCTGGTATTGAGTTTCTCAGTAACCATCACAGCGGCCTACACCAGTCTCTCCTATTTCCTTAGCCTCTACCTTTCCTTGTTCTCTGCAGGACTAGTGCATACCCCAGCCCACTCAACTCCCCAGGTTCCCCGATACTAATGACAGTAGTTTTATACTGACAGATAGTGGGGTACAAGAGGAAAAAAACCCTCTTATTCTGGTGCATGTTATGTTTCCTTTTCACACCCTTCTGACATAAATTTTGTAGTTTATGCCTTTAGTCTCCTCCTGCATCTTCTTGATCCATGGTCTTCCCGTGTAGCTCAGGCTTGGGATCCCCTACCCCCTACCTACCAGGTACCAATACAACAGGCATGTACCAAGTTCAGCCCATTTTCTGCTTCTCTTTTTTGAAACATTTTTACTGATTTATTTATTCTTATTTTATGTGCTTTGGTGTTTTGCATGCATGTATGAGGGTGTCAGATTCTCTGGACCTGGAATTTTAGACAGTTGTGAGCTGCCAGGTAGGTGCTGGGCATTGAACCTAGGAAGAGCAGCTAGTGATATTAACTGCTGAGCAATCTCTCCAGCTCCTGACATTTTACAATTCTTTTAGACAGTTTTCATTTTTTCAAGTACTCTAAAGTATAGAAAACATATAATGATAGGCACACATGTGGTTCTGACTGCTTACCAGGGCCCCAAAGAACTTGCAGTAAACTTTGGCTTCTCATCAGGGCTGGGTGGAGGTGTTTTGTGACCATGTATGTGACATTAACTGTTCTACTTGTGACATCAGAACACATGAAATTTATTTTAGCAATATTTAATATATTTAAAATACCACTCAATGATTAGTAAATCTAAACAAAATCAATCTAAAATAATTAATGAAAAACTTGATGTTTGTATTTGTGTAACAGAGCCCTGACTTTTTGCTACATGCTTAGGGCAATAGAAATCCATTTTCTCATAGTACTAGGGATTCAAAGTCCAAGACCAAGGCTTCTTTCTGTGTGTGTCTTCACATGGTTGTCCTTCTGTGGATGCTGTGACCCAGTCTTCTGTTTTGATGAGAACGGCAGGCAGACTGGACTAGCATCTATCCCAATGACCTCAATTTGCCTTAGTTAGCACTTGGAAGTCACTGTTTCCTATACGCTCACAGTCTAAGCTCCCAGGGATGGTTTTCACATACAAATTTTGAGAGGATACAACCTAGCCTAAAAGATTTACAGTGTCTTCCGGAGAGACGGACTATTTGGCAAAGTATCTGTCACAAAAACATGACTTATCTAGATCGCTCTCTCTCATTCTCTTGTATGGATGTACACGTGCACACACGCACACAGTTTAACTACTTTATGTACCATGAGCACACTTGCCTAGATCTCCTGATCAAGATACCTACCTTCCTGATGAAATGCTGTAGAGCATGGTGGTAGTAGGTTCCCTCATGCTGTACTGTCTTCCAAGGCACCTGCCCAGCCCTGTAAGGTCTGTGCGGTCCCTATTTGCCTCAGCAGGTAATAAGAGCAGAGGCAGGTCAGGGAATCTACTCCTCCTATTCCTTCCTTGCCTGCACCCACCTGAGCAGAAGCTCAGCCTTCCTGGGCTCAGTGTAGGGGGATGGCCACATAGTCTGAGCAGAAGTGGACCAGTGTTGCTGGGAGTTCCAAAAAATTTCAGATCAAAATCCCAGAATATTCCTGGTCCATCCCAGCCTACATAAAAGATAATGGCTTCCTAGAGTACATCCTGCTTGCTGATTGTGGAGATGAACCCTGTGTTGCCAGTGAATTACCCAGGTACTTCTTGCCCTATGCTCTCGAGGGTTCTCCAGCACCTGCACTGTAGTTTCTTGTGGATGGGTGGCTGGATTCCTATTTAAAATTCTGGTGGAAATGTCACAGGCACTCAGAAATGGCTTTCCAATCTTGTCGTTTTATCAATACAACTGGAATGGCAGCTGGGAACACGGCCCTTCCAAGCTCACTCTGGCTCAAGGTCAGCCAATGGGATACGTCACCACGGCCTTCTTTCTGTTTCCACAACACAGGGACATCTGAGGACACTCCCTCTACCAGCTCTCCTTTTTTGTCTATACTATTTTATGACATGGATTCTTTAATTTTTTTTTTTTAAGCCAGTCTTTTCAACCTCGGAACTATTGACATTCGGGACTGGATGTTTTCTGTTTTGGGAACACCCTGTGCATTATGGGAAGCTCAGCTCCACAGGCTCAGATTCAGCCACTAGATTGCTAGTGACACTGGTCCTCATTCATGACAACTGATGCCCTTGCAGATTGCAGTTGGGTACCAATGTTCTAAATTGACAGAATTCTTTTTTTGCCCCTTCATGTGATTTTTTTTAAGATGAACTATTATTATATAGAAAAAGTTAGCAGGTCATATTTCGTTAAAACAAAACAAACAAAAACTAACCAACCAACCACCCAACTAATCAACCAATAAAAAACACTCCTGTCCTCTGTCTCCCAACTCTGAAGGCCAACAGTCCTATTGAAAACGAGCCATTCTTGTGGCAGAAAGCGCTGATAAATGCTGGACATTGATTTCTTTGGTCATCTAGCCTCCACTCAGTAAGCACACGGCAGCTGCTGTTCTGAGCTCTAGGCATGCTTGGAGAACAAGTGAGGCCTGTTACTAGTGGCCATTGCCCCTTTGGTGAGCTACTGCAGAAGCATGACTGTGGACCTCTTAGAGAAAATAAAAGCAAGGAAGACAGAAGGTGGATTGAGGGTGAGGACAAGGTGAGATTTAGGCTGAAGTAGAAAGGAAAGAGCTCGGGGGTGAGCAATGGATAAGCTATTAGGCAGAGCAGGAGGTTGGTATATTCCAGAATCCAACAGTGTGACTAGAACATAGGGTAAGGAGGAGGGCAGAAGAGAGGAAGGTGAAGCCAGAGAAACTGCAGGTCTAAGGCCCTTCCGAGCTGCGCGGCTCACAGGGAGCCTGATTATGGCTACCTAGGGAGGCCTGTGCTCCTCAGCCTTGGTGGACCCTTGCTTTCCCTGGGCTTCCTGACTTGGTTCTCATAGCACCTGGTTCCCCTTCCCCAGCATACCACAAAGTCACAGCTTCAGGCTGAGTCCACTGTTTCTCTAGCAATTTGCTGATAAACAAAATGTCCTTAGTCAAGCAAAGGGAAGACGAGTAGAGGCCCAACGGGGAAAGTTTCCCATCTTTACATTCTGAGCTACTACAGGGCCAAGCAGAATCTATCTTCTAAGTGGCCTGGCTGGGGAATTTGGACTTTTCTCGGTGTTATGAATGGCAGGTGGCATAGACCTGTTACCCTAGTTGCTCAGAACACCGAGGCAGGTGGATCAAAAGTTTGAAATCAGCCTGGGAAACTTAGTGAGATGGTATTTTGAAATAAAAAGGTGAACAGAAGGAATGAGTATGTACCCCAGGGGCAAAGCACATGCTTAGCATGTGTGAGGCCCTCGGTCAATTCTCAGCAACACACACATACATCATGGAAAAAGAAGACACACTATTACTTCAGATAGAATTCAGAGAGAATCCCAAGCTTGTGCTCACAGAGTCTATTAAACAGTCACTTTTAATAGGGTTTGGTTCCCACAAAGGACACCAAAGGATGGTGTCCTTCTGTGCAGTACAGGTGCTTCTGTGCATAGAAATGCATTTCCAGAAAGACGCTTGCAGCCCTAAGCCTTGGTAAGAGTCATATGGAAACGAGCATTTTGGACATAGTTCAATTCTATGGAGCAGGGTGGGCTCTCTGCCAGGCCAGTGCCTGGTGTCCTCATAGGAGAAGGAATGTAGACGGAGATATACTGTGAGCACAGAGAGGACCCAGACAATGGGGTGATGGGTCAGCAAAGCAGCAAGAACCAACAACTGCCCACCGTGCCTGCCATAAGCCAGAGGCATACAACATGTAGTCCTGGGAGGCCTTCAGAGAGAGCATGGATTCCAGGTTAAGAGCTCCAGGCATGGAAAGGTGATATGCTTAAACCGTTCAAAGCGTTCTGTCATGATAGTCGCAGGAAATGAACACAAGCTCCTTTTGGCATTCTGCTGGAGTGACGCAGGTCAGCCTTGATATGACTAAGAAATTCAGTGGAACCCCAGAAGGAGCTTGGAAGACATCTTGGTTTGATTTTTTTTTTCCCCCAAATGTCAGAGTACATCTAGTTTTTATATAATGACTACACATCTAGCCACTAGGACAGTGACAAAGTATACGACGGCTGATTAAAATGATGGCCTCTTTCCCTTAGCAGAAGTCAACTGAACATACCATTTTGCTTAAGCAAATTAATCTACACATTGCCAAGGTGGAACAAAGCCTGTCTCGTCACAGGGTTAATGTTTCAGCGACAACAGAAAAACGAAAGACCCCAAAGGCACACGCCAGCTCCAAGCTCACAGATATATCCAAGCCACTCTCCCAAACCTGGTTACCCAATTGAGAGCGATTGAAATGTCGGATGTCTTCAGGCCTTACTATCCATAGAGGAGCTAAAAGAACCATTGATTTTTTTTTAATAAACAAAAAGGTTTCTCATAAGTACAAGCTGGAGGAACATGTATAAAATACTTTTGTACACAATATGTAACACATTGGTTCTGCAAACATCATGTATTAAGAATTGAGCTTCCAGTGCAGTCGGAGGCACAGGGAAGAAAGAGACTAAGAGACGATGTGTGCCTTACCTTGCCTTTGTCAAAGTAGTGGATGATTTCTTGGTAGAGCTGCTCTTTCAGCTGCCCTTGTGTCGTCGCCTGGAACCCGTCCCGCTGAGTGAGGTGGGCTGCACACACGTCCTCTGACCACTGAGGCAAAAACAAGGAGTGAACAAGGCTGAGGCAGGGAAATGCTCAACAATATCACCGAGCACGAAGTCAGGCACTGAGCGTGTGTATGAGTCGGTAATTCCAGGGGCCTGGGGCTGCTGTCATTAGACTACCAAGGCCTGGGAATGCTAGGAGAGACCAAGAAAGACAGATGGGAAGGCAGAGCCAGATGTGCCCAGTAGAAAACCATGGCAAAGCATGGGCTCCCAAGCTTGCAAGCAGCTTCACAGTAGCCAGGGATGTAATAAGCAGGTGATTGGTGATTGTCTTCAGAGAGCAACGAGAGCTCTTTCTCCTCGGTCAGAAGCCACTGAAAGCCTTAACAGACAACGTGTGAGGATCACAGGTCATCCAGAAAGGAACTATATAGGCTAACAAGTTCCTTAAGGAGGGAAAGGTACTTCTGCACCACTGGCTGTACCACAAGCAGAGATTGTGGAAGTGCTGGTCAGTTTCTGTGTGAACTGAAGTGTTACCAGAGTGGAGGCTAAGACCATTTAACAGGTAGGCCATGTGAACTCTGTGATTTTAGTTTAACAAACCAACATTGTTGGTATGGGCTTCAATAACGATGAATAACAGCCTCCTGAGGTTCTTCCAGGTGCCTCTGGGTCAAAGATGGGTCAGAAGCCTCACTCACAGGAGCTCTAAGCCAACCAAAGACTGTGATCACACAAGTGCATCATGGGCTATAATGACCCTGGAGAAGTTTCCATAGACATCTGAGGGTAGGAGGTATGACTTTGCATAGGATGGCCTGAGGGGACCAGAGGAAAGTACAACAGGAATGGGCTTCTTCGGTGGACCTGTGAGGTGCAATGTGACCTTGTATTAAGACAGGACAGTGAGGGTATTACAAAGAAGCAACTGACTCCCGGGTCATAGTTTCCAAACAAATGTGGGTGGCAGTGGAGGAAGTGCCAGTGAACTCAGTGCTATAGTCAAAACATGGCACCAACTGTGGTGGCACTTGGTAGGAGCATGACAGTCAAGGGGAGCAGGGCAAGGAGTGGGGACTTGGGTGATGCTGTTGACACAGGACACAGGACCAAATGAGCCAGCATGGGGAGTGAGGCTTCACTGATGGCAGTGACGTGACAGTGGATGCTTGCTCTCCGGCACACATCCTTTCCACAGCCCTGGGTTACCCTGAGCTGAACTCTGTAAGCCTGAAGGGCGCTCAATCCCTAGGACTGCTGGGTAGAGCAGAAAGACCTTTGTATGGTCCACAAGATGCTCACATTCACAAATGGACCTGCAGATCTAATCTGCAGGCAGAAATGAGAAACCCCATAAACTGAGTCACGTCATAGTTGACTGCTTGGGAGGTAGACTTGTGGATGTAAACGTAAGATTCTGGCGGTTCTGATGTGTGTCTAGCCAGGAGGTTCAGGCTTATTTTATGATTTCAGATCATAAAGGTAGCATATTGAATAGACATGGGGAAGTCCCCTGTGTTTCCTACCTAAGTCTGGAAATGAATAAATTTATTGCTAAGGTTTATTACTCATGGTTTTAAGCATCCTTATTTTTGATCAAAAATATAGCAAAAAAGAGGACTTGCATTTAAGACTCCTTCAGCTAAGAGACACAGCAATAAAGACCATGTTGCTTAGTAAAGTTGATTAACTGGCATGAATTCACACTGATACCAATAGCAAACATATTTGGAAAAAAAAATCTCAAAATGTAATAGTTTAAAAATATGGAGGCAGATCATGCTGCATTTACCACTTAATTGGCAAATTTGGAGCCCAGTGGTAGAGATAATGCAATTGAGCCCATTGATCTAGGCAGTGGAACAAGCTATCACACAGTCTGTGACAAACCCATCTGTACTCAATATATCCAAAGATTAAGCAAATGGTATGCTTATGCACAGATATACGTTTTACATTCATTCAGACTTGCAAAGTTTGTGTTCTAAGAGTGTGAGCAAGCTCTCAAGACATTTTAATTTCCCTGGTGTGAACAACATCTTCACATTTTGCAAAAATGCCCTGTTACTGACATTTGGATTTCTAATAAATACAGACACAGGACTTTACAAAAGCGATGACTGCTTCCGGGGACACTCCCTGAAAGCTCTGTCTTCAAAAATGATATTTCTTGGGAAAGTTTTAGATGACCACAGACAAGAAGGGTCCTTAGGCATCCAGCCTCTAGGATTATGGAGGGGGAGCCAGAGTAAGTCAGCTCTTTGCCTTCTGCCTGCCAGGACTCTGCTCATTTCAGGCAAAGGCAAATGCTGTAGATTTATGTGTGTGTGTTTGTGTGTGCGTGTGTGTGTGCAGATTTCAGGATGAGACAGAGGCTGAAGGAGTCTGTCTGAGGTTTATAAAACTATCTGCCTTGACTCCCACCACCCAACAGGCATCTCCTAATGCACATTTAAATGTAATTTTCTCTTGTGGATTTATCTCTCACTCTACTTCTGGTGTTTGGTTGGAGGGGTGGGGGTAGCCTAGTTCTGGAAACAAGATTACTAAATTAAGCACTCTTATGGTTCTTATTTATCTAGTGCAGAAGTTTCTGATCTTTTTATAAGGATGTCATGAGAAAGATAATGAAAAGCCTTGCTGAGACTCTCAGATATAAAACTTGAAGTTGCATAGCAGCTTCTCCATCTAGTCACCTGTCTGCCCACATCTACTGTGCACGCGTGCATCCATCTTCTCCCATCCGTTATCCTGCATCCAACCATCCTCATAGCTTTCATCCATCCATCCCTCCACTCTTCTTTTATCTTCCTCCACGTTCCTCCCCAAATCCACCCACCCATCTCTCCACCCAACCAGCCTAGTTCTTTTATAAGGATCTACTCGGTATTATTAACCATTCTGGAACTGGCCATGGGAGAGAACACAGATACATCAGCATAAGCAAAAGGCCAATGTCTCAGAGCGAGCTGAGTAACAAAGGAATCACTCAGAGTTGAAGTTCTCATGATACTGATCATTAGCGACTCTTTAGAGACGCAGACAGCCAACACAGAGACTCTCGGCGTGGCCTGCTCTGCGGAAATGTCTGGATATGATTCTTCCTTCTGCCAGTGTGAGGAGGAGGATGACTTATCCTTCCTCCCAGCTGCTCTACCGGGGTCATTCCTTCTTATTGATGATGTCCTCCATCCTTACTCAGTCCCGTCAGCACAAGTGAGGAACTGCACGCTATCTAACTCACTGTTGCTTCACAGTCCACTGAAAGTTTGCAAAACTTGACACCTTGTTAGATCGGCATTCGGCTGGGCCGAATCTGTAATCAGAGCACCTCTTGAATATTTTTTTTTGTTTATATCACTGACTGTAGCCAATACCCATAAAATCTCACGCCGGTGCTCTACTAAAATCTGTCATGGAAAAGGAAAATGTGGAATCAACTCAGAATTTATAAGAAAAGCCGCGTAGACGTGTACGGTGATTTTTATTACCTTTAGAAGCTTTGCGTGGAGAAGCAAGGTGTAAGCTGCTTCTGTGTAGTTGTCACATTCTTTGTGCAGGTCACAGAGCTTGTATAAGTACCTGGTGATGAAATAAGGCTACATTCTTAAAGCGTCACAGGGTAATTTGTGTTGAGGACTGTGGGTGCTAAATTCGACATTCAACAGTAACTCCTGGCTAGCCTTTCCTTTACTGTGTTCATAACTCACAATGCCTTGAAAACTGCTGGTGCAGAAATCACTAAAAGAACTGAGAGGCATAAATATAATAATAATAATACACACACATATATACACCATACATTTATAAATTAAAGTATATGCTGGCATACACATATACAAATATATAATTTTAAGTCATCCTTGTAGGGGAAAATGAAAATGCTATATAAAGGCAAGAATTTTATTTCAAGGTTCCTTATTTCTTTCATCTTTCCCAATTTTATTCCTCAAACATTTGCAATAAGATTAGACAATCTAGGCTGTGCATTTCTCTTGAGTCAAAATGTGCATGTGCGCACGTGCACGTGCACACACACACACACACACACACACACACACAATCCATAAAGATCCAAATCTACAAGATTAAAAAAAGCCGTGATGATAGCAAACACGATCAAAAGAACGTCATCTGTGCTGTCGGAGAAAAGGAAGCTCCTTACTATAAAGCCAGACACACTTTGGATCAAAGAGGCTGGTTGTTTTCCTAAGTTTACTATATAAGCATGGCATGTTTTAAAGGAAAAAAAAGAAAAAAAAAGCTGAGAACTCAAAAACCACACAAGCACACTCTGCACAGCCAGCACACAGTCAAGCTTTCTGTCACGCAGACGTAGGCTAGTCTGATTCTCCAAAGTGGTTTGTCGTCTTGCTGACTAGTGACCACAGAATCTGAAAGGTGAGCACAAAATACAGTGGATCACTCTAAGCAAGTGTTTTGATCGCCCACAGACACTGGGAGTCAAACCCAGGTCCTCCCTATGCTCTACCAGTGGGCTACCTCCTCAGTAGATCGGAAAAGCCAATAATGAATCAGGTTCAGCCACACAAAACATTTCTCTTTTTGGTGCGATAAAGACAGGGACATGTGGGAATGGGGTACTAGTTAAAATAAGAGTAAAATGCAAAATTATATTGTCTACTTTTGGGAAATTTATTTCTCATTTGATCACGTGGCTTACTAGAAAACTTTAGAATTTGTAATATATCTTTTAATTTTTTTTCCCCAAAAGGGCTGTATTTGTTGATCAAGAGGCACAAAACCTTTTTAAATAACCATGGCTTCCTAGCTGGCTAAATGTTGCCCCTCTTAACCCAAACTTTACATAGGCACCGGCACACTATATAAGGGCTGAGAGCACGGCTGAGGTTCCACCGGATTTGATCTCAGTCACCATGATTTCCTCCAAATTACTCTTCAAGATACAAACCATTCTTTCACACGATTTGATATATGGTGAGGAGAACGTGCACAGAAAGGGTGTGGCTGGCAGCACACACAAGGTGCTGGCCAGCATGGCACACATGTAACTTATATACATCTCATAGTGATTGCAATGTGTACAGAGGGTGCCAGCCAGCACAGCACACACATCCCTTATATACATCCCACAGTGATTACAGCACACACACATGCTCCTTACACACATCTCATAGTGACTGCAACACGCACAGAGGGTGCCAGCCAGCACAGCACACACATCCCTTATATGCATATCACCGTGATTACAGCACACACACATGCTCCTTACACACATCTCATAGTGACTGCAACGCGCACAGAGGGTGCCAGCCAGCACAGTACACACATCCCTTATATGCATATCACCGTGATTACAGCACACACAGGGTGCTAGCGTGGCACACAGAGAAGGTGCCAGCCAATATGGCAATGTCTACCTTCTGTGCATCTCACAGTAATAATAATGCAGAGGGTGCTACCAGAGTGATTCCCACGTACCTTATATACATCTCTTCTCTTTCAATTTCTTTGTAGAAATTCTGAAAAATAAGCCATGGTATTGTTTTCAGAAACTCCATTATGTAACACAATACAGAGAACAACAAAGCAAAAATTAAAACCACAACAACTCATCAAAATGGTCCCATATTGTGAATCCACGGTCCAGTTATGATTGGCACTTCCAGGGGAGCAAGCCCAGGCAGAGCATAGCTCTCAATTCATTGCAGCGCTGAGCACCTCACAATACTCCCGACTTTTCCTTTTGTAATGACCACATCTCAAACACTTTAGACACTCGAGGACTAACTTCATATGTCATTTGAAAGTCACCCGTCTTCAGTATAAACAAGGTTCTGGCTGAAAATGCGACCTCTTAATCAATGCAGTCTCATTTAAATAAACAATCCAAAACTGGGGGTAGGGAAAGGCACCGTGAATGACGTCAGCATGCTGGGGTCAGCCCTTGTGAGAGACATAGAAGCATGGGGCCATTCTTGTCCCCACATGTTCCAAACTTCTAGCCACATATATTTAAAGGTAAAGACAAGGTTAGTTACATAACACTGCTACATTCTGACCATTCTCCAAGGGGCTACTGTCATGACCCTGAGTAGTGTTGAAGCAGAACCCTTTCCCCCATCAACCCAGAATGCTGAAAATCCTAGAGAAAATCCATTGTTTTAGAGATACAAACCTCCCAAAACCATAGTGAGATAAATGAGGAGTCACTTAAAAAAAGGAAGGAAGGAGGACAATCATACACAACCATGGGGGAGAAAACTTGGTTTGTGGATTCCAGTAAGAGGGTTATTTCTACACATGACTGAAAAAAAATCCTCTAATTCAGTATCTGTACCAAAGTCATACCTCTGGTGAGTTCGGCAGTGCGCATGTGTAATGGTGGCACTTGGGAGACTGAGGTTGAAGGATCAAGAGTTTGGGCCAGTGAAGGCTGTAAAGAGAATCTCAAACTAGTCTGGGCCACACAGTGAATCCTTCTCTTACCTGCCCCCCCCCCTCCAAGAAACATTTCTTCTTCATGTGAACTATTTTATACACATGAAGTCATGCACAGGGCACTACAAAGGTACAAGAGTCGACTCACAGGGCCCGTAGGACGGAAGTATGACAGCCATTTCTTTTCTGTGTTAGTTTTCTCATTCTTCTTGGGAATTTCATACATGCACAGAATTAAACACGATCATATCCAACGACTATTTTCCCATTGAACTCTTTCCAAGTGCCCCCCTCTTAACTTCATGCCTTTTTTTTTTTTATCTTTTTGGATAATCCACTAAATCTAATTAATGCTGTCACATATGCATGGGTGAGGAGCCATCTAACGGGAGCATGCGAACGAGACTAGTGGCCCCATATTCATTCCCTTTCTTGTTATTTCTAAGAATGATTCTCCCAGCTGGGAAGTGGTGGTACATACCTTTAATCCCAGCTCTCTGGAAACAGAGGCAGGTGGAGGCCAGCAGGGTTTACAGAGTAAGTTCCAGGACAGACTGGGCTACACAGAGAAACCCTGCCTCAAAAACAAAACAAACAAAACAGAACAGAACGATTCTCCCTCCCCCAACAGCTATCATCTAGCAATAACTCCTCAGCAAGGGATGGGGCTTAGAGAACACCTCAGCATGAAATTTAGCACCTAAGAATGGTACATGCACTCTACAATCAAGTGCCCGAGGGAGCTACAAGCATCAGCATTATAAAGGCACACAGTGACTCAATAAGAGGATTTAATTTCACAGGTCAAAAAGGACACCGTTTCCAAGGCACACTCTCTCTGGAAAGAGAGGATGGGAATATCTAGACAGCGGGAAACAGGGTCGTTCCTGAAGAACTGGCTTTACCTGGTGCTGCACTGGACACTGGACCGAGCGTCAGCTCCTATGACGCACGCAGTAACGAGGATATTTTCAGCTACCCATCAAAGACCTAGCAGAAGATTCGGAGCGAGCCAAGTGCTGCCTTCCCACCTCTCACTCACGAGCATTCAAAAGTTATGATGTCACAGCAGCCTCCTTTTGTGCCTCTGTTTTCAATTCCCTCCTCCTATTTTGGTCCCTCATAGATTCGTCCTTAGAGTTCTACAATGATCTTATCCTTATCCTGTGACCTTCACTCGCCTCTCAGAGACACAGGCTGCCTTTTATCTTCTGCCCTTGCTGAAGTCTCTTTTCTTTGGACTTCAAAACCCCTCGAGTTGAATATATAATAAATACATAGCAATAGAATATGTAATATTACATTTAGTTATATATTTCTATATATGAGCTTGGCAATGAATGTTTAGAGATAGGAATTTTTAATTTTTTTCTACTTTTACTCTGTGTGTGCATTTCTATGAGTTTGTACAACAGTGCAATGTGCTCTCAGCTGCTCAGCCATCTCCTCAGCACCTAGAGACAGGGTTTTCATCTGGAATAGTCTAGTCTGCTGTGCCTCCCTCTCACACATTTACATTCCACACGGATGTGCTCGAACAGGGCAGGATCCATCCCATCGTCCCTGGGGATGGTGAAGGACTATTGTTTCACTTTTCAGGCAGTGACACACGCATGCTTCCAGGTGAAGAAGTTAATAATGTGAGATCACCTTGGGAGTTCCGGGAGGCTCTCAGCACGAGCCAGAGCTGACTACAGCAACAGTGGGTGGGCACCAAGGAGCCTCCAAATAAAGGAGGAACCCACGTCAGCGTCAGAAACATCAGAAACACGGCTGCAGGTGTCATTCCAAAAGCCTGTGTTCCAACTGTGGCCGCTGGTGATAAGAAGCCAAGCTCAGCATGGTACCACCTCTCTAGCAGGTTCCATGTCGCCCTGAGCGCAGATCTTGCTTTAAAACACACTGAGGTCTTAGTCATCAAAGTTGGAAGCCTAACGAATCTATTAATACTACTTCCTTCTAGATGCTAAGCGGTCTCACAGACCCACTTAGGGATCACAGTGTGCCTGCGACAATCACATCCAGAGCAGGGAGTGATTTTGAAAAGGTCTCCACATTTTTCCCACAGGAAAACGCCAGTCTGTACTTCATGTCATTGTCACTGGCGCCAGGAAGGCTCATCACTTAGGGCAGAGGTAAGAATGCACAAAGATGCTGGAACCAGGGCCAGTTGCTTTGCCGTGCCTGCCGGCAGTCTACATGAACACAAAGAGCCATGTGGAAGGATTCCAGGAACACACATCACACATGTAGGAGCCATGCACAGACCTATTGACCTATTTAGGTTTCTTTGGAAAACTTTTAACTGTACTTCCTTTCTTTTGTACTTTGAGAATTACATACAATATATTTTGATGATATTCACCCCTCCCAGATCCATTCTCCCCCTACTCTCCCAACTTGGGGTCTAAAATTGTTTTAAATTCACCAGGTCCCATTTGCATTTTTCAGCGACTCCTGGACATGTGGTTAGTTTGTAGGCACCAAACTCTTACAGGATCAGAGGTGGTGGAAGACTACACAACACCCCAGTGTTTTCGGGAAATAAACACACATGAACTCACAGCAACCATGACAGCATACATGTGACCTGTACACACTCTACCCAGACCCGATCCCAGCATGGACAGAGGAGATCGGCATGAACTCTCTGCCATTGCTGAGCTGTTGGCAATGGACAGCTGCTGGAAGAGGGCAAGCCAGTGACTTTTCTTGAAGGGTGTAGCATCTTCTTAGACTTTTAAGCCCACAAAATTTTTCTCTGGTCAGGCCCCAGTCATTGTGTGATATTTCATTGTGTGAAGAAGCTTCAATTTCCAGAATTTCTTTCTGATCTGTGGGTGTTCTACATACCTCATCCATCTGCTCTTGCATATTGCCACCTTTCTCATGAGAGTCCTCAAATTGTTTTAGTCTTTTTGCATGTGCATGTATGCATGAGTTCATATGTATGTGCTCAACTGTGCATGCATATGTAGAGGCCAGAGGGCAACCTCAGGAGTTGTTCTGTAGACATCAGCCATCTTTTAAAAATATTATTTATTTATTTATTATGCATTTGTGTGTGCGAACACATGCATGCATATATGTGTGCAATCGCACACACATACACTACGACACACGTGGAGGGGATAGGATAACTTGAAGGAGGTGTTTTCTCTTTCCATAATATGGGTCCTGATGACTGAACATAGGTTGCCAGATGTGGCAACAGGTACCTGCTGAAAATTTTGCCCCTCCCTTTTGAGGCAGGTTCTCTTACTGGCCTGGCTCTTGAGCTCCATCTTTTTGGGGCTGGGATTCCAAGCTTGTGTCACCACACCCAGCTTTTTGAGCGTGAGTTCTGGGGATCTGGCTCAGATTCTCAAGCTCTTCACTGACTGAATCTCAGCTCCCCAGGTCTCCTCAGTTCCCACAGTTGTTTGAAATGTTGGGCCAAGAGCTGTAAAGCCTCTGCCGTATCCAAGTCTGGCTCCAATGACTTCTCTGTCTCTTACACTGTGCTCTTTGTTTTGGGTATGGCTATTTTTGGTGGAAAGGACTGGGATGTCCAGCCACAGTTCCTGGGCTCCTGGATATCAGCTCCGGCAGCTGTGCCTGTGGCTTTCCCTGCCTCTCCAGATGCAGGAGCACTTGCTTGTCTAAGGAGCTGGATGCTAGAAGAACTGCTAGTCTTTCTGTTTGTCCCTTTTTTAACTTGCTGCAAGGAAAGTGATGAGTCCCAAGCTCTTCCCACAACTGACAGACATCATAGGTTTCCATGTTTATGGACGGGAAAACTCGTTGCAGGAACAGTCTGTCATCCGCCTTAACAGCCTGCCTAGACAGCATACAGGGGATGCAATGGCATAGGAGCTTTCCGAAGATATTCCCTATCATAAGACAGAGACTACAGTGCTGCTAAGGGAAGCAGAGAAGAAAACGACCCTTCTGCTGATCGCTTTATTTACATACCTCAAGGGCTTCTCTTCCTTCCTTCCTTAAGATTTACTCTACCATTTATTTACATGAATGTATGTGTGTCTCTGTCCATGCATGAGTGTCTGCAGAGGCCCAAAGAGAGCGTCAGATCCCCTAGTGCTGGAGTGACAGGCAGTTCTGAGACGTCTAACATGGGCGTTGAGAACTGAGTGCAGGTCCTCTGCAAAAGCAATGCTCACTCTTAGCCACCAACTATCTCTCCAGCCCCTTCTGATTTTTCTTAATGTATGTGATGGTGGTGGTGGTGGTGGGGTGTGTGTGTGTGTGTGTGTGTGTGTGTGTTCAGAGGCCTTGGGACAATGTCAGGTTTATTGATCTCTACCCTGTCCCATTGAGACAGGGCCTCTCACTAACTCTGGAGATATGTGGGTTGGCGGTCAGCAAGCCCCAGAGATCCTCCTGTCTCTGCCCCTCACAGCGCTGTAGTGAGAGGCACATATGCCATGCTGCCTGACTTTTTGTTGGTACTTGGATGCACACTCAGGGTCTCAGGCTTGCACAGTAAGTGCTGTCACTCACGGGGCCCTTGCTCCAACCCCTTTGGAAGAATGAATGCTATACCACATTCCTCCTAGCATGAAAGTTCATTCCAGTGACTCCCCAGAGCCCTTGCAAGTCACATAAATGGCAGATATGAAAGTGAAGGCTGAGTGCTTGTATGCTGCTCAATGACTGGATCATGGCCTGACCTCACATGGCCAATGGCTGGGGAGAACGGTGAAGAAAGTTGGGCATGGTAGGAATATGCTTGTCTTGTATTTCTGCCTAGAGACAGCTGAGAGAAGCAGAGGAGAGCCCCAGATGGCCAGGAGTCGGCCACTATGGTTCCTTAGAAGGGTAGCAGTACACAAGAAGTGGAGAGCTCTGAAGCCCGTCTGGGAGGCTCATCCACATAGAGAGGCATGAGGTGGCCAGTCACTCCTTAGACTTGAGCTTGCGTGCCACCAAGTTCTCTAAAAGTGCACTGGGTCTCCTGCTTGTCCCAGACACAACTTAAGAAGGAAGTGCGCCAGGAAGGGTGTCCACGGACCTAACTGCATTGAGGGATAGCAGGAACTGATGTCAAGATCAGGGATAACCAAATTCACCCAGCCACCCTCCATCTGTGCTGCTCTACACTGGGGTCCTGTGGTGCTCGGACAAATGACAATAGACTGGATGGCTTCAAAGAATGGAGAAACCATCCTCACCATCATGGAATTCTGAAGCCAAGGTATCAGGGACCAGCCATTCCTCTGAAGGATCTTGGGGAGACTTATTCCTTGACATTTTCAGAGTCTAGAGATTCTGGAAGCTCCGAGGACTGTCTTCATCACTCTAATTACTGTGCCCTGTTCACATGGCTTCTCTTCTGTATGTGTTTGCTTTCCTTTCCTGGGGGGGGGGCACCCAGAAACAAGGTCTTCTGGGGCCTAGACTAATCTCATATATGCTATACAGCTGAGGCTGGCCTTGAACTCTCACGATCCTCATGCCTCTACTTCCCAAGTGCACCACCATGCCCAGCTTCTTCTTTTCCTGTATATGAGAACTCCTGGGAATGGATTTAACCCTTACCCACCCAGGCTAATCTCATCTCCAGCTTCAGTATGGATGTGTGCACACAATAATAATAATAATAATAATAAGAATAAGAATAATAAACTCAGCTGCCAGTCATTCCTCAGCTGCTGGCCACCTTGTTTTTTTTTGGTTTGGTTTTGTTTTCTTTGAGATAGCCTCTCTCATTGGCCCAGAGCACACCAACCAGGATATGCTGGCTGCCCAGTGAGACCCAGAAATACAACTGCCCAACTCACTTCACCAGTGCTGAGATCATATGCTACCATGCTTGGGCTGATTTTACGTGAGTCTGGAGGATTGAACTTGGGTCTTCAGGTTAGTTAGTAAGTACTTTCCCTACTGAGTTATCCTTCAGCTCTTACCAGCAGAGACTTCTTTTTCCAAAAAGTGCCATAGTCACAGGACTAAGGATAAATATATCTTTTGGATGCCACCATTCAAGAAACTCACTATAGTACATGACTCTGATCTATTAAAAGCAGAGTCTTCAAACCTGGAATTCACGAGGTGCTACCTTGGTTATGAAACGAGATGGCTTGCCACCCTCAGCCACAGCGGGTACACTGTGAAGACATTCAGAAGGGAGCCAAGCTCTCAGCCTTGCTGAGAGGAGCCAGGCCAACAATTCTCTGTCCTTCCATCCCTGCACCTAAGAGGACCCCAGTGGGGAGGGAGATGTGCTGTGCTGTGAAGTGTTCTATGGCCAGCTGTCCTCTGGGCTCCAAACTAACCCAGCCCCATTTGCTTTCGGCACGCTGTGAAGATGGAAGGTTTAATTAACTTCGCGCTCACCAGCACGTTGACTGTGCAGCTCATGCGATTTTCCTTGTTTTCGTCATGCATGATGGTCCGGTAGTCCAGGAGCCTCTCCATCAGCCGCACCACGAGCTTCACAAAAGTTTCTCCTGTCTTGGCGAGGTATTTATGCTTCCTGCAGTGCTCCAGGAGGCTGAAAAATAATTACACACACCTTGTTAATCACACTCCAAGAAAGAAACTTGAGGTGCGGTTTAAAATATTTCCCATTATTAACACATTTTAATTATTTCTGGGCGACAAAGTTCATTGTAGTCTAATTACAAGTCTCTCCGTCTCTCTCCTGACATAAATCCCACCGCGAATCCACACTTACATTTTATCAAATAACACTTTGTATTGCTCGTCTCCTCTGCCTCCTTCCACTTCATGATCCAGCTTGGTGATGATCTCATTTTCAAACTATAATTAAACAGAGGAAGCATAAATAATTAGCATAGCAGACAACAAAGTTGACGATGTGGGCCTCCATCGCTTCTCCATCTTAGGGATCACCGTCGGATGGATACCCTCTGCCTTTGAAACCTGACTGCATTTCAGAGATGCTGTTCCTGAGTGCTTGCAGACATGTGATGACTGCCTGACTCAGAGAGGACTTTTCCTTCCTCTTCCAGTTACCGGAGCCTGAGTGCGTGCCTCTCAGTAGCAGGAGTAAGAGGCGCAGAAGGAAAGTAAAGCCAACGGTAGGAAACGGAATCAAGAAGTAACGGAAAGAGATGCTAAGCTTTATCTCCACAAACGAACATGTGAAACAGGGTGCAGACTCCTGGGAGGGAACAGATGGCATTTCATTTGCCAGGTTAGCGTTCTCGGCAGTCTGAAAACATCCACGGGGCCACTTCACTGCCACTCCGTGACGGATCTCCAAATCAAACAGGACTGCAGAAGAGTCGGGAAAGGGAAATCAGCAGTCACCTTTAGATGGTCCATCTCCAGGCTCGCCCTATGCTCCCCAGAGCTGCTGACTGGATAACCAAGTATCAGAGTTGACTGAACATCTCTCAAATCCAGACTTAAAAAAAAATCTCTAAATTCCAGGGAGTCAGAAATTTTCAGAATGTTTCTAGGGCTCACTAGACTGGATAGAAACACCTTCATAATGACAATGTTTCCCCATCTCCTTTCCTGAGAGTTGGGTGACATCCAGGTCAAAGAGAAACCCGGAGTTACCCGGTGAGTGCGTTGGTAGGAGCATGTTGGTAGAAGAACCCAGCACGGGTTCTTACAAAGATGGAGACATCCACACTGTGGACAAGGACCATGAGCAAGAGAGAAGCAGACAACAAAGCTCAAAGTCTGGAAAGCAAGTACACTACAGCATAGATGTGAGCATCCCCAGGGACCCTTCAAAGATATTCAACCACCCAGTTCTCAGCGACACTACCCAGGTCCCTCACGATGACAAGGTTCTTATAAGAAGGACAGCCAGATGAGAGTAGACCTCCTCCCATAGTGACTGATATATTGAGGCTTAGAGAGGAGCCTGAGACAGTTGTTCTCATGAAGTGACCATGTTGCCTCTCACACATAAAATATTTATTTGGTGTTTTGTCATGTGTTTGGAAATAGCATCTCATGTAGCCCGGGCTGACTTCAAAGTCAATATGTAACTAAGGATGAACTTGGGATCCTCCTGCCTTTGCCTCCTAAGTGTTGGAATTATACATACAGGCCACTATACCAGATTTTATGGAGTGCTGAGGATGGAACCCAGAGTTTCTTGTATGTCAGGAAGCCCTCTACAATGAGCTACATCCCTAGGGATGCAGAGAGTTGAGGCTTAAGGTAGATGGAGTTCACGAGAGCTAGTATATCAGCAGAGAGTGGACGAATTGATACTGAAACAATTGGCTTTCTGGACCTTTTCCAATGAAGTGTGACATCACTTAGCCACAGCTACAGACATGGGACAATGACATGGGGCATGGGAAGAGCTACTGTGGCACTGGCAACTAATGGTGGGCTCTGGAGAAGCTGAAAGCAAGGCCCAGGGAGGAGCTTGCAAGGTGGCACTGACTCTCCCATACCAGGCTTTCTTGGCCCAGTTCAAAACATGACACAGGGATTTATTATTAATATGACGATTTGACCTAGCTCAGGCTTGTTTCTACCTTGCTTTTCTTTTCTTTAACTTAAATCAACCCATTTCTATCAATCGATGTACAGCCCTGAGGCTCGTTTACGTCATCTACATATCATCCATCCTGCCTTTCTCTTTCCTCCATGTCCATCTATCTGGTTCCTGGCAGACTGGCTGGTCCTCCTTTTCTCTCTTCCCACCATCCCCGCCT
Source organism: Myodes glareolus (assembly GCF_982192425.1). Taxonomy (NCBI): domain Eukaryota; kingdom Metazoa; phylum Chordata; class Mammalia; order Rodentia; family Cricetidae; genus Myodes; species Myodes glareolus. Next base: position 69,145,819 of record NC_142032.1, read on the forward strand.
ATCTCTCCTCTGCCTAGCTATTGGCCAATCAGCTTTTTATTAGGCCAATCACATGTCTTAGGCAGGAAAGGTTAAACAGCAATAGATCTTTACATAGTTAAACAAATGCAGCATAAAAAATGACACATCTTTATATAGAAAATTATTCTGCAACACATCTTTACACAGTTTAACAGATATTCTATTCCGTAACTCTCTCCCATCCCCACCAGGATGCCTCAGTACCTAGAGCCTCACTTTCCTCCTGCCGCACAACTGTAAGCTGGGGCAGGAAGAGTGGGGGGCTGCTTCTTGCTTAGCACTAAGGACTTGGCTGCCTCCCAGCAACCTTGGCCTTTCTGAGCTCCTCATTCTTTCTGATCTCCGCTCACTCTCCTCCCAGATAAACACCACTTTTTGATTGTCAGGCTTAAGAAGTCCAAGGTTTTTAGAAACAGAGACGGTTCCATTGAAGGACGAGATTGACTTGACCTTTTCTCCTTTTCTCAACATGGAGTCTTAAGAAAAATACTTTCGCTGTAAAATGACCACCTTTTGCTACCAGCCTGCAATGACTCCACTCTTTTACAAAGGATTCCTTCAAGCAGCCATTCACTTTGGCCTCGAACACAAGGGAGATCTCTTGCAATTAGCCCTGAGGTGGCATTTCAAGGCAGTCCCATCTTTCAGCGGACAATAGAGCGGGGATGCCAAGGATCAAAAGTGTGGCAAACCTGGAATTCACAACAGATATTTTGGACCTAAAAGAGAACCAACAATCTTAATTCAGACATAGCCCTCAAACATCCATGTCTGAGGAATATAACTGGGAAAGTATAGAAAGTTCAGAAAGGAAAGACTTACCCTAACATTGGCAAACACACACCGTTAAAACTGTCCACCCCTCCCCAGTCAGAAGGTACTGGGATGTGGCTTCTATTTTATGAAAATCACATGCTTTCTCTGCTTCCGTGTCTAAACATAGGACATCTTGGCTCCTTAAATATATTCCTTATCAAACTTGTCTGAGGAATTTAATGTTTTCCTTAAATATGTTGCTTATCAAACTTGTCTGAGGAATTTAATGTTTTCCTAAAAGAGTGGCTGAATGGTAAGTGTGCCAGAGAACAGCTGATTCTAGATTTACTGAACGCCAGAGTACGGTAGAGCATTCGCACAAACACCTCGCAACTCTGTCACGTATCAGCAAGGCTTACAGCACCAGGGCTCTCTGGCTAGCCTCTCATTTCCGAGTCTCATTTCATTTTTACAGAACATACTAGGATCAATATGCTAGTATACTGTGACCTGTTATCATAGTCAGAATTAGCGGCTGCATCCCAATAAATTGGAGAGAGTCCATTTGCTGACAGAGCAGGGCTGCTTTTTATAAAGGCCGTGTTTATTGTGTCCCTTGTCAGCCTGCACTGTGGCAACAGGCAGCGGGGCTCTGTGGCTAGGATAAAATTAGAGTGTGTTTACTGTGCTACTCAAAAGGTGGCGGAGGCTCGCTCACTGATGTCATAAGCAGAATCATTATAGTCTCTTCTCTTCTCTGAATCACCAATATTGCTACAAAAATATCCACAGGGCATCCAACCTAAAATATGGAATAAAGCATCTCAAGTCTCTGATAGCAGTATCCCTCTGAGAACATTAAATGTAAGAGATCATCAATTGGAGGCATTCGGACGGGTGCCTTTCAGCAGACTCTGATGGGCTGTCCTCACAGTGGCATTGATGTTGTGAATTCAATTAACTTAGGAAAAAAGCTATTGCTTCCCATTCCTGCTGCCAAAATCAGCTCAGGGCTACTGAATACTATTTCTGAGACTACAAAGTGGGGATCCCAGTCACACATAATCTTGAGGCCTATAACAATTCATTTAAAATGTACAATTTTGGGTTAGGTTTACTACTATTAAAAATCTTGTGTGTGTGTATGTGCTCATGTTTCCATCCACTGAGCCACCTTACCATTCTTCCTGCTATCTCTATAACATATTTATACATGTGTATAAAGTATATAATCAGATTGGCCTTGTATCTAGGATTATTTATCACAGAGATCTGGACTTCGCTAATTCACCATACAGACAAAGGCTCAGAGCTTATCACAAGCTGGCTGAACTCATGAACTGAGGAGGGTAGCGTGCTGCATCTAATAGCAAAAGAGTTTCCTGGTAAATATTGCCCTTTGCCCAAAGTAAGCTCTACTTTGCCCTTGTTCTCAGGAAAACAAGCTCAGAAGACACTGCAAGGTAGGAGCTTGGCGCTTGGCCACTAACTGCTTTCAGAGAGCACACAGGAATCTCCTCTATTGTCTCCTCTACCTCCAGATGGAGCTGGGCCACTCTGCTGGAGCCATGTAACCTTCCTCATGGAACTTACCAGAGGGCACAGAAACAGAAAGATGGTTGACTGAGTCTGGGCAGAAAATACGTACCAGAAGAAGCCTCAGCAGACACAAGCCAGTGCTTAAAAATTTCTGTCTCCCAGCTCTCCTGATGACATCCTAACATGGCCAGATTCTCCAATCTGTCACTTTGCCTTTAATCCTGTGCTTAGACACACAAATATTTTTTTGTAGATTGTGTTTCTTATTCCTTAACCACTGTATAAACTTAATTACACAATTAATCTCTAGGATTTCATCCCATATTTAAAAGCCTCCATAGTCCCCTTGTCTATCAAGTAGGCAGTTTCCTGACCTTGAAGCTTCTCTGACCTGTTCATGAGCTTGAGACCCCAAAATTGTGCCCTGCAAGCAGTTGGGTTGGGCTGCCTACACTATCTGATTGAGATACCTGTAGACTCTCACAACTCAGCCAGGGGAGGACTTCTGGCTGAGCACAATTACTGTGAACTCGGAGAAAATGGCCTCAGAGAGAGACAAGCTTGATTTAGTTGAGGGAGAATATGGGAGGCTGAGTATGTCTTTGCTGGAAGGCTTTAAAGAACAGAATTCAATATATCAGGAACTCTTGGAGTCAAAGGTATTGGTTGTCAAGATCTCTCAGACCACCTTTGGGAATGAATTCAATGAAATCAAATCTCCCCATGCCACGGTTCCCCTAGAAGCATCCAAAGTAATATGATCAGGTATTCTTTAGAAATGAAGAACACAAGTAAACAAGCCAACAAATCAAACTCCCAATGAACTGGAGAATACACAAGATAAAATTCCCACCAAATATATTCACATGCATAGTAAGTAAATATTGTACAGCACAAACACATAGTACAGTACAAATGGTACTGGCTTTTCAACCGAGTGGCAGAAGTTTCCAACATCCATTTGGGTTTTTTCAATTATTTGTTTAAGGTTAGTGGCGTGAGCAGCAGAGAATATTCAAACCGAGACCCAGAAACTGAGTTTCTTGCAATCTTGGATGGCACCAAGATGACTCGTGTTTACAGTGTTACTACTAAATGGGAGTGTCTGGAGGTGGCGGAGCAGTTTACTGAGCCTCACAGCAATGACATGAAACAGCCCCATGATTGAGAACATGATTTCACCTCTCCCACCGCGGGTTTTATCAATGGTATGTGGCCTGTGTGGCTATTTGCTTACACTTCTCAGCTGTTAGTCCTGTATTTTCCAAAGCTGTAACAAATGGAATTCTTTAAAAAAATATGTCAGGAGAGAATTTAAAGTGGTTTTTTCATTTTTATGTTTCGGAAGTAAAATGCAATGCGAGGCCGAGACTCTTCGGGTTATGCATCTGGGAGACTGTCAGTAAGACGGCAGAAAAGTCAGTGTAAGGCCAAGTGATGGTTCATCATCCCTGTACCAAGGCCAGGTGCGTTGAGATGGATAAGAAATGGGGCAGGACCATCTGGACGCCTCCCCACCTCTCCTGTGCTACTGCAGGATGGGGTAGAAAGAGGAATCAGACAGAGGACTATGAGGTATTCAGCAGGGGTGAATTGAGGTAACATGTTATAATGAGAGTGGACAGAGAAATCCTGGAGGGAAACCAGCAGGGTGCGATGGCTTAGGTGAACAGGTAGGACAATCAGATCACGGAAGGGTCTTAGGACAGACTGAAGGGATCAAAACTCTAGAGTGTCAGAAGCAGTTGGAGATGAAAGAGGTGGAGAAAGAAGGAATGGGAATCTGCTGAGGGGAGACTTACATGGAGAGGGGAGAGAAGTTTCAGGGGAGTCCCTCTGTCAAAGGTAAGGACCGATCATCCTAGGGACACGTGAGAGGTCCCCAAGCTGAGACTCTCTTTCCTCGGCTTCTTACAACACCTATAACCACAGAGGAAAAGGACATGCTCCAAAGACGGTATGGGGCAGGGAGGAAGAGAGAGTGGGGATGGGGATGCAAGAGAGTATCCAGCTGACCATGTCTTCCTTCTATTTCTGTACTGGCCCATAAGGACAGGCATGCCTATAGCCAGAAAGGATTTCTGCTGAATAAGCCATTTGCCCAGGCCGACAGACTTTTATTGAACTGATGGCTCGTGGTGAAATCTATCCAAAACTGAAAACACCAAGATGACTCAGTGACCTAAGGTAAGAAATATGGCCCTAGAAAGGTTGTCAGTTCTTGAATGGGTAACCTATGCCTCCCCATCATTCCACTCTAGGAGCCCAGCCAATGGAAGGACCTTGGAGAGGCTGCACAGGGCAAGGGTACAGGGATCCCGAAGGCCGTTTTCTGCTCTCCCAGGAACTCTATTGGAAAGAGCATGCTAACGGAATGCTAGCACTGTGGCTGAGGAGTACAAGGGCAACAACTCCAGGCAACTCTGGGAAAGCCAATTTGCAGCACAGGCTTCTAAAACTCCGGGCATGGTTAGACACAATTTAATCTTGAGTCAAATGGAGGTTACCCCCTGAACCCAATAGGTCACCTCCAAACTCCAATTACAAGTCAACAATACAACCTGGCCACAATGCATATTTCACAAGCATCAGCATATCCACTCCTCTGCTATGAAAGCACAATCTTTAGAAGATGCTGTGTCCTGTGACCAAAGCACTAAAGCTGCCTAAAAACAAAAAAACCCTAATGCCTTCCCCTCACTCCATTAGGTTTGTGCATCTGCTATAAAAGTGGAGGCAATTTAAGCCCTCAGTGATGTGACTAATCAGGTTAGATAATTGCATGTGTGGTGGATTACTTAAACAGCAGCCAACCATCCCCAGCCCAGCAGCTCCTGGATGGAGAGGCAGGCTGAGCCAGCTGTGTCCTGGGGGCTGGGCGTGCACTCAGTCAGGATGTACCTGCCGAGATGGCCTATAAGGAAGAGGGGGTATGCCTTCTGCTTTAAGAGAACAGACTGAAAGCAGGAAGGTTAGAGGGAGTCAACAGACAAGTGCTGTGGTCCAAGAGAGCCCTGGGGTGGGGGGATACGGTTCAAGAGAAGGATGAAGGTTGGAGCTGAGAAAGGGCAAGGAATGGTGAGTCTTCTCAAGTGGCTGATTAGGAGGCAGGGAGGCCAAACAAAGGCCACTGTAACTAATGTACACTAGAAAACCAAGTGACCAGGACAGCAGCAGCAAAGTGAGTGATGGGGAAGGTTTGGGGCATGGCATTTTCCTGGGAGGCTGAGGCAGCTGATCTTTCAACAACCCTCGGGAAAGCAGACTGACATACAGAGACCTGCTACAGTTTGCATTGTTAGCACGCCTTCAAAACCTGTGGGATAGGTGCTAGGTCTCCAGGAAAGCTTTTGTGTGGGACGTGTGTAGGTCAACGAGGTCTACCTTTGAGGGAGACCGTGGCCTCAGCTCTTTCTTGATTTCTTTTCTCTTCCTGGCCCTGGGGTGTGTGGCTTTGTTCCACCACTTCTCCCGTCCCATTGTGATGAGCTGCCCTACCAAAGACCCCAGACAGCAGGAACAGGAGCAAATCCCTTTCAAAGGGTGAGCCAGCACAAATCCTTTCTCTTTACAAACGGACTGTTTCCTGTATTTGTTTTGGTGTGGAGGGAAAGCTTGTGATCCTGTGACTGCTTCAGTAAGCCTTATGGTTTTTGTCTTTTGGTTTGCTTCACTTAGAGGTTGTGAATGCATGTAACCCTGTGTCTCAGCACAAATAGAAACAGCCTGTGAGTGCCCCGCAAAACGCTGGAGGATGAGACCCTGCCTAGCACAATACATCTCTTTTGTGGATCCGCTCGTTCATGGCTGTGCTTTTTATTTGCCTACATCCAAGCAGGTTGTGTATTAAGTCGATGGAATGCTTATAGAACATGAGCTGAAACCTGGGAAGCATCACTTCTCTGGGCTATTATTGCTCAGGAAGTTTAGCTTTCTGCAAAAGCAAAGGGCAGAATCTGAATGCCCAAAAAGGAGAAAAATGTTTAGACTGAAGACCCTGCTTCCGTGGTTCCCGTTAACTGCTATCAGTTTCCAGCAAACCTGAAGCACCTCCTTAGAAGACTCTGGTAGGACATTTAGAAACCTCCACAATACAGCAACCAGACACAGCGACCGCAAGGAGGGAGGAGACACAGACACCCACCTCTCATGCATCTTCATTTCAGTCACCCTTGACCTTTATTTTGACCCAAAGACTACGTTTAAAAATTGAGAAGTGGTATAAACGGTTTTAAAGGCTTTCGATTTCAGTTTTCTGGACTTGTGACATTTATCTATATAAATACTTTATTTCCCTTTACCTGGGTTTTTTTTTTAATATACATTTAATAGCAGTTTTCACAAGCCTTTCTTTGTGCTTGGTTCATATGAAATTCAAAAAGTCAGATGAATTCTATGCCTGGGAAAAGTACTTTAGGTTATAAGCCTGGAGTGACACTGGAACCAGGCATCAGAGGTGGCAGCAGTGGAGGCAGGTCAAACAATTTAGCAATGATGTCAAATGCCACAAAAGTATTTTGATTCCAAAATTGCATTTCTGAGTATGTATACTAGGAAAACATTCAATGTGATTCAAGCTTTGTGAAAGAGCAGGTGCATAGTACACTTAGGGAAGTGGGAACTGAGCAGCCTAGGGCAAAAAGGTCACCTGTTTCCTGAAGGGTTATATCTCCATTAGAATCAAATTTAAAAATTACATACACATCATGTATATATATATATATATGTGTGTGTGTGTGCGTGCGTGCGTGCGTGTGTGTGTGTGTGTGTATGTATGTATGTATGTATATGCGTGTATTATGTGTGTATCTGAGTGGGCATGTCTGTGAGGGGAGTGCACGGCCCACCTGCAGAGACCAGGAGTGCACAGCCCACCTGCAGAGGCCAGGAATGCACGGCCCACCTGCAGAGCCAGGAATGCACAGCCCAGCTGCAGAACCAGGAGTGCACGGCCCACCTGCAGAGGACTGGAGTGCACAGCCCACCTGCAGAGGCCACAGGGGGATGCTGAATGTCCTATTCTCAGTCTCTATCTTATTCCCTGAGACAGTACATCTGTGAGTACCCAAAGCTCACCCTTTTGGTTAGGCTGGCCAGTCAGCAAGCTCCTATGATCCATCTGTCTCCTGCCCCAGCACTAGTATGTGTCACTATGCGGGGGTAGGCTTTTTTTAAAAAAAACAAACCAAACCAAACAAGTGTTCTAGGGATTTAAACTCAGGTCTTCACGCTTACACAGAGAATGCTCTAAACTCATTAAGCCCTCATTCCAGCTTCAAGGGACTTTAATCTAGGATTTAGTGTCAGATCCATATCAATATCGGTAAGGAGTAGCTAGAAACTGAGGACCCCAAAGAAGAAGAAGATGATGACAAATTCTTCAGTAAGGATGGTCGCAGACTTTCTTTGAGCTGCGGAGAGTTGTTTTTGGGAATCATCACTTGTGTGTGTCACCTTTAACAACAGAATCATCTGTGAACACCTTCCAGTCTTGTCTGTCCCTCCAGTCCTCACACTCTCTGCACCCTTACATCCTTACCATTTGGAAGCTCCGGGTGGAGTGGAATTCACACTGCATCATGTCAAAGAAGATGGGGATGGTGGCCTTCCGAAGCTCCGTCTCAGGAATCAGGGTCATTTCCAGTATCGGGCCGACCATTTCCGGGATGAATTTTATCTTGTGTTGACCTTTCAATAGAGACATACGACATCTATTAATTAAAAAAAAAAAAAGAAGGAGGTGGATTTCCAGAAGGGGCTTAAGAACACAGCAACACAGACCCAGTGGTTTTGAATGGGAGCCTCCATGGCTGTGAACCCGATCTTGCTTGGAAGGAGTTTGAGCACTTCACGTCACATGTGGACTAAAGGCTGAGGAGACGGCTCAGCAGATACAGCATTTGCCATGTAAGCATGCAGCCCGGAGTTCAGAACCCCAGTACACACATAAAAGCTGGAGAGGCAAGGCAGTACTTGGGGATCCAGCACATGAGAGGCAGAGACCGGATCCCTGGGGCAGGGTGGTGACCTGGATTAGCGGACATAGCAAGTTCTGAGCTCAGTGAGAGACTCCGCCTCAGTCAATAAAGTAGAGGGCATGGAGATGGGTTTCACACACATGGAACACATGAGGACACCACGCTCATGTACACATACAAAAAATAAAAAAGTAGATGGAATCCCTAGTGCTACACGGGGAGCTAATTAAAGACACATTCACTTTGTGTATTACACAAGGGCAGGGATGGCCCAGTCTCCTCACCCTTAGAGAGGAGTTGTGAAGGCTGAATTGTGAGGAAAGCATGAACAAGCAATGACACACTAGCCTCTAAGTGTGTCTCAGTTCAGCAAGATGGCACAGTAGGTAAAGGTGCTTGTCACCAAGTCTCATGACCCAAGTATGATCCCAGAACCCACATAAAGACAGGAGAGAGCGGGCCCTCCAGTGTTATTTTCATCTCCACTCACATGCCATGGCATGTATCTCCCCTCCCCATATGAAGTATGCACATACAATGACAATAAAAAATAATATCGATAAACTTGTCACCTGTAAGCATGTCTTGCTCAGTGTGTGTAGTGATATTTAGAGGTACTATTGTATTCTTTTAGAGCAGTTGTTTCGATGTTTGTTTTGAGACAAAATCTCCCTATATATTGATCAGAGACTCTGGTTTCGCAAGGAGTCAATTGCAGCACATAAGTCAAGGGCATGGTCACCATCTGCTACTCAGTCAGACAGAGCAGGAGACTGGGGCTGGGAGAGCCAGCATCTAACAAGCATGGGAGCTGACCCAGGAAGTCCCAGGTCCCTTCTGTCTTCTAGGTGGTGTGCAGAGGTGTGGTCCATTCGGCACCCGAGGAACCACACAATGACTTATGAAGCGCTCGCTCTGAGTGGCTGCAATCAAAGCACACAGAGCTCCGGCTGGGGCACGGGACTGCAGAAACAGCAGGGTCTACCACCTCAGGCTGCTGCTGGATAGGGAAGCGTTGATGCTGTTCTTTAGAACAGCTTTGTTGGGCTAAAGAGATAAAAAGCCTGCCTTGCAAGCCTGAAGACCTGAGTTCCATCCTCAGAATGTAAAATAATAGAAAACAAAGCTGTGGTGGGTGGGATACATTTGTAGTCCCTGCACTGGGGACATGGACAGAGGTGGATTCCTAGGGCCCACGGGCCAGGCAAAGCTGCTTAGTGAGCTCCAGGCCCCTCTGTCTGTATTGTCACTGAACTCAGGATGATTGTGGGATGGCATACATGGCATAGATACATGGAGCTTGGTGAGAGCCAGGGAAAGCAGGGGGAGAAAGCAGTGGCGATCCCTGGTTCGCAGCTCCTGCTGGTGTGGAGTGAGGTTACTAGATTTCTGCACAGAGGCAGGCTGGCTGTGATGGCTAATCACCATGGTCAGCCACCAATATCTGGAATCAACTCAAGCAGCTGGGCACACCTGTGAGGGATTTTTCTTGACTAGATTTAGACCCACCCTAAATCTGGGCCACATAGTGGTGGCCCACAGAAAAGGACATGGAAGAAGAAAACATTTGCCTTTTGCCTGCCTCCCCTCACTCTTGCTGCCACGTTCATCTATTCTGTTGCTGAGGGATTCCTCAGCTGGTATTAGAACCTATTTCTTTGAGAAGGAACAGACTGAAGACCAGCAGCTCCCTAGGTCCTCCCTGGGATGCCAGCATAAGGCTGGGGCTGCTGAGATATCCAGTCTCATGGACTGAACAATTATGAGAGTCTTGAAATAGCCACATGGGACTAACATAAGATCACAACCCATAAGCCACTAACATACACACACACGCACACACACACGCACACACACAAAGACACACACACAAAGACACACATGCACGTTTGCACACACACGTACACGTGCACACATGCGCACGCACACACACTCACATGTGCACACACATGCACACACACTCACACATGCACATAGTTGTTCTATCAGTTCTGTTCCTTTAGAGAACACTGACTAATATGCCAGCTTGCTGAGGGGACATGATGAGGCAGGAGCAGTGTTCCTAGGCAGAGGCCTCTCATCTTTCATTATAGAACACTTCTTTTATCTTCACGCCACTGCACTGTAACTAACATTGTCTCCTTCCAGCACGTAACACGAGGGTGCGTGAGAAACGATACGCCTGAGTGAGTTATTTGTGACATTTTCTTATTAACACCAGCCAGCTGATCTGGAGTTAATTAATCTTATTAATACTTTGACACAATCAGGAAATACAATACGGAATTTGCTTTTCTTTATAGCTCAACAAACGCAGATTTCTGTCAAGAGAGTCATTAAGCAAATGTGTCTATTATAAATAACCATACATAAGAAAGTAGACTATTCTCATAAGCCAAAAGATGATTTTTATGGAATGGACACAGGTACAAAATGTGATCTCTGATAAGGAACCTGAATTTAATTAGAATCCAAATTTCCAACTGGGGCTCAATAGTTAGCATCTTGTCTGAAGCTGCACTGGTGCGATTCTGCCCATTTCCCTCAATGCGTAACACTTCTGAAAGGCATGCACGTGCTGCAAAGCGGTCCCCTGAAAAGTGCCATTATGTTCAGTTCCTCAGGTGACATTTTCCTTGTATTATGCCTAAAAGATGTCAGAGCCAATGCTTCAGAAAACAGCCGATCGTGACAGCAAGTTGTTCATCAGCTGTAATTTCGGTGTCATAAAGTTCTAGCTGTCACTCTCAGCTTTCATTGTCCATAGCTGGGAAGATCAGACAAGGCAGATCAAGTGGTTGCAGGGGCAGCCACTGGAAAACTAAGCTGCAAAAAACAGGGGCTTCATCCCCGTGGATCACCACCCTCACTTTTATGCCGGGCTAGCGTAGCCTGAGACCTCTGAAGAGTGACACCCCTGGGGACAGAGCTGTCACAAGTCCACAGTCCCTGAGCTAGTAAGGTGGGTAGGGCCTTCTGATGCCCATTATTTATCTGTTTAATTATTGTGGGGTTTCCTCTGATACACATCAAGCTAAAGTCTCTAATGATGAACCTGAATGTGGGCCAATGAGAGTCAAGGGATTTCATGCATTTAACCCCCCTTAAGAGAGAAAGGAAGAACGGGATGATTGTGATGGCTTAAATGAGCAGTGTCCCTACAGCTCAGGCAAGTGAACACATGGTCTCTAGTCGGTGGCTCTGTTTGGGAAGATTATGGAACCTGTAGAAAGTGCAGCCTTGCTGGAGGAAGTATGTCCCTGGGGGCAGGCTCTGAGAGTTTGTAGCCTGGCTTCACTTCCAGTTTGCTTTCTCAGCTTCCTGGGTGTAGATGAAAATATGATCTTGGGCTGGAGAGATGGCTCAGAGGTTAAGAGCACTGACTGCTCTTCCAGAGGTCCTGAGGTCAATTCCCAGCAACCACATGGTGGCTCACAACCATCTGTAATGAGATCTGGTGGCCTCTTCCAGCCAGCAAGCATACAGACAGACAGAACACTGTATACATAATAAATAAATAAATAAATAAATAAATAAATAAATAAATCTTTAAAAAAAAAAAGAAATATGATCTTTCAGCTTCCCGTTCCAGTGACCTGCTGCCACGCCATCTCTGCCACAATGGACCGTCTCTCTGGTGCCATAGACTGTTTCTTCCGTAAGTTGCTTTTTTTGGTCATGGCGTTTCATGACAACAACAGAAAAGTAGCAGACGTTCTAATAACCACGGTGCGAGGAAACATTCTACCTTCGGCCTCCTAGCTGTATTCTCTACCTATTTCAGACCTGCCTGGAATTTCTATTCTCGTGACAGGATGCACTGCTAACGCCTCCGAAAGTGACACCTGGCTTTCATGGAAGCCAGGCATTTCCCAGTCAGTACCTTCCCCATTGTCTGGATGTTCACCTCGGCACATCTGATGTTCAGGAATTCAGTCACTGGACAGGGGCTTATCATGGGAAAATGTGCACACAAAAGGACCACAGAACAGAACTCTGCTAGGGTGCACCATACAGTATCTGGGTTTAATGAAAAACAGCCAGTTTTCGTATTCCCAAAAACACTAACAAAGGGGATCCTTGCATTAAAAAATAGTTCAAGTCAAAAAAAGGCCCAAGCAAGGCCTCTCTGTGAGCACATTTGTTCCAGCCAGATCGGGTCAGGGAGCACATGCTGGCTCCTGAGAGCTGGCTTAACAAACAAAAGTAGATGGTAGAACCAAGGTGCAAGGGAGATGAGGTGAGGCCACCTCCTAGTAGTTCTCGTAAATAACAGGAGAATTGGGTAAATAAACACATTTTTTTCCCTACAGTTCTTTTGAAAGAATATGGTTTTGACTTTTCCTTTGTTCTGGGAAGAAAAGGCCTGTTGCCCTGTCCTACCCAGCAGGGCTGCTGGGGCACATCTGTGTGAGACACCCCTCTCCAAAGACCACACACAGCCCTGGAGGGGTGGAGGGAAGGCATCCGGTGCACTGGTGGAGTGACAGGTGACTAATTCTAAGGTGAGAAACACATCTGATCCGACTTCTATTTTTATTTTCTTGGCAGAACTGGCTTCATGTGCCTGCCAACAAATTCCCAAACCTGAGCCCATTGGAAAAAAAAAAAAAAAGAAAACAGGAAGCTATGTGGAAAATAGGTTGTGCACATCCTGGGAAATCATGATGGGCTGCTAGGAGTTTGGAGAGCGGCAGCCTGCACAGCGCTATTGGCAGGCAGGCCTGAACACTGGAGAACCACAGCAGGAAGGGTCCTTGCAGGCCACAGCGACCCCACAGATTCCAGGAGGAGCAAAGGGCTTATTATTTGCCCAAAGAGAAACAAAACCAAACTCAATCCTATGAAATCCTCAGTTATTTGCATAGCAGTTGTCCCTTTTTGTAGATGACAAATCCTTGCTCTTTACTTGGCCAAGGTCACAACTTTCTTTTCTCCTGCTTGTTCTTATGTCCAGGCTGATGTTTGGTGTTGATGAGCAAGCTTTGAAACCCTCAGCTATGCGTTCACATTAGGGAGTAACAATAAGGGAGAGGGGGCTCCTCGGTTATCTTCATTCTTGGCTTGGTGAAGCAAAAGTCTCTGCTGCTGGGCTCATCTTATGAGAACACAATGGCAGATGTTGTCAAGAGAGTCCACCACTCAGACAGAAGTGAAGTGTCTAAGACTGCAGGATCCCAAGGAGTCTCTAGGAGAACTTCAATCTTCCCACAACCCATCTTTCCTTCCTTCGTGGCTGTCATGGCAAACGGCATGGAAAGAAATGGGGCGGGTTCAAAGTCAACCTCTGGAGCTTCAGAGGCACCACTGACAATCTCAAAAGGGAACATGTAGTTTGGCTGCCGGAGGAGGGAGAGAGATCTTCAGCGATACTGCGATGGGCAAGGTGCACCTGCTCCTGGAAATAATCCTCACCTGTGCTTCAGTAAGAGCCTTACCGAAACCCACTGAGTAACTCCAAACAGATAAAAAAGGGCATAGAAGTGGTGGGTGGGATGGGGTAGGGGAAGGGCATTAGTGGAAGTGAGAGAGAGAGAGAGAAAGAGAGGGTAGTGGGAGTGAATATTTTCAAAGAAGCCTGTCCATGTATAAAACAATAAACTCAGTCTTATGTAATTGAGATATTAGAATGAAACAGTAAAAATAAAAGCACAAAGATCGGGGTCAGCATTAAAAATATAAGACAGGAAAACATACTGCTATAAGCAAAACAAAACAAAAACACAACTCTGAAAAACAAAATTAAGACATACAAACTGGAAAGGCAAGAAGACCCACAGGTTAGGATAATCTCTGGCCAACTAGAGCCAGAGCTCAGTACTGAAGTTCCCTCAGTTCCCACCAGTAATCCTGTCACTTCAGGACCCCAGCAGGATGCTGAGGGTGCCTGGGACAGCAGCCACTGCTTGTCAAGGAAGAAAGGGGTATCTCATTGAACACTGATCCCTCAGACCTCTACTTGGGTGACCTCAGGATCTCTTTTCCTTTCTCTTTTTTGCTATAATAAAGACTGAGATCAGGTCCTCGTGCATGCAAGCCTATGTCCCTGCAGATGATACAGCATTTCCCTTCCCACATCTGACACCGAGAGCTCGGAAGGGCGAGGCGTCAAAAGGGACAATGAGAATTTTGTTCAGGTTGCCAAGAGGTTACGTTGACCTCACTGATCATAGTAACAGCAGCGGCCCTACAAAAAGTCTACTTCTGTCTGTCTCAGGGTGTCCGGGTGTGTGATGTAATCCAGTACCTCCTTCCATCAAAAACCACACTTTGCTTAGTCTTCCTAGCCATACTTGCCAGGTACTATGCTGATCCCTGATGATCTCCAGGTACCTGGGTAATCCCAACACGGTCTGGGCTACTTTGATACAAGCTCTGAAAGCTAAGGCAGATGTCTATAAGGACTTAGTATCATGACCAGGCCCCCGCGGGAACATTGAAGACAGAAGTCAAGTTCTTGTTAGCCACTATTTTTGTTAAGAAACTTATCTATGAGAAAATCATGTTCTATTGGTTTTAAAACATAACTTGATCACATTTATATATCTTTAATGTTTTGTTTTTATGTATATGAGTGTTTTGCCTGCATGTATATCTGCGAACCACATGCATATTGTGCCTGGGGTGGAAGAAAGAAAGTGTTAGACCCCTGGGATTGGAGTTAAAGGTAATTGAGAGCCATCATGTGGGTGTTGGGAATCAAAACCAGGTCCTCTGAAAGATTAGTCAGTGTTCTTAACCACTGAGTCATCTCTCCAGCCCCCATCTGTTTGTTTGTGTATGTGTGCACGTGTGTGTGTGCGTGCATGCGTGTGTATGTGTGTGTGTGTGTGTGTGTGTGTGTGCACGCACATTTAAATGCAAGCACTTCATACTATAGGCAGAGGAAAACTTGCAGGGGTTGATTCTCTCTTTCAACCACATGAGTCTTGGGATCAAATTCAGGTCATTGGGCTTTCTGGGAAGCTCCATTAGATGCAGAGTCACCTTGCTGGCCTTGGTTAAGATTAATAGGGAGTTCCTTGTTGTGACTGATGAAACATACTGGGATCACTGTGTTAAGGGATTCATTCCTGGATAAAGTTATATTCATTTTATATTATCATTAAACAGATCTCTCGCTGCTTTGATCACATCAGCACACCCTGCTACCACCACCTGGTGGCAGGGTAAGCAAATGTGGAGTTTAAGTATATGAAAAAACCTTTTAGAAGGTAGATTCTACACAACCGAACACAGTGAGTGATGGCAAATGACACGTGGTCTGGCAAGTGAGTTAGAGCAAATACAGACCTAGGTAGCGAGAACTTCGGAGCAACGGCAGTCCAAGCTATGTGTCTACCCGATACCAGGGTAAGCTTTCTGGATTTCCTTATTTGGCCCAGGGAGACATTTTTCTCCCTTTTAATCAGCTTTCCTTACTGAAAATGGATCTGAGCAAGGAATGCTGATTACTGTCCCAGGAAGAGAAGGAATTGAGGACTTATCCCAAAGGGGTTGGGGAGATGGCTTAGTTGGTAAAGGACCTGCCATGCAATCATGAGGAGGACCTGAGTTCAAACCCAGAACCGTACAAAACAAATCTGGGCAAGGTGGCTCACGCATGTAACCCCAGTGCTGGGCAAGTGGAGAAAAGTGGATCCTTGGGGCCTGAGAAGCAAGTACCTGACCTACTTGGCAAGTTACAAGTCATTGAGAGATCCTGCTCGAAAATTCGGTGGGCAGTCCTAAGGAACAAAGACTGCACCATCGTTTCCACGTGCACACATGTAAGCACACACACATTGCGTCAACACTGAAAAATGGGGCCAATATCACAGCGCAGAGGGAACTCAAGGTGCTTACTCCACCCCCAAGATGACAGCCAGCTACTCACCCAAGTTGTACCACATGTCTCTGATCTCGAAGCCAATCTGCCTCCTCATGTCTCCATACCTGGACACCAGGGAAAGAAAGATGCCATGTCAGTCTACAGAGCCTCTAGAAGACAAACTCCGAGCTTCCATCATGGGTGGACGGTTGTGTCAGAGTTCCAATGACTTCTGCCAGCAGCAGGATTTCAAGGAGAGCTCCAGGTGAGAACCCGGCTCATCCCAGACGACAGCGCATTGCTGAGAGTGTACAGAGAAGCTGTGACGAACACCCAAAGCATCTTGTGTTCTCCAGTCACATGGTTCCTGGGCCTCAAGGAGTTTGTTTTTCACGCATGCTGCTGTTAGCACAACCAGGCACCCCAGAGCATCCTATCCACAGAAGCAGCAGACTCCCCACAGGAAAATGAAACCCTAGAGTTAGGGAAGGCTGCTTCCAAATTTTCCTCATTCTTCTATATCATGTTAAATGTAAGCAAGAGCTTAACACCCAAATATGTCAACAAACATTCCACCAGTTTTTGTTTATCTGGGAAAATAAATGCTAATTTTCCTCCCGGTGGGCGAAGAGAGGAGGTGTGTGTTTCATGAGTAAACAGAATTTGATGCTTCAGAAGATAAACCTTTATTAGTTTGTGAGCAATTCAACTTTTTCTTTTAGTGCCTAAGGAAAAAGCTGATTATATTAAAAATAATAATTTGCGAAATTATCATACAGCATTGCAGCCGAGCAGCTGGATCGTTGAGCTTGCTCCGTTTGTCCTTGTGGCAGCTGAGGTGCCAAGGAAAGCTGATCACAGATGAGGGTGTGCTGGCTCTTCAGGCAAACATCCTGGCTGCTAAATCAACAGCTCCCAGCTGGCTGCCACCTTATTAAAGGCTCTGGTGCCCTAAACACCTGTCTGTCACTCACAACAGAGGGGTTACAGAGGCACGTTCATCTCAGCAGTGGAGAAAAATTATAATCCATACTACATACACGATTCCTTTATGAGGTATCTGGCATATACATGTATGTTTATGTAATACACATACTCCTTTTCATATATATATGCACACATATATGCAAGTATATATACTCTTTTCCATGTCATATAAATATATAAAGAAAATAGAAAGTGGGATATGAGAGAGGATGAAATCTAAAGGGAGGGAAAAAATAAGAGAGGGTAATGGCATAAGTTAAAAAAAATAGAAGGGAGACTGAATGGGGGTAGGAAGGAAATCAAAGTCTTGGGGAAGGGAAGAGTGAGGGTGTATAAGAACAAACTAATGGTAAATATGTATATTTATATATGTATACATGTATATATGCATGTGTATATACCATTACTTTGTATGCCAGCTAATGTATATGCATGATATATATTCTTTCCTGGCTCCCAGCTGGGACATCCAGACCACAGCCCAACAAGCCAGCAAGAACAGACAGGTATTCTCAGTAAATCAGGGAATCTCAGCCAGCACCGAATTCGCTGTCAGTGATAGAAGGTCTGATCCAGCCAGTGAAGACACACCACCAACAAACCCTGCGAGTCTGGGATCATGGGAGACAGGGACACACCCTTCCACTCTTGACTCTCCCTTCAAATTGCTCAAGGGTTCTGAGAGCTGAACACATTAAATTGCCCATCATTTTGAGGTTTCTCAGCAGTCACTGCCACCTGAGTCCAGGCAAGAAGGAGTTGGCATCGTGGCAACCTGGCAATGTGGCATCTTCTGCCATTTATTGGGAGAGAGGAATCACACTCAGACCCAGCCGTGACTTTTCTTCTGAGGTTAATGGACTAGTCACTTCTAGCTACAAGGCCTCAGACAAGACCGGGACACACAGCATTGCGGCAGGTCACTGTAGAAGACAAATGCCCTCTAGGCTTCGACGGTCACGTGTTCATTCCCTCAACCCACTAATGACGCCAGTGGTACCAAAAGTGGTATCCTTAGCTCCAGCATTGAACATCTTTCATCCAGGCTATGGGGAGGATTTCTTTCTCGAAACACAAGACTGTCTAACAGTAGACTTCGTGGGTATCTCTGTTTCTCTGCCCTCGACTCTCTCGGGTCCTCTACTGATTACAATTCTAACAGTCTAAAGGACACCCTGGGATTTATTTTGCCAGCAGCAGGCTTAACATTCGTGACTCCTGGTGGTGACCTGCCTTCCTCCAACTGCTGTGGAAATTAAGAGTTTTATGTCTGCTCGTCAGAACAATGCTTCTCCCTTGCTGAAGGGCGGTGAAGGCCGGGGGTTTCCCCTCTCACTTCTACTTTCTGGACCCAGGTGATGATTGGGCATGGCAGTATTTGAGAACCAGGGTATTGGCAATGATCAGAGCAGGTGATTCTCATGAGAGCCAGGCCCTACAGCACAAGGAGCTCAAAATACTGATGAACAGTCGAACAAGACAAGACGCCTGGAAACCAAGACAAGAAGGAGGGAGTTGCAGGGTGGAGGGCAGGACTGGAGTTCCCTGGCAGTGGGCTTGATCCTTCCTTTCCATTTAATAAGAAGGCATATCTGATGAGTCTATACAAGCTTCCTAGTAATTCCCAAGCAGGGCAGCAGCTGTCACCAGACCTCAAGAGGGCTCGCGGGAAACACTTCTACCGCCTTCTCTTGGAAGAGAGAAATGATGATAATTGAGAGTGTCTGGTTGAAGCTCATTTCCTGGAGGCAGACCTCCGAGCTGAGGGCAACCGTGGAGACCACAGCTAAGTGACTCGCTCACAGTGCGACTCACTCACAGTGCAGAGTCAGGGAACCGGCCCAAGCCTGGAGGGGAAACGCTGGACGACTTGGCTTGGGTTACAGAGTGAAGAGAGAAGGGAGTCCAGGTCCTCAGATCATAAGCCCACATTGTTTCCTGCACGGCACACACTCCTCTTCTTCCAAAGTGTTCCCATCTCCTATCGTTCTTACGGTGCCAGGTCACTTTTCCAATGAGGAGCGCGGGATTCATGGTGCTGAGCAGATGAAACTTAGCTCCACCAAGTCAGAAGGATAAAGGGCTGAGTGACCTCATTCCTGTGTGTCCCAAGGTGAGCAGAGGAAAGCTGGCTTGAGAAGGCGCTTTTCCCTAGTCCAGGAAGTCCTAAGAGCCTACTCCTGCATCTTTAACCCAAGAAGAGAAAATTACATCCACCGCATTCAGATCTCATAAGAGATAAGGCCAACCAGAACCCAAATCTAAGCACAGTTGGGCAAACTACCTGGGTCCTCTGATCTTCACTTTCTGCTACACATAGGGAAGCAACTCTTGATGCTTGCCTTGGTGCTCTTCTGAATGCTAAGAGTAGGGTAGAACTCACTTTGTCTCAGCTAACACTCTAGTGAAGAGACGCCAAAATTGAACAGACTTGTCTTAACCACAGCATCTCGCTCATGACTGCAAGGGCCATGACAGTCAGACTGATTCATTTAGTCATCCGTTACTGAGAACACCAACAAGACCCACAGGCCTCAGGAGGCCCATGTCATGGCATGAGAGATAGCCTTCAATCCCAGAATCACACAGGTTGTCTGCATATCTTACACACATGATTCCTGCCGGTGTGACCTTACTTAGAAATAGGATCTGTACAATGTAACCTAGTTGTGACAAAGCCACAGTGGAGTACACTGGACCCTAAATGCAAGAAGTGCTGCTCCTTATGAGGAGGGCCACACAGGAAGACATGAAAAGAACATAATCTGGAGATGTGCCGAGAGCGGACTTATAACACAGGTCAGGGGATGCTGAGGCCTGAGGACAGCCAGCTGAAGTTAACAGAACCCTCCACCAGCAGAAGAACCTCCACCAGCAGCATCTTGATTTCAGACTTCTGTCCTCATAACTGCTGGACAACAGATTGTGACTCCCTGTGCCCTCTGTAATGGCAGGTGAACCTCGGGAACACATGCAATGATCCATCCACTTAGTCCCCGGCCCAGTAAATGATTAGAATCTGGAATCTGAAAAAAATGCTTCACAAAGGAGAGAATAAAACAAAAACACTACAAATGAGATCGGAAAGGCTCTGACATGTGACGTGTGGGTGCAGACGTCTAAAGCAGACAAGGAGCCAGGCTGGAGCGGGGCAGAAGCGCGCCTCGGAAGGAGTTCTAGGGGAGTAGGAGATGAAATTCTTGAAGATGGAGTGTTGTGATTTGGACACTCTTGTCCCCGAAGGTCCATGTGCTGCAAGTTTGGTCTCCAAGGTAATAGGACAGAGAGATGGCAGATATTAAGACATCTAGATGTGGTTACATCATGTGAATACTACCCTCGGGATGGAGAAATGTCTTTCAAGAGACTGGCTTGGTTCTCTCAAGATTGAGCTCGTCAGATCTCTTGAGAGTGAGTTATATGTCTCAGGACAGAGTTAGGTCTGCAAGAATAGATTAGTCATGGGCAGAGGACATATTTATAAAGCCAATCTGCCTGCTTCTCTCTCTCATGAGCGCTCCGCTGCATTCCTTGCTTCCCCTCCAGGCTTCGCTACCATGTTGTTACGCAACATGAGACTCAGCAGAAGCTAGGGAAACGCTGGCCTTGTATCCTTGGAATCTCTGAACTCCAAGACCATGAGCTAATGGTGACCTTTTTACAAAGCACCCAAACTCTATGTCAGTGACCAAGACACAGATGAGGACCAACAGTGTTGAAGGAATTGAGGAGAGCAATCCAGAGCACTAAACGTCACACCCTGCTTTAGTGACTTGTGACTTGGTCAGATGTTCTGGCTGGAGGAGTACAGTGTCTGTGGCCAGAGTGCTACAGGGCAGATGGTTAGGACAACAGAGAAAGCAAGGGAAGATAACCAAGACGTGGGCCTGTGGGTAGGATGAGGCATTTCTGTCTTAATGGAAAAAAACAAAACAAAAGAAACAAACAGAAAACCCACAATAGGTAGGAGGGGATGAGACCACTGGGAATGAGGCCTGTTAAGACGCAGGCTGATGCGAGCATTCTGCCTGCATTAAGCTTTATTATGCTCCCCAGGACAATGCCTCATCAATGTATCTAATTAGCTTTGCCAACGGAAAGGTGGCACAGGGCTACTGCTTATGAGGCTTGTTTCGCTGAGTCTCCCTCTAATCCTCAAAGTGAATTTACTCAGAACAATTTGACTCTTTTGGAGAAAAAAAAAATAATGAGCATGAGGATTGAATCGATTTTTTATTCTGCAATACAGAATTCTACCTTCTGATTAGACCATGTTGTGAAACGGGACTTGTCACATCACATTTAATTCTTAGTTGCCCTCAAAATCCCACCTTTGGTTTGGCACCTCAGAAGCCAGTGCCTGATGAAATGGGACAGTTCTGTTTTAGTGATGTTTTGGTCCAGCTGCAAAACAAGTCCTAAGAGGTTAAAGATGTCACAAGGAAAACTATGGGTAAGTGAAAGAGCTGGCCTTGCCCTCCTCCTGCTGCGATGCCATTGGGAGAGGGAATTTCTTGCAAACATTTGCAAAAGCATTGTGCTTAGTGACATCCACCTTGAACCTGAGCACTCCTGAGGCAGAGGCAGGAGGATCCCTTTAGAGATTAGCCTGATGTACATAGTGAGTTCCAGGACAGCCAGGGCTATGTAGAAAGACCCTATCTCAAAGAAACAAACAGCAAAGCAAAAACAAACAAAAATATGCAACAGCAATTCACGAATCCAGAACAAAGTTGGGTCCTGAGAATGGAGTTCCCTTGTCATGTGACATATTGATGTTGTCAAATGACTGTGAATTTAAAGTTAACTCTTTTGAATTGTATTTATATGTCCTGAACCTCAATAATGCAAAAAGCTTGGGGAGGGTGGATGAGAGTCCAAAGCAGCATTCTCCTGATGTCTATTCCTGGGAGTCACCAGCACCAAGGATGTGTTAAGGCGGAATGGCAGCATTTTCTTATTATGGGCTTTGATTCCCTGAGGTTTTTTATTTTGAGATTTATAAGCAAATCTTCCTATTATTTGGTAGTTGGTAGACTCTGTTCTGCGTGGTGATATTTTGTTTGTGTTTTAACAGAGAAAGCTTGTCTGAAGATTCGAGTGCATAGCTAAGTCACTAGAAGGCAGGCAGTGGTGGCACACACTTTTAATCCTGGGATTTGGGAGACGGAGTCAGAAGGATCTCTGTGAGTTCAAGACTACCCTGGGCTACACAAAATTGATCAAGTCTGAAAGAGAGACAGAGCTCACACAAAGGCGATCCCAGCACTTGGGATCACACACCTTTAATCCCAGTACTAGGGAGGAGGAGACAGGAGCTCAGATACAGTCCGAGGATTAGTAGAGACAGGATCACTCCTCAGTCTGAGGATTCAGTAGAGGGAAAAGGTCTCTCCAGTGGCTGGCTGCACTGCTTCTCTGGTCTTCAGAAAAGCTTTATTTATTAAAACACAAAATATCACCACAGTTCTTAGTATGGTGTGGTTTGCTTGTCTTTTGTGTGTGTTATATACCCAGGTACTTAGGGCATGAATAAGTAAGCCTTCTGCTTCCAGAAACTTCTACTTTTCTGAGCCATGGTGAGGCAGATCAGGTGGGGAAAAAAGAAGACAGACGTTGCCCACTCAGATGTGCCTGAGAGAAGCTGATAGGCCAGATATGGACAGTCCAGAGGGCATGAATTGGAGGACCTGAATCTACCTCAGATCTAAGGCTCTCCCCTAGACATAATTAAACATAAGTTACTACCTCAGACCACTGGGGTTAACTTCATAACTCTTTCCTCCGAGGAGCCAGCCCCCACCACTCCCTTACACTTCTAAGTCAGTGCATCTCTGCTAGAAGATTGGGCCATGCCCTTTGGGGTGCAATGTCAGTCAAGCAGGCAGACATCTCAGTTTTCATCTAACCCATGTCTGAAGTCCACACTACCTGATAGCTTCTACTCTCTAGGCTGTGCCCTGCAGGCCAGCCTCCAGTTTTCAAGTTTCTGGTGACATCAACCTTATGCCGTCCTGACTCCATTCACTGCTTTGGCTTAGCTTTCCACTAGACAATGAATATCTTCCCCTTGGGATCCACTTTCCCTCCTTCCCCTGCATCAGGACCATACTTGTCTGAGCACAGAAGAGGCCTAATACTGTTCTACTAAAGAAGCTAAAGGGGTGATAAAGGTGCTCAATGCACCCAGTAAATTAAATGAGTTTGGGCAGGACATCCTGAGATACTTCTAAAGCTGTTTACTATTTAGACGAATGCTTGAAAATGTACTATGAAGTGACTAAGGCCATGAACACTGGTGGGACCCTCTATGAAGCTGATCTGATGTCTCTTCAGCTTATAAGTCATGTTGGGTTTCTCATAGACAGGAGCACACTGTGCCCTTGACGGGCAGGCACTGCCACATGTAGTCTGTGGCCTAGTGAGGAACAAATATCTCATGGAGTTTATAAAGAAAATTAGGCTTTCCCCCTGAGAGTCCCTTGAAAACACACAGAAGCACAGCCCTGAAGTCTCTTCATAGCATGTCTAAGAGAGACAGAAAAACCTGATCCAGAGTCCCTGTTGGCTGAGGAAAGGGAGACACCAGATGGTTTTGTTTAATTTCCTTTGGCTCCATGGCCTTTGACTCCATAGATCAAAGACTTTCTCTGGAGATCAGGGTCCTGCTAAAGCAATCACTGTTGCTCGAGTTTGGTTAATAATGAGGACGGCCCAGCACAGAGCTACCACCCCGGGTCTCCAAAGTGCTCAGCATCAAAGCCTCCAGAAGCTGCATTGTATTTAAAAGCAACTCTTCTCCAGTAGGCATCTGTGGTGGTTTGAATGGAGATGGCCCCCATAGGGAGTGACAGTATAAGGAGGTGTGGCCTTGTTGGTGTAGGTGTGACCTTGTTAGAGGAAGTCACTGTGAGGGTGGGCTTTGAGGTATCATATGCTCAAGCTATGCCCAGTGTGGCACTCAGTCTCTTTCTCTTGCCTGTGGATCAAGACGTAGGACTCTCAGCTCCTTCTCCAGCACCAGATCTGTCTGCATGCTGCCATGTCCCACCATGATGATAATGGACTGAACCTCTGAGATTGTAAGGCAGCCCCAGTGAAATGTTTTCCTCTATAAGATTTGCTGTGGTCATGGTGTCTCTTCACAGAAGCAGAAACCCTAAGACAGCACCCATCTCAAAGAGTAGGAAGTAGATGTGCTTTATATGAAATGGGCTCTCAATTCAGCCAGCACTAGGTTTTGGTGCCAGAGCCTCCTCTCAGTGTGCACAACCCATGTGGACTGCTGAAGAAATGGGACAAATAGGGAGAACCTGTGTGACAAGGAGTGAGGTGGCCTCAGGGAGCCACAGGGACAGCTGCTTCTAAAATAGCGGTCCCTACTACAGGGACAACAACAACACAAACAGTCCCTTCTCACGAGCCCTGTGGCTGTCAGAAAGTGGGCATTTCATGTAGAGTTAGTCTCCAGCATGCATAGCTGGTAAAAGTCTGTCCCTGGGCACAAGGGGCCATGCTGAGCAATTAAGTCCTAAAAAGGTTTCAAAGAGAGGCAAGGTGCCAGCAGTCACAGGTGGGTGCTACCCTGCCCCAGTGTGCTTGGTTTGGCAGGTACATCTGTCACTTCTAAATAATAGTCATGGTCTATATTCGCGGCTCTTGGGGTCAACCACCTGCGGGAGTCAAAGAAGATTTGGTCAGGAGCAAGCAGATTTGCAGACAGGTTTTCTCGGACAGTCAAGCAGTTAAATCCACCCTGGGCACAAAGCTGCCTAGGCTGGAATCTGCCTTCATGAGCGAGATAAGGTAGGTGGCCTATGGCGAGCCTCTGTGCTTTATCTTGCTCATATGGAAAACATGGGTGATGGGAGGATTTACTGAATGAAGAGTCACGCTCCTGAATGATTGTATGTGAACCCCCCCCAAACCCAAACACATACAGATGCATGCACAGTGCTGAGACAGCTGCTGGCACGTGAACTAATCTCAGTATTGTACGCAGAAGCAGGTCTCACACTCCAGGGATCATGTGCTTTCCACTTCCCAGGAAGGAAGGCAGAAACTGGTTGACTATGAGAAGCCGAACTCTCTCTCTTCCCATTCCAAAACTCTTTGGCATCCTCTAACCTCAGCATCTCAGAGGGACTATGCAAGGCAGAGGTATAGTCAGAATATTGCAGAGGCATTATATATATGATGACCCAGAAATATGGGCACCATTTCAGAGTCTTCTGGGGAGTCCCCATTGAGTGAAATCTGGAACAGGATGCCATTAGTGGGACTGAGGCAGGAGAGGAGCTAAAACCTCAGGACGCCAAGATCGTGGGAAGGAACCTAAGCAACCAGTGTTTTCCTTTCTCTGTAAATCGTGTGTATGTGTGTGTGTGTGTGTGTGTGTGAGAGAGAGAGAGAGAGAGAGAGAGAGAGAGAGACCATGTGAGTGCATGTGAGCTGAGATCAGAGGTATCAGACCTCTCCTTCCATATGCTTTGAGAAAAGGTTTCTTGTTGGCTGCTATGTAAGCCTGAAAACTTCAGGGAATTGCCCCCCTTCTTTCTCTCTGTCTCTCATCACACCATATGAACTCTGGAATTACAGATGTGCGCCCCTGTGTCTGGCTTTATGGGTGTTCTGGGGATCTGAGCTCAGATACTTATGCTTGAGCAGCAAGCATCTAACCCACCGAGCCATCCTCTCAGCCCATGGTCTTCTTTTTTGACATAGGAACAGGATCACTCAGGATGCCCTCTGGCAATGCACAGAGCTGCCCAAGGATCTTGGCCTGCATGAAGCTTCTTCAATGACACACAGGCTAATCTAGCCCACTCAAACCAGAGGAAGACAGGCGACTTTTGTGTTGAGAAGGAAACCACGGACAGCTCTGCATCAGCAGGTTGGGCAGGCCTAGCCGCACTGATGGCTTTCAAGAGAGCCCTCTATTGTAGAAGCAATTGGAAAAACTAGGCAATAAAGCAAACCACATGTGTAATGACATCGGAAGAGTCCTCAGCAAAAGTCATTATCTCCAGAAACTCAAATGCTATGTCGCACTAACCATCTCCAATCACAGTGACTTTGAACCTACCGGGATGAATCCTGCAATTTTTAGATCTTGATTCACGGGTTACAAAGGCGACACCGGATCTGTGATTTGAAGCCACCCTTTCATTACACTGTGATTACGTCTCAATTTGTACCCAGTTGGCTTAGAGGAGACATGGAAATTAGGGTAATAAGCAGGAGGCTCCTGCCCGCAGCAGCAGAGGTAGGGGAACGACTTACTTGTTGAAGATTTTGGCTCTCTTAGCGCTTGAAAAATTCTCCAGCTGCAGGGACTCTTGAGTGAGGAAAGCCACAGCCAGGTGAAAATAGTTGTTCCACAGCTGAAAACCAAAACACAGGAGATGCTGAGATGCTAAGTTGTGAAATAGCTTAACAATGGGTCTCAGAGAGGCTCTGGGCAATTGTCATCCTGAAATGCTTAAGAACATATATCGCTGCTAGCCAGCCCTCAGGTGTGGCTCATGACTGAGTGTGAGGGTCAGTTCACCAGGGCAACTCCTGTAATGTCTGCCTGTGCCTCAGTTTCTTCACCAATAACACAAGGTTGTTAGTAGTATCTACCTGAGCAGGCTTCCTGGAAGGCACAGGGATGATGGCCTGTAGGGGCGGTGGACACAGATACGGCGGTGCTGAGCATGCACTGAATACTGCATGGTGTTAGCTCTGTTAGCATGCGATGTTGCCCCTCTCTGAAGAACAGTATACACTCGCAAGATTTACGACTTTTTATTATACCAAAATTACGCATACACCAGATAATTAGGGAAAACACGTAAAAAGATCAAACCTCCATTTTAAGGATTTATGGACTGTATATGATTTGAAGGATGCTCTTTGGAAGACATTGTAGATGCCAGTTTTTCTCATTTACAAACCAGGGATAATATTCAAATGCGATCGATGGCTACAAAGAGTCACATAAAGAGGAGACGTTCTTATTACCAACTCTGAGTTCAATGGCCTGTGAAAGGCAGGAACTTAAGCACTTAAGCGCGTCCCCAGGACTTAAGAGTGTGTGTGGCCCCCTTTACCTCGCTCTTCCTGGGAAATGGCCTTGCCTACGGTGCTGCTGACTGCCACAGAACTAACCCAGGATGCACTGGTCACCCATCTCAGGATGCTCTCAGCTACAGTAGGATGAGCAGCTGTCCTGAACCTCAGAACGCTGAGTTTACTAGCTAGAACCAGAAGACCAGTACAGGATGGGAGAAAGACAGACGGCAGGAATGCCCTCAAATGCTGCAACTTTTCTGAGTTCCCAAGTCCAGCAATTCCACTTGACATCCCATCAGCTTGACTTTCAGGAAGCTCTACTGGCTGATTTTAAATTACGAGCGCAAGAACTGCACGGAAGGAGCCAGGTCAATTTTACTCATTTACCACTACACTGTCACTATTTTTATTATTGAGACAGGGTTTCTTTGTGTAGCCTCGGCACTGTCCTGAAACTAGCTCTGTACACCAGGATGGCCTCAAACTTATAGTGATCCTCCTGCCTCTGCTTCCTGAGTGCCAGGATTAAAGGCGTGCACCACCGCCGCCTGTCAAGTTTGGGGGGCTGGCAGTAGGACAATTCTTAACAGGAAATCAACTGGGAGATGCAGACTCCACTGTCTACCTATAGAACTGAAATAATTAAAGAAGCTTCTGGGTGAACAACACAGAAAACAGAATCCATACGAGCGCAGGTTTGCAATTCGACGACGGCAGCATGTCCAATAACTGGGGACAGAACAACCTAATCACGACCTACAAGAGCAGAGGGTAAAGACAGATCCTGATGCTAGCACTAGCCACAAATGTCCTAGGTTATTAAATAATTGAAAAGAAAAAAAACAATCCATTAAGCAAAACTCTGTAATTGCTAATATTAATAATATTGCAGCTAACTCAACCTACAACACTAAGGCAAGCTAGGATTTACTACACTAAACCTAAGACCGCATAATCACAAGAGAAATGTCAGGTTTGACTACAGAGAAGTTAACTATTTTATGTAACAAACTTAAAACTATGAATAGGATATATAGAGAGTCCCAATTTATTAAGAAACACTACCAGTCAACAAAAACAAAGAAGTAGTCAGAGAGTTCGCAGCAAAATCCCCACAGCTGATAAATACGCTCAGTTTAACTGGTCATAAAAATGTAGCGATTAGAAAAATCCAAATAAACAAGATTTCAAAATTCTAAAGAAAGGCTGCAAAGGGTTGCTTCCTTCAAAAGAGGCTACTGAGGATGGCCAGTTAGTTCCGTGGCCAGAAGACCAAACACAAAGACAGAAATGAGAGACAGACACTTGTAACGTTGGAGGGGAGGTTGGCAGTGGTTGGAGGGAGATGGGGTTGGCGAGAGCAATGAGAATGGATTACACACATGGATGAAATTCTCAGAGAAGAAGATTAATAAAAGTTTTACAAACACACACACACACACACACACACACAGAGCTGGTGAAGGTGTCACAGAGGGCATTGTGACATTGTCTGTCAAGCTTAAATGCTCATCCTGTTTTGTCATCAGTCAGCCTCTTGTAGGGAGGGCATGCACTGACATCCACAGAAGCTCATGGAAGCTTGGCTCAGGACAGTGGCAAGCAGAAGCCATTTTGCGGGGGCAGCTGAGTAAATGCAGGCACGCTCATGCTGGGGAGTACGACAAGACTGTAAACCACTCGGCATGAACCGACACATGTTAAAGGCATCGGCCCACATCCACGCGTCAGGTGTCAGGAAGAGTGCAGAGCGTGTTAGTTACAAGTTACTCCTGCAGAGAGGGGATGAGAGTTGCAAAGAGAAGAGAAAATATTTCCTAACAACTCATTTACCGCATGTGAATCTTGGTTTATGACATACGAAAACAAGCATCAAGCAGAGAAATACAAGAAAAAGGAAAAAAATTTTCAAGTAACATTGCTAGGGCTGGGGATGTGGCTTAAGTTGGTAGAAGGCCTAGCTGGCATGCACAGGGCCCCAGGATTCCTGCCCCAGCACCCCTCCACACCCACTTAGGCAGGACATATACAGAAGCAGTATTTATAAAACAGGAGGACTCACTATGGACACTATAGGTGGCGCAGAGCCAGGAGAGAATGAGGGGGAGAGAGTTTCAGAAGCAATTAGCTCAGTGAAGCACACCCAATTCTCCTCCACTGAACCCTTCATCCTGTCTTAGGACGATCTGAGATGAGGCTGGCAGCCAGGCGTAGTGGCCCTCGGTGGCCTGCCTGCCTCCTGCCAGGAGAGTCCCTCCTTGCCACTCCGATTCAATACTTTCTCTTGGAAACAAGTCTATTTCCTAACTTGCTAAATGGAGCAAATACAATGGAATCATAATTTTCACTCCTCAGGTTCTGTTTCCACAGCTCCGATGAGAGGCCAATTAGGAACCAGGGATTAGCGATATAAATGACTGGGGCTGACCAGCCATTTGTTTTAATACGATTCTCCCACAAAGGTGCTGTCTGCCTCCTTTTACCTGCAGTTCAAAGTTGGCTTGATCCAGAAATTTCTTGTTCAGCATATCTGCATACTGATTAATTGCTCGCAGGAAGACTCTGAAAGATCAAGAGAAAACGGCATAATTACACACTTAGGCATTGGCACCTTTGTAGGTTTGGCATTTCAATCAGCTAGGATTCCAGACTGTCGAGAATGTGAAGTCTCTAAGTCCTGTGTGAAGTTGAGAGGTTTTGCCAGTGAAAAACTCTCAGAATCATATGCAGATGTTCTCCAAGTTAATCCAGCAAATTAGCACATGGAGAATGAAAGAAACAGACCAAAATAACAGCCTCTGAAAGGAACACTTAAAACGTATCATGAAAATACCCCACTTTTCAAAAAGAGAAGAAAAGAAAAAATCCTTCCCTGAAGTTACAATGTCTTATCGTTTCATAATCAAACTTAGTTAGCTGGCCTTGGGTTTGAAAGCATTCTTAACATGCAAGTCATTAGGCTTAGTGTGGTTTGATACAATCTTACTACTGTACTTGGAGGTACAGCCATTATCAGTACTATCTGTCCCTTATCTAATTTCAATCATTGTTTTCTTAATAAAAGAAAATTTTAAAAAGGCTTTAGTAGATAATAAAGTGACTTGGCAAGAATTTCAGAGGCACATGATTCTTTGATTCGCTGATACGTATAATTGGCATGTATGTTGTGGGCACAGGGAGGCCAGGTGAGGGCATCGGATACCCTGGATATATCTCTGCCTTAGTCCCCTCAGACAGGGAATAAGTCTTTGAATCTGAGGCTAGGATGGTGGCCGGCAAGCGCCAGGGATACTCTGCCCACTACTGCTGGGATAACCGGTGTACACGGTCATATCTAGCTTTTTACATAGAGGGAGATTTGAAGTCAGGTGTAAATACTTTTACAGCAAGGGCTGGACCCACAGAGCCATCTCCCCAGCTCCAACTATGTCCAATTTCTAGCACATTTCTCAACACCTTGACGTCTACTTTTCTATGATAAAGTGTGCAATTTGGGCTGTCAGGGAAGACGCTGGAGTACTGTCTTTCCCCAGCTTGTTCACTAGGTAGACTTGTTTTATAACCCTTGAGAGGGCTGACAACAGAAAAGCTTAGTCCAGCTGCTTCTTTATAAATGGCATTCTCTCTCTGCACAAAGCAAGGATGCAAGAGGAATTAGCATTAGGTCACAGATAATAAACTTAATTACTTCTCCTCATTTAGACAGCAGGAAGCAGCTACAATGTGAGGGAAATCTGGGTTACTTGAACTCCCCATTCTCTGACAGCATTATCTCTTTACCTAAGCATGCTTGCCGAAGCTCCTTAGGACCTACCACCACAGTTCACTAAAGACTAGTGGTCTTAGGAGTAAGGCGGAGGAAGGAAAGGACACTCCGCCAGGGGCTTCGAGACACCTCTACCAGTGTCCTTTCCATAGCACTTCCTGTCGCTCTTTTGCACTTTCTTCCTCTCTTGAATGCAGTTCTGTCAAGAGCTGCAGGCATCATTCCATCAGAAAACCAAGCAGCAGGACAGAGGACCCACACTGGCGTGCCGCATGGCCTGCGGTGGAGCTTGCTATCTCAGTCACGGAAGAAACACTGTTATCTATGCCCTTCCCTGGAGACGTGAAGACATAACCAGATTGGAAAGAATGAGGCTTCTTAAGTGTCTTGTAATGGGGATCACTGACTTGTCCATTAACCAAGAGCCCAGACTAGAAAGCAGCATCCATTGTCCAGGATATTGCAAATCTAGGATGCCCGGTTACATTTGAGATATCGTTCTTGGGGATGAATTCTGTAACTGACTTAGTTATTATATTAAAGCTGAATGCAGGGTGTTTGGACATCCTGACAGAGTACTACACAGAGCACGGAACTAAGGTCATGCCTTGTGTATGTAAGAAGCAGGGCGATGCTCGCTAGCCTCTAGTCTTGAGTCTCTAGTCTTGAGCTCGTACCTGTCATGCCAGGCTCAGCCCTCAGGACTACAGCACGGGTTAAAGAAGATGATCTCCTTAGATACCCGAGTCCTGGCCTTTGTGTCCAGATAGGGCCACATGCTACAGTAACAGAACCCACAGACCCCGCCTCAAACCTCGATGGAACACAATTTTCTGTTCTCACAAGAATGGGCTTGCATCAAGTCCAAGAACTCCAGGCTTATATAGCCACAATAACTTTTTTTTCTATTTTGTTTCCTTCAGCTTTTGTGGACATTCCCCAGAGTACCCTACTACCCCTAAGAGCTGTAAGTTGCTGTCCCCAGCCCTGGATGACAATAATGATGGGTTTAGCACAACATGGATTATTATTACAGGGTAATTATTTTCCTCTAGATAACACCCAAACAGTTGCAATATGCTGCTTCTAATTAAGCTCTGGAATAGTTTCAGCTAGTTAAATAAAGATATTTCTCAAAGCGCCCCTCCCCCTTTAAAGAAAAAGAAATCACATCGGCTGAAACAATATGAAGGCTAAACAAAGACTTTTTTTTTTTTTAAATGAACTGTCAGCTGAGAAAGAGCAGTGCTGGAAGATAGATTCCATAATTTAGATTCCTTATAAATTTTTAAAAAAGTTAGGACCAAACTCCAAATAATACAGAATACAAGTTGCATGAAGAAAACTAGGGGAATGATCAAATAAACACTATAATCGATGTTGTCAACAAGAAAAAATGGAACATGGGCTCAGTGCATCAGGGCAGTGCGACTTCCACAGACCCATCAGGGACATGTGTAAATAATACCCAACAGTTCACAGTGATGGCATGAAAAAGCTGCTATGCCCCAAGTCTTCCTGAACTAAACCAATTAACTAACTAGGCAAAAGGAAAACATAAACAATGACTATTTTTGGAAGGATGACCTATTAGACACTGTAATCCTATGTTGTTTCTAATAAATCTCAAACTAGGGAACATGAATGCAGAAAATAATATTAGAAGCTTTTGCACAGCGCTTGCTTTTGGTCATAGCAGGGTGTGAAGAGGATTCCAAGTCATTCACCTAGACAGATTCATGATATCATGTTAGAATATGTAGAATAAAGACTTCCCTCCAAGTTTGCCCAACCCAGCAAGATCTCAGTTGGTTTTGAGAGAAAGTGATCATAGGGAAGATGGACAGATGGGTAGACAGAGGGGCTTGCATTTACACACTGGTAATTCTCTCTCTGCTCTACACTGTAGGAGTGGACTTAGAAGAAGCAGAAAAAGAAATATTCTCCTCTCTGACAATGGATAAAAGTAAGGGACTCAAACCCTGGTTTTGTCTGCTTACAGGGGTTAGCTGAACAGGTGGGTAGATGAATAGAAAGGTGGATGACGGACGAGTGTGTGGGCCAACAGGTACATGGATGAACAGGTAGGTGGGTGCAGGAGGAGTGGGTGAATGATAGATGGTAAGGGATAGATAAGTGAGTATATGGATGGATACATGGATGAGCAGTGGGGTGGAGAGAAAAACAGATAGGTAAGTGGGTAGATAAGTAGGTGAGCGGATGATGAGTGGGTAAGTGGGTGAATGAAGAAATGAGTAGACGGAGGAGGGTTGATGGCAAATGAATAGGTAAGATGGCCTAGAAGACCAAACTGATTCATATCAGAGGTTCAAGCATTTGGCATTTTCTCTCTTTTTCTGGAGCCCCTGCTTTCTAAGGTAACTTTCTATGGCAGGGTTCAAAAATGTTCAGGATTTTGTTACCCAAGTTCTGATGAGGCTTGGCAGCTGTAGCTGGGCATCACTCCCTCTTCTGCCTCTTGGTCTCCAGAGCTCATTCCATTACTCTCCTTATCTCTGGCTTGTTTCTTGATGGAAAGGATCTTGCCTTTTCCATATCAAGAACCTCCAAGGCCTCTCAGGGGATCCCCTGCCAGCACGTATATTCTGAAAGACTCTGTTCCAAGGAACCATATGTTTGTAAGTACAACAGAGATATCTTTAATGTGAAGGTTAGAAAATCTCAACAGGGCCTGGAGAGATGACTCAGTGGTTAAGAGCATTGGCTGCTCTTCCAGAGGTCCTGAGTTCAATTCCCAGCAACCACATGGTGGCTCACAACCATCTATAATGAGGTCTTGCGCCCTCTTCTGGTGAGCAGGGATATGTGCAAACAGAACACTGTACACAAAATAAATAAATCTTTTAAAAAAAATCTCACCAACCCAGACAAGATCCCTCATCCCTCAGCTTGCTCCAGGATACAACAGTAGTGGCCAGGTATGATGCAAAAATATGAGCAAGATATAAGCAGGGAAGAAGGAAAGAAAGTACTAGAACAGGCAGGTGTTCTATTCATGCAGAAGAGCTACAGGCTCAGTAGGGGGAAACTATCAATCATCAAGCAAACAGATCAAGCTGTCTTGTTCAGAGCCTGGGATAGAGGCGGTAACTGTTAACC
Source organism: Myodes glareolus (assembly GCF_982192425.1). Lineage (NCBI taxonomy): Eukaryota > Metazoa > Chordata > Mammalia > Rodentia > Cricetidae > Myodes > Myodes glareolus. Next base: position 69,179,852 of record NC_142032.1, read on the forward strand.
ACCTAGCTAATGGTATAAACGTTCAAACGCATTCATGGATACTCTCCCAAATAGTTCAAATGATTGAGAAAAGGGTAATCTTGCATTTAAGCAGAGCTTATCCCAGCCATTTTTAATCTATGAAAGGATTTATTTATAATCTAAAACTTTAGAAGATAAAATCCTACACAGAGATAAATAATACAGAGAGAATCAGAGGCAAATCATGTCATTCTAAAAAGATTTAAAAATGTCATCAGGTCGAGAGCCTGCAAGTTTTACTTCCAAAAACCCAGTGGAAAGAAAGTAATCTCCAGGTACTTGGAAATCTAGTCATGTGTCCAGGAATTCAAGCTACCATGCTCAAAGCTGTTACAACAGAATCTGGACACATTTTGTGTGCCTGTGGGTGTGCATAGACATAGCATGCATGTAGAAGTCAGAGGACAAAGTAGGGCGTCTGTCCTCAAGTGCTTCTGACCTTTTGTTTAAGACAGAGGCTCTCATTGGTTGGAACTTTACCACACAAGCCAGGCTAGCTGGCCTGGGAGCTTCTAGATAACTACTTGTCTCTACTTCTGGGATTACATGCATGGGCACAGCACAGCTCTTCTTACATGGGCTGTGGGGATCCATAACGCAGGTCCTCACACTTACAATAGCAGGGATGTACTGATCAAGGTACCTCCCTATCTCACGTTGCAACTTGTGTTTTTTAACTGCCAATAAAAAAAGAGAACTAATTTCCAAGCCAATACAATTCAACTAACTAAACGACATGGGAGGTTTCTCTGACAATCTCTTCTATCTGAGGCAGTCACTGCTGGTGACTTTCTAGCATAAACAATGCTCAATTCTACTCTGCCAGTCTCAACAAAGTTTAATTGTAGTTGACACATTTACACATTTGTGCACTTGAAGTCTTAATCTCACTGTATCTATATCTGTCAGTCAGCGTTTTCCTCTGCATATAAACATTTAGCTATGCACCAAGTAGCTCAACGTCAGAAAGACACAAGGAGGATGCAAGGTGACAGATATATTAATAAGGATGATTTAACTACACTACAAGATGTACGCATGTCACCAGAACACTCACTCTACATTTGTGAATATATGAAACAACTGCCAATTAAAATTAAGTTAAGAAGGAAATGTTACATCAACCAGAGGCGGGTCAAGTCACTGAGTAGTTCATGAGAACACTGAGCTGAGTTACCACCAGCTCTGTGGGACTTTCAAGCTAAAGAGATTTGGAGACTGAAAGTGAAGAAGAGACATCATTACAAGTCCCACAGTCATCAAACATGGTCATCTCCATCCATGCCATGATGGATGGATGAAGCCTACTTTTCAACTCTGTTAGCTTTGGAACCTGCTGAGACTCACTTTGGGTTGGTCTGTGAAGGAATTTCTAGGAAGGGTAAACTGAGGGGGAAGACCCACCCCCGAGTGGGTGGCACCTTTCAGAGGCAGCCTATCTATAAAGAGGTCCTAGGACAAAGGGGTGTTGTTGAGATCCTTTGCTGACTTGGGAGTCCAGTTTCTCAAGCCTTCTAATATGGAGTAAAGACTAGAAGTTCTCCAGGAATTTTCCGGGCCTTCAGCATCAGATTGGGACTACTGAGGCATCTAGCCTATAGCCTGAGTAACTACGGGGTTCTCACCATCTCCAGTAGGTAGACAGTCAATGTTGAATTACCCAGTCGTACCATTTAAGCCAGTCTAATAAATCCCCTTTGTAATCTGTATTCATTCCATTGGTTCTGTTCTTAAAGAGAACCTTGGCTAATAGAGCACACTACAAAATCTTAAGTTGCATTTAATAAAAGAAAGTGTGACCACGATTATTTCAATGTGTGAATGTCTTGGTGGATACAACTGCCAGAGATGTTCGTTGAGTTCCAAGCCTTTCAAAAACATGGAGTTTATAGAGCTTCCCAATCCTCCAGCCTCTGCCTTAGTGCCTATCATTACTTTGCAAAAGAATGGTCGGGTCAGGGGGTGCTTCTGTTCTGGTAAGAGATCATCCAGAGATCCTGCCTGCTGGGATAAGGCAGGCGATATATGAAGCACTAGAAGGAACACAGCCAAATTCAACCGAGAAAGGAACTTAACAATTGGAAAGCCATCAAAAACCAGCTTAAAAAGTGCAAGGACTGGTTCTAAAGTGGCTATGGTGTCACGGCTCCACACTCCATTGTCTCTGTCACTCCGCACTGGCAGCCACTAAAACTCAAGAGGAGGTGCCTCCTCACTAAAGAGGAAAAAAAATATGGGGAATGATGTGAAGCCTCCGGGAAACGCAAAGCCAGTTCCAAAATTGTGAGGCTGAGGGTTTCCTAATTCCTTCCTGAAACTCACTTTAACTTACACAATTAGATTGCACAGTTCAATATGAGTGCATTTAAACACTTCAGGCATCAAAACAAGTCATTTTGTGGGGGAAAACTGCATCCTTTACTAAAATGTGTTGCCCAAAGTGTGGGTAGAAAAACCAAAAACCAAAACCAAAACAAGAACCAAATTAGAGGTGACAGATCTCATCCCAGCAGGACAAAGAGTCAAGTGCATGAGCTGGAAGCGTGCCTTCCAAGAACTTCTGCAGAATTCGGGAATGCTGAGGAAAAAGAGTCAAGCTAAGGAGAAACCATGAAGGAGAGGCAAAGAATGCCGCTTCCATTAAAAGGGAAGGGGGCGGTAATGGAAGCTTTACTGCAGCAGATCAGGTTAGCTGTCTAGTTCCCAGCCTGGCAGAGTAACTTTCCTGGCAAGGTAGTGACCAGCTAGGGTCAGCGGCTTCCTTTTATACGAAACCTCTACAGGGAAATGGGAAAGTCAGGTACACATGAAGCGACATCTAAGGGGGACTCTCAGTACAGGAAGTGTGAGGACTGCATAGAAACCAAAGGCCTGGCCATCCAACATCACCTCAGCAAAGCTGTGTGGGCAGTGTCACCAGAGAGCCAGCTCAATTGAGATGACAGTTAAGTACGGATGTGGGGTAGAATCATGCTTGTAGGTGGACAACGGAGATAGACTGGCATCCAAGGACTCTGATGCAGGGAAGAGTCACGTGTACCTGGGCGCTCCAAAACCTGAAGACGTCATCACCACTAGTTTATGTCTGTGTAACTCTTGCTACAGTTTCCCAAGATTTCCTCATTTCTTTTTCAAATCAATAAAGGCTTAAACATCCATCAAGCTCCTAACTAAAATCTGAACTGCCCTGAGTTGTGTGTGTGTGTGTGTGTGTGTGTGTGTGTGTGTGTGTGTGTGTATGAGTTTCCCTGTTGGCCCTCACTGGTAGAAGGCAGGGCTGACTTGCAGACAGGAATACAGAGACTTTTCTGGGAGGGCCTGCCCTGGCTCTAGGTTTGTCTGGTCCTCATGCACAGCAAGGTGTCCAGGAGCTGAGAAAGCTGGGATCTCATCGTCTACTCCTGTTCCTGCTAAAGCAGCAGGGCCCCACCTTCCACTGAAACATATTCCCAGTCATGGCATCCTTCGGGCTGAAGGGGCTACACCAGGTGGCTGCATCCTGCCTGGATCGCATGCTTCATCAACTCCTGACCGTGGCTCTGCTGTTCCAGGTGTCCTCATACAAATCAAGTTGTTTAGTGCGTTAAGGAGATATGAGGTATAAATCATCTGATGCTTTACACACAAATCGAGGCCGAGGGAGGCGGAAGACCACGTTCCCGAAAGAGGTAGGTCCCGTCTTGGGTAGTGCTCCAGCGACTTCACACTGTTTCCCTTAGGAACCCAAACAGGGCAGCTAGAACCCAACTCAATTCCTGTACCTGCTTTCCTTTCACAAGGCTGTAAGGATAGCGTCCAACAGAAACCTGAGCAGATAGCACAACGTGAGCTTCCAAATTACTACGCTCTGTCCATAGCTGGTTCTGACACCTCCAGCCCTTAACTCGCCCACATTATTTTTAGTATTTTAGGTCCCCAGTAAACATGGGTTGGAGAGTACGGGCTACTAGACACTCTGTGAAGCCCCTCTCCTAAGCATGTCCAGCTTCCCCCAGTAATCTCCTCAACCCAGTGGGGCGCATTTGGACAATCCATGAACCACTCCTGAATGCCAGTTATCATCCAGAGTTCATGCTTCACATTCCTGCTCACTCCTTGTGTTGTGTGTTCTGTTGATACAAGTGTATGGCAGATACCCCGGTTACAGTATCGTAAAAAGTAGGCTCGCTGCCCCCCAGATATTCTGCGATCTGCTCACCCCATTTCCCTTCTCTCATCCCTGGCAGTCATCCATCTCTTTATTTTCTGCATAGTTCTCTCAAGGGAGAAAGGAGTTCTTCTGGCTTCCAGCTGAAGGGTGCAGTCCATCATGGTGAGGAAGTCTGGGCAGCAGCAGCCTGACGTAACTGATCCCCTCACACCCACAGGTAGGAATCAGAGGGTGATGAAGGCCGGCTGCAGCTCAGCCCCCTTTCCCTAAAGGCCAGGATTGCAGTCAGCGGATGGTGTTACCCACAGTGGACAGAGCTTCCCACCTCAATTAATGCAGTAAGGTTAACAAGTCAATCCCCCACGGGCACGCCCAGAAGTCCAAGTCCCAAGTGATACCGGCGTCTGTCAGTTTGATAATTAATACGAATTATTAATGTGGGTATACATGTGTTTACTCTTTTAAAAACAGTACAATATAAATAACATATGTTTGATCATCTTAGCACATTTAAGGCATGCATTTCAGCAACACTGAAGACAAAAGCATCGCTCTAAGCTATCATAGATGTCCATCTGCAGAGCTTATCATACAGGTGTGACGCCTCAGCCATTAAAACGCGATGCCCTACTATATCCATCTCCCTGTCTTTGGTAACTGCCTTTCCACGGTCTATTTATGAATTTGACAGCTCTCAGTACCAAATACGAGTGAAATCATAAAGAATTTATATTCCAGTGAGTCGTTTGCTTCACAAGCAAAATACCCTCAAGGTTTGCCTTTGTGAGTGTGGGTGTCACATCCCTTCTTAAGGCTGAATAATACTTGATTGTAAAAGTCATACTGTGTTTGCTACTGACTGGACACTAGCTGTTCTCAGCTTTCAGCTAGTAAATGCATAGTTATGAAGCTCGGGGTAAAAGCATCTGATTTCAATGCCTTTGGGTGCCCATCTGGAAATGGCACTGGTCACTGTAGTGATGATGCCATCATAGGCCTTCAAGAAGCCACCATGTTTATCTTACATGGTGGCTACACCAATCTAACAACAGTACATTAATCCCAGCACTTGTGAGGCAGAGACTGGTATATCTCAGTGAGTTCAAGGTCAACCTGGCCTACAGAGCGAGTTCTAGGACAGCTAGCACCATTACACGGAGAAACCCTGTCTTGAAAAACTGAGAGAGAGAAAGAGAGAGAGAGAGAGAGAGAGAGAGAGAGATATCTAACTGCCTCGTCAGAACTTCCTTTTTCTTTTGAAATTCTGAAAGTAGCTATCTTAAGAACCCACCTGTGAAGAACAGCGGTATAAAGTTTTATTAGAAGACAACCACACCTACTCATTAAGAGAAGATCCACGGCGGTCTGACCGCTATAAATAGACTATGTCAGTGGGTGTGGGTGGGGCAGAACGGAAAACTGCTGGCCAAGGAATACATAAAGAGTTCGGTAGAAGGAACAGGTGTCAAGAGATCCAGGTACAGCAGGTGCCACGAAAAACTGTGAAGAAAGTGGCTGTTAAATGCCCCGCCACAAAAACAGGGCACAAATGTGGGTTAATTCGCCTGCCAATCAGCTTGATATAACCACTCCACAACCCATCCATATTTTGAAACAACTGTGCAGAGGATCCAAAATGCATTGCTATTCATCCAATAAATAATAAAAATCCTGAGGCCACATGCTACCTTTCTCTCCAATCTCCTTCTCCTCACTCCCCTGTACCCCCCACCTCTGCCCAGGCAGCTGCACCGGAAGTGCTGGACTTAGAGAGAGATGAAGTAGTAAGGCAAATGCGATCCTCTAGGGAACACTGGGAAGTGTGGGCGGGGGGGGGAGGGGGGGAGCAGTCTCTAGTGAGGAAGAGAGTGCATGGTTTGATTCTAAGAATCAATCATGACAAGGAAGAAAGAAGGGTCCTGGCTGCCCCACAGGGTCCCTTTACCAACATCTCAGTGCTCTGGTCCCTCCCTTCTCGGGCCGCTCTTGTGGTTCCCCCTCATCTCTGAGCTGAAAGGTTAAAGTACCATGATGTTAGATGATGGAAAATGGACTGGCTGGAGGCAGAGGCAGGAGTGGGGAGCAGTAATTCTTCAGGCTTAGGCACAGCCCACAGGTCTCGGGTGTGAGTCGCATCCTCACCCACACTGGAGTCTTTTCTGATTTCTAGATACACACGGACGTGGGAGGGCTGGAACAGAGAGTTAGGCATTTCTGTTCAGGGAGACGAAACGTTTGGGGACTAAACAGCAATGCTGGCGGCACAACACTGCAGATGTAATTAATGCCACCGAACTGCACACCTGGAAATGGGCGAAAGGCAACTTTTATGGCATAGATATTTTATAATAATAAAGAAGAAAAACAGGAGAGGGAAAGGAAATGGCATTTTCTAGCAACTGCAGCAGCGGGAGTCATTTTCCTCCACCATCACTGTGACTCAGTTCCATGCTAAAAAAAAAAAAAAAAAAAAAAAACAAAAAAAAAACAAAAAAAAAACAAAAAAAAAACAAAAAAAAAACCAAAAAAAACCTAAACTAAAACAAACCAACAAACCTGGGAAAATAAGAATGTGTGTCTTTCACTCTCCAAGCCCTAGGCTGTGCAGGCCCAGGAGTCTGAGGGACACTGATAAATAGGCATAAACAAAGACACCACTGGAAACCTAACAAGGACAACCACCACCAGCCTGGAGCCTTGGACCCTGGGGTGCCTGTCACCAAACTTGGGAGAGGGGTCAGCCTTGAGGAGCCCAGGTTCTTATCAGCACTGCAGGCAGCAGGGAATCCTGTAAGGGATCAAGTCTAGTACAGATGAATGCACCTTGTGAGGACCCCCGGGGTGTGCTGTAAAGTTCAAGGCAGAAGAAATTCTTAAGGAAAGCCAGGAGAACAAAGGACTATAGTCTTTCAAGTCAGCTCATGCTTGCCTGGACCAGCTCTGCCTAGGACTGGTGCATCTGCAAGACTTGCTTAAGGGCACTTTAATCATTTAGCAAACTAATGTTACTTGCTCCAGGCTCCTTTGCCAAGGGCTAAAAACTGGGACAAGATTCTTGGGCCACTCCAGGGGCCTAGGTGCCTGAGAGCAGTCTGTGAGTAGCTGCCTGGCACTTGGCATTTTTGACATTTTCCCTCGTCCGCACTGGAGTGTGGCTAATTCTTCTCACTACCAGCTTTGTTTCCCGTGCCCAGGAGCCTGCTGGGTCTCTGTGTGAGAGGAACTGGGAGGACAGAGGAGGCAGGGGAGGAAGGCAGGGAAAGGGGGAACGTTCACATTCCATAGTATTAGGTAGACACACCTGTACTCCATATTGCAGAAAGGAATTGAAGGCTACTTTGTTCATGCACAGTGCTTTGGTGCTAAGCCCTTCATTGGTTCTGAGTTAACTCTGTCACGCCCCAGCTGGGGTGGCCTAGAGGAGTCCAAGGTCAATATCAACCGACCCTAACTAGTCAGGGTTCCAAGAACTGCCAGATCCCATACATTTAAAGAATGAGTGAAGAGCAGGAAGGGAGACAACCAGAGAAGCATAGACACCTCAGGTCTCAGAAAGGTGGCTTCTTGCCTGCATCACTTTTATCGGTAGCCTGACAAAAAACACTTGCCGAAACAACTTACAGATGAAGGGCAGGTCTGGGCTTACTCGTTGAGGATAAGATACAGACTGTCACAGTGGGGAAGTCACAGAGACAAGAGCTCGGGTGGCTAGTCACATTGCACCCACAGTCATAAAGAAGAGAGACTGACGAATGATGGCGCTCAACCCACTTCTTCTTATTCTCTAGTCTAGGGTCCCGGAACATCAAAGGGTGACCCCTCTCCCCACCTTTAGGGTAAGTCTTCCAACATGAATTAATTCCGTCTGGAAACACCCTCACAGACATCACCAGAGGTGTGTTTCCATGGTGATTCTAAATCCAGTCAAGGTGACAACAAAGATTAGCCATCACACCACCTGACCAGAGAGGGCAGTCCGAGCTCTGGAGTGATGGGCTACAAAATTGATGTGGGAATGCTGTCCTCGACCCTTCCTCTGCTTTAGTTTTGAGATGGGGTTCTCTCACTGAACCCAGAGCTTACCGTATCAGGTAAAATGGCTAGGGGGCTCCTGGGATCCACCTGTCTGTGCCTCCAGGCCTGATTTTCATGTGGGTGTTGGGCACTGTACTCACGGAGCTGTCTCCCTGGTCCCCAAGCTGCTCATTTTAAGGTCCACTAGTCAGTGATCTTAACTTCGAATAACTTTGCTAATTAGTGATCTTAACACTGAACGACTCCTTTCAATGCAAGAACCATTGCTGGCATTATAATGTGTACTACCTATGGTTCTGCCTGTACTACGGTGGTGGGGTGATGGTCGTGGACTGCCCCAGGTCCTTGTGGTCATTTTGGTACTCTGTTGACTATGGTAGACTTGTTCTTTTCTGCCCTGGTCACATGGCCCCATAGAGTTCAAGGCCAAATGTGTTTTATAGGTCCTGCTGGCATTGTCCTGCAGCCTGGAACCCATGCAGAGAGAGGTTCTCCTCTCTTGACCTCAGTGCTGACGTGAGTCTTTGAGAGAAAGTGGAGGAGAAGCCAGGAAGATAAAGCAAGCAATACCAATGTGTACCAGGCTTGAGAGAAGGGACTGGCCCTTCCAAGAAGCTCTTGTTCTGCCATCCTCTGAGTGACACTTCTTATTACCAGGCATAACCTTATTCTAAGCCTGAGAGGCTGTCTCATTCCGAGCTCATTTGCTGGCTGGATTCAGCATGGCAGCCTAGACCAGGAGAGTTCAGGTATTGAATTGGATTTTATTTTCCCTGCAGTTCAAAAAACAAAACAAAAACAAAACAAAAAATGCACCCCCCCCCCAAGAAAAAAGTTGCTTATGCTTTTGTATTTACATAATTGCTCGGAATCACAAGAGGGAGATCAGCCTTTCTTCTTCTGGACTATTGTGTGATCTCACACACTAAGTAGTTGAGCCAAAGTACCCTGTGCCGTGCATGTTATAACCCTAAGCAGACAGGAAGCCAGATAGAATCATGTCTCTGAGGTCCTCACACTACAGCCCACAGATCAAGCCCACCATCTACTTATATCTGTAAACAAAATTTCATTGGCATAGAGTAAGCCTGCGCAGAGCTGAAAATGTGGTCTATCATTTGAAATAGAGTTTTACGTAGCCTATGCTGGTCTGAACCCTTGTGTAGCAGAAGATGATCTTGAACCCCTGATGCTCTTGCTTCCACTTCCTGAGTGCTGGGACAAGAGATGGGTACTGCAGTATGCCCAGGCTCTAGTATGGGGCTTCATGCATGCCCAGAAAGCTCGCTCTCAGTTGGACTACATTCTTAGTTATGTGGTCTACCAGTTTAACAAATTCATTTAGCAATTTGTTTAACAGATTAAAGGAGATAAGATACAGCCACTGACCCAAGCCTAAGATCGGCTTCTGGTACTTATCCCAATAAATACTTGAATCCATCCCTATTTTCAGAGGAAAATCTGCTATCTCTTAAGGTCACTTGATCCTGCTTCATCTATCTCAAACACTATCTTTCCATCCTGGGAGCATAGCTAGCTAGTGACCTTGAGCCAGCTAGTGACCTTGAACTTTGTCTCCTGAACACCCAGTGCTGAGATTTGGAACATGGGTTCCAGTCTTATCAGGGATGAAAATCAAGTCAGTGTGACAGTTAGGGGAGAGCTTGAGATGCAACCCTGAGAGTCTTTGGGAACCAGCAAGCGATGAGTACCCTGATCATGGTCCTTCACTTATTTATTTATAAATGGGTCCCAAGTAGTAACAAAAAGTGGGTTAAAAGTGCATACGATACCTAAAACAATGCAGTGAACATAGACCAAACTGTGAGTATAAGGAAGTAGGAACTGCTTCTACACACACAATTCAACAGAAAGTGCTAGCTTAGAGCCATGGCATAGGGAGTGAGTTGGTCAACAACCTTGACCTAGAAAAGTACATTCTAAAATGAGTGGCTGGGTAAATGCTTTGGTTCTGTTTCCTCCACTGAAAGCTGAAATGCTAGCATGCAGTTAGAAATTATTTTATAAACTTTGAGCTTTCTTGTGAGCACAACTGGTTTTATAAGGTACAGAAGAGTAGCTATCATGACAGAGGGGTTTTGAGAAGCCCAAAACTGCATATGTATCCACATATTTGGGTAACTTTGGCCAGAGACCATCCTTCATGCTGGCAGCAAAGTAATGAGGCCATAGCTCAGTAGAACCACTTCTGAAGATGGGCGGTTTGGGGCTGGGGAGATGGTTCAGCAACCAAATGTGCAAGCATAAGGAACAGAATTCATCCCAGCACCCATGCAAAACCTGGGTGGGTTTCGTGGATCATCTGTAATCCCAGCATAGGAGGTAGAGATGGCATCTCTGAAGCAACCCAAGAAGCCAGACTGGCTAGACTGGGGTTGAGCAAGAGAGCACGATTCAATAGATAAGGTGGAGAATGATCAAGGAAGACACCCCATGTCAATCTCAAGCCTTCCCATGCACCCACAGACACGTGTACCTACACACTCAAATATGTATGCATACACACAGGTAGGCAGCTCACAGTATCTAAGCAGATACCACATGTATGCTTCAACTCTGTCATTGTGACAACATATAACTGAGAGAAATTATTTAATTGAGAGATAAATTATGAACCCCAATACAAAAGTATACTAGTAAGGCGGGCACAACATGGCAGAAGGGTAAAAGAGGAAAGCTACAACCCTCATAGTGGCCAGAAGGCAGAGAGAAAGCTAGGAAAGGGCCAAGTGCAGGATAAACCCTTTGAAGGTACCTCTACAGTGACCTACTTTCTCCACACATGCTGCACTGTAAACCCATTGAAGAATCAGCCCATGAAGAAAGTCAGCAGTCAGAAGAGTCAATCCGGCTCAATAGTGTCACCAACTGAGTACCATGCCTAATACACACAAGCCTTTTTGGTGGACAAATCCTACCCAGACCTCAACAATGACCAATTTGAGGTCCAGCAATGGGGCTGTCTCCCACACTGGCATCACTTGGGGCGGCACAATGGACTTAGCAAGAACACTGCCTGAGATGACCCTGCCCTGCCTGGGACCTGCCTGGGACCTGCCTGGGACCTGCCTGGGACCACTCAGCAGCAGGTTCCTCATTCTGCCCCTTAGGAAATCTGCCTTCCAGGTGTTTCTGAGATCCGATACTGGCAAAATACTTTAATGACTTCCTGATTAATGGTGAGGATGAGACAGGTGGATGACAGTGATGCTCATTCATGTCTCTCAGGAGACATGGCTGGTGCTTGGCTGTCAGCTGAATTTGAGGCAGCTGATTTCCACTTGGTCTATCTCTCTGTCATTTGAGGCTCAGGGGTGGGGGGGGGGGGAGGAAGGCACCTCAAACAGATTTTCTTTCCACCAGGGGCTCCCTTGAGAAAATTGTTTCCTGATCCCCTGACAACTGGTAGCGGTCAGCTAAGTGATGGAGAGCACACAGCTCCCGCCTCTCGAGATCAGTGGCTCTGCTCACAACTCACCCTGAAGTGACAGCACCCAATGCTGAGGCACCGCGACTTGCTTACTGTGCAGCTGACTTCGGCTCCATCCACCAGCAAGAGGAACGCTGGGCACACGCTCAGGTGCTGAGATGGACCTGGGAGAAGGGCAGACTCTGTCCTGGAGCTGAGGAAACAGCTCTGTTTGCCACCCTGCTGGGCCACCTGCCACCCCCAGGGCTCCCACGGGCTCCCACTCACTCTCCTTGATGATCAGTGGGGAGAGGCAAAGGTTCTCTGCAGGTTTGGGCAGCCCAGCCAGGAGGCAGCAGAAACCAAGCCTCCCACTTCCCTCTTCTGTACTTTATAGATCATTGTGCTCAGGTATAAAATGGGTGCTGAACTCCTGGCCCAGCCCCCTTCGCAGGGAACACCTCACAGACTCAATAAACTGCCTGATGGAGTCACAACAGTGCCTCGTGGAATTAGCGCCAGCATTTAGACAATACAGCAGCAAAACTACAAATAATCAGTTGGTTAATCAATGAGAGACAGGGCTGCTTGTATCCTAGGTTATCCTCCAACTTACTAGGAAGTCCGTGGTGACCTTGAGTTTCTCATCCTCCTGCCCCCATTTCCAGAGTACTGGAATTACAGGTGTGCCTTACCATGTCTGGTTCATACGGCACTGGGGATAGAAAGCAGGGCTCCCTGCATGCTAAGCGAGCACACGACCGTTTCCTGCAACCCCCGTCTCCATGCAGTACAATTTAAATGGCTTGCTTTTGCTTCAGCGCACTTGGCTGGAAGGAAATTTGAGCATTTTGATCAAGTACCGGAAGTACCCGTGGGAGGGACAGCCCACACATCCCCAGGTGGCTCTGGAAGGAAGGCATGGAAGGGACAGAAAGATGCTGAGACAATGACATCTTTAAACTCACTTGGCAGAGAGGCTGTGGGGAAGACAGCATCCCCAGCGGCTCTCATCTAATGCTTGTGACTCCCAGATTCAGAGAGTGAACTCTTTATAGCATTAGGAAGTGGGGCCTCTGGGAGCTGATTAGCTGATCGAGGGTGGAGCACCAGGACTGGGATCGCGTTCTAAGAAAACTCTCTTAACCCTTACAGTACTAAGAACTTACTAAGGTGCTATCCATGAATCAGGAAGTCAGCATCACCAGATGGGAATCTGCCTCAACTTGACCTTGGGTTTTTCTGGTCTTTGGACTATGAGAAATGAACTCCTGTTGTTTTTAACCCTCTAACCTTTGGGATTTTGTTACAGCAGTTCATCCAAATGGGTCAAGGATTTTTCTAGATATCATGGTCATGTGCACCCGAGAGCTGAGCTGGCCACCCAAGCCTGTGCTGTCTAGGCTATGGGGCTCGAGGGAGGGCACCAGATGCCTTTACCATTTGTACTACATCCCAAGATGGAAGAGCAGGAGGAGGATGACAGCGGAGCAGGGCAAACAGCCTCAGAATTGGAAGGCGTAGAAAGGTTGACTTTCAACCCGTGGGAAGTGCCTGTGAAGGTCACCCTTTGACTAGACCACCCTACAGCATCCCTGGAACTTAACGTAGGGTGACTGAATGACACGGGCGGCATCCAGAGCTGGTGATATGGTCTGGGTCAACTACAGAGTGAGGTATTCAGGTGGGCTGTAAGGCTTACAGCTTTGTGTCCACTACATGCTGCCCCACAACGTCAATAGGATGCCTTAACAGAGGTCAGAGGACCAGAGATGAAGGAAGAGTTGTGTCGGGTTGGGAGGTCACATTTGAAGAGAGAAGACACACCTGCTGTCTGTTCTTGGCCTGAGCCATTCTATTCTCAGAAATGCTAAACAGGATCAAAAGAAACAGCCACAAATATTCTTTTGTTTGTTTGTTTGTTTGTTTTTTCAAGACAGGGTTTTTCTCTGTAGTTTTGGAGCCTGTACTGAAACTAGCTCTTATAGACCAGGCTGGCCTCGAACTTACAGAGATCCACTTGCCTCTGCCTCCCAAGTGCTGGGATTAAAAACATGCGCCACCACTGCCCAGTCAGCCACATGATTCTAATGGCAGGATAAAGAAAACCCCAGCAGAATTGTGAGCTAGGACAAACCCAGAAAGTAAGCTGAATCTTCCATGGGCACAGTAGTCCCCGTCTGCCCCAGTTATTATGAGGGTCATCAGTGGACACCAAAGACTCTGCTCCTCCAAGAGAAATCAGGTGGCAGACAAAAGAAAACCAGCAAGGCTTCTGCACAGGGGAACCTTATTCTTAAAATAGCTTTATTAAAAAAAAATTAGAGAACACATTTTAATTGTTTCTATAATCAAATTCACACAGATAAGATATTACATATTAAAAATTGTGTTATCCTGTAAAAAATAAGTTTAATGTTTCTAGACCAATATGGCCAATAATTTCTATACAATGCCAACCCAGCATGGGAAATTGGGAGACTTTTTTCCTAAACTGACCACACAGTTAGTTTCTAAAACTTGAAAGTACACACACATGGATAGACCACTTCCCCCACACACATACAGAGTCACTCCACCAACAAGAGCATCGTGATCTGTATCAATAGCATCATGATCTGAATCAACAGCATCATGAGCTGTATCAACAGCATCATAATCTGTATCAATAGCATCATGAGCTGTATCAATAGCATCATGAGCTGTACCAACAGCATCATGATCTGTCTTGATAGCATCATGAGCTGTATCAATAGCAGCAGTTACTTCTCTGGTTCTGTTGTCATTTGAGCAAAACTGTAGCTATCCAGCATACTTAACTGAAAAAAAGTTAAAGCAAAATTTCACAAAACGGCACAGGTCTATTACTATTGTGGTCCCTGGCACCGCTGTATTAATCAGCTTTCCATCATCATCTAGATACAAAGCATTCTGGGGACCATCAGTACAAACAGCTCTGCAAAGGCACAGTCACTATCACAAAATGGGTACAAGACATCCACAGGGGTCTGCAGAGCGGCTTACTGAATGCACCAGAATCCTGTAGTGTTGTGACGAGCCTCACAGCACATATTTGTGTCCTTGTGGTTTTAGGGGTCAGATATTTAAAAGGGGGCCCGAAGTGCCAGAAGAGCCAGTTTTCTTACAGAGGCTCCCAGATAGAGTCCACTGTCTTACCTTTTCCTGCAGGTTCCCATGGTCCACCTGTAACCTAAACACCCCAGGAAACACAGCAGCACATCCGGAAGAACAGGGAACCAGGATGTGCATATTTTGGGGGTATTTGCATTTTGCTTGCGCTATTGAATGGGAGAGAAGTCACCAGGGGATTTCCATTGTAAGACCAAAGTACCAATATGGAGTCTTTCCACTAGCTGCAGCCACCTAAGGATCGGTCCTCTTTCCTTTCGTTGCACATCTCTTGTCTCTCTGTGGCCAGAGTCTTTTCTCCTGGAAGGTAGGTGTCAGGTTCATTTCCTGTTGCTGTGGCAAAATGCCTTCACAAACGCAACTCCAGGGAGACAGGGTTTATCTGACTCACAGTTCCAGGTTCCAGTCTATTGCTTTGGGAAGTCAAGGCAGGCAGCAGGAACTCGAAGGAGCTAGTCACATCACATCCACCATCAAGAACAGAGGGCGATACATTAATGCATGGTGGCTTGTGCTCAATTCATTCTCCTATGGTTCACAGTCCAGGACCTAAATCTAGGGAATGGTGACATGGACTTTTAAGCTAGATTTGCCCACATCCATTAACATAATTGAGACATTCTGCCATAGATGCACGCATACGCCAACCTAGACAGTTCCTTCCCTACAGTGTGTCAAGTTGTCAATTAAAACCATTGTGACTGGCGCTGACAAGGGAGTCATTTCTGCAACCTGCATGCTAGGTTTACACCAGGTCACAGCCTGGGGATAATGTGTCAGTTCTCTCGCCTGCATTTTCTCTGAAGAGTCCAGGCCCCAGATCAGCAGACTTGCTCTATTAAGAATCAGACCATAAAGAGATTGAGCCTCCCAGGCCATATGGTCTCTGTTGCCACTACTCAACCACTGTGCAAAAGTGGCTCCGGTGAACACATGGATAACAGGACTGTGTGCCAAAGTGGCTGTCTTCACAAACACAGAGCTTTGAATTTCATCTACTTTTCAGAGAATCCAAAACACTCTTATTTTGACTCCTCCCTTCCAACCTTTGGCACATAGTAAAGAAGGAATTTGCCCAACTTACCTAGTCCCAGTTAAAGGTTTGTTTTTATTTATTTTAATGTGTATGAGTGGAGTACGCTCAGAGGCCAGAAGGACATTGGGCACCCTGGAACAGAAGTTACAGGTGGTTGCGAGCACCTGATGAAGGTGCTGGAATGAATCCTGGGCCCTGTGCAAGAGCATTAAATGTTCCTAACCATTGAGCCATCTCTCCAGTCACTTATTCCTAATGAGAAGTCGTGTGTGTGGCAGCCTCTGTTGGCCTCATTCTCGTCCACCCTTCGGGAAGGAGATTAGGCACCACCCTGTGTGTACCAGAATCTGTGCTGGTCAAGAAAGGGTGAGAGGCTGACTTTAGGGAATGGAGAGGGGAAGAAAACAGCAAAGAGGAGGCAACAAGATGGGAGGCACCACTCAGGACACAGGCGTGCACACTGCCTCTCAGAGTAATGTCGAGTTCAGCTCTAAGGGCCTCGGGTGTCAAGTAAAAAGTTAAGTGTGGGAAGGATGCTGGAACTTTGAAACAGATCTGAATTTGTCTGTAAACGAGCCCTTGGGAATGTATTCAAAGCACGGAAGAGGGGAAAGGGCAGAACATAGAGCCTGTGGGGACACTAGCCTTTCTTCTGGATAGAGGAAGAGAGTGAGAGAAGCAAGGAGGAAAGAGGGAGGGAGAAAGAAAAAGAGGGAGGGAGAATGAAAGAGAAAGAGATGGAGATATGGGTGGGGGAAGCATGTGCACTGGGGAGGCAGGGAGAAGAGATATACTAGAGACAGGAAACCAGGGCAGTGTGGAGTCATGGGGTCAGGGGAGAGGGTGGGTCTGAGAGCTGAGTCTGGGACTGGGGAGACGACAAGGTTTACTGATGGGGCATCACTGGTTTGTGTTAACAGTGTTTACAGTGATTGGGTGCATTGTACAGAGGGAAGGAGGCAGAGACCTGGATGGAAGTAGCTTGTGAAGTCCGCTCTGAAGACAAACGCAGATGCTGGGCAGAGGGCAGAGGGCAAGTCAAGGCTAAATCTGAAAGATGAGCTTGCATTAACTAACGTTAAAGACGCTGGAAGGGAAGGGGCAATCTACAGGAGAGGGTGCCAGCAGAAGCGGAGCCCCAGATGGTAGTTCTGGGGGCTGGGCCTGGGGCTGACCTGTTTTAGTACACAATAGATATTTCTAGAATAAGTAAACACCCAAGTGAATGACGTCTTGGCTGGGTTTTAAACTCAGGATTGTCACCTTTCCATTGTCCTTGCTCCCGTGGTCTCTTCCTCTGTGGTTTACAGCCCCCTCCCTCCCTTATTGGGCTCTGACCTCATTCCCAGTTGGTTCCCATCCCAGGCTACACTGTCTGATTTGATGCTATCAAACCTGACATGTTCCTAGCCACGTGGCTCTGCACGAGGGAGCCCTGGGCGCCTGTTCCACTTACACAACAGCTCTTCACTGGCACCAGCCCCTGTGTACTGGCTAGGCTGTCCTTCCCAGCATGCCCCTGGAAAGGCTCACAGTAGCCTTTAAACCATCCCACATCTGCCTCTGTTCTACCCGCCAGAGTCATGTTCCCACTCTGCTGAACCTCTCTCCTTTGCTCTCTTTCTTCCTGTCTCTCCACTCGGCACTCTAGTGTTACTCTGATATCTATGCCGAAGACAGGAAGAAGTCACATGGAAAGCCAGCATCCTCAAAGCCTGTGCTCCTTACATGGCTTCTAGAAAGAAGGCAGGGAATGTTGTACATGGGATGGTCACTATTTATTGTCCACTTGATTGACAGAAAACAGCTGGGTCTTTCATGAGGCGCACCTCTGAGTGTATCTGTGGTCTTTCCTCAGAGAGGATTAACAGAGGAAATGAGACCCAACCTGAGTGCTGACACCATGGGGTCTTGACCTGAAGAACAGAGAAAAGGGGGAGTGGCAGCTCAGCATTCCTAATTCTCTGCCCTCTGGTCTGTGAACAAGCAGCCCCATGCTCCCACTGCCATAACTTCCTCATTTTGGAGGACTCCTAGAAGGAACTGGACCTTTCATTGAGGCTTCAGAAAGCTTGATTAAGTGATTGAAACTCCAATGACTACTGGAAAAGTTGAAATGCTGCAAACTGAGAGCCAACTAATCTTGGGTGGATCTCCAGCTGCCCTCTTAAGTCCTTTGTTAATATCTGTGGCACTTGGCCTAATATCTTTGTGACTATTAGGCAAACCCTTTGGAAAATCCAGATCACCAGAGTCCACCAGCCAAAAGGCTAAGAAGCCCTACAGCTCAGATTTCTTTGTCTTTTTGGAGAAACGACTACATGATATTTCTGCCAATACATTTGAAAATCACCTAGATTTTTTTATTGAATTTTTTCTGTTGCTATTAAAAATGATGAAATTGTTACCATATTAGAATATGGAACTTGGGGTCACCTAAATCTGTGTTCCTGGGTCATGGTTGGCTCACATTTCATTCCTGAATAAGTCATCTCTTTTGTTCTTTTGAGATGAGAGCTGCTTTCCTTCCCTGGCAGACCATACCCTCATATTGTACGCCAAAATAAGCCCTCCACCTCTTAGGATGAGAAATGAACTACAGGATGAGCAGGGAACTGTGAGATGGCCTGCAATCAAGGGCACCACGGCCTGTCTTGCTCACTCCTCTGACACGACAAACCCCAGAGACAAATCCCAGTGACTGCGAAATGTAACTCATATGGTTTCCTCTCAACGGTTGGCTTAAGATAAAACATAATCCAGAACAAGAGGGCATGGCTAGCATTTGAGTCCATCAGGCAGTGGGTGAGCAACTCCAAGGTCAGCCAAGAGCAGGCACAGAACAAAGACCAGCCCATCTGCTGCCAAGCCCCTGGTAGATGCAATTAGTAAAGCAAAAGCTGCTGGGACATAGCCTTCTGCTCAGCTCTGCTCTAGAGAGCAGGACAGACAAAGTCCAAAAACTAAGACCTAACCATGATATTTGGGAAACAGGCAGGCTTTTCTTGTTCTTTCTTTAAAAGGCTTGTTTTTTTTTTTATTACTTTTTAAAATGATGTGTATGTTTATGTGTCTGTGGGTATGTGCACTTGAGTGCAGTGCCCATGAAGGCCAGAAGAGGGTGTGAGATCCCCTGGAGCTGGAGTTCCAAGGGGTTATGAGTCATCTAATGTGGGTGCTGGCATTCCTACTGGTGTCCTCTGCAAGAGCAGCAAGTGTCCTTTACCAATACACTTCAGCGCCGAGGATTTCCTTCTTCTGATGAATACATCATTTTACCAATATAGTAAGTCTATCTTTCCCATTACTGTCTTTTTTTACCACCCAAATAAAGCCACAGAAGCTGTGAACATCGACTCTGCTATTAGAGGGAAGCAATTGGGTGATCAGGGCTAATCACCATGTACCTTCTTAATGCTAAGTGACTTATTATCCACAAACACGTGGGAACGTGCTCTGGGAAGGGCCCTACCAGCCGAACACAGGAACACAGGCACGTTAAGCTTCTTAATTGAAAATATAATCTGTATTGCGGAGATTAAAATATATTGGATTCATTTTGGCTCTATTCTTCCCCATTGTCCCACATACATTTTCTTTATGCTACACAATCAAATTAGTTCCCCTGCTACGGAAATTATTTCCACACAATAAATCAATTTTATAGTGAAGCTATGACTGAATGTCCTATTTAAAGGAAAAGCAAAGCGGGGAATGGAGACAATTTTCTAACTGATGCGATCAGTGCACTGCCTCCTGCCTTTGGCGGTCTGAGCTGCTTTTCTCGTTGCTTCGCTAGTGCCTTCCTTGAAGAAAGCTTTAGTTCTGTGGGATGGAGGGAGAAGGTGGTTAGCTGCCTGTCTGTCAGAATGCCAGAGCAATCCTCGAAGGGAACTCTTAGCTAGGCTGGCTCCATATTGTCAGCCTAGGAAAACTCCACTCCCAGGCTTCTGCAGAAGATTTCCCAGACTTTCTGTAATGTGCTATCCAGGAACTGTTTCACTTACTCGCATGGCAATAGTTCTTGATGTTATATGACCGTGTTGTACGTCTGTGGAAGCACTTGTCTGAACCGCTACCCATACAGGAGGCAAGCTCCATGAAGACAGATGTTAAGTCAGTCTTGTTAGCATTGAAACCTGGATCTGATACTTAGATGCATGAACAGCCAAAACATCTTATGAAACGAGGCAATATTCCAATAGCAGAGTGAGTGTCGTTCTTGCTGGATGAAATTATTCACCGGAGGTTGCCACATGAACTGGAAGGATAAAGGCAGCCCACACCCCTTCCATTGTTCCCAGGCTCTGGTAATTGTGTCTCTCTGCTTCTCCTTGACGTCACCCGATTCTTCTAGACGTGGTGAGCACCTTCCAACTTTTCGCTCCCAGCCTTCCCATATCCATTCTCTTACCCCATGCTCCCACGGAACATGTGTTTCTTCCTCCGGGGGCCCAGGTCACTTTTGCGCTTACAGGTCACTTATTTTGTCTGAGCAATGTCCAGGGTGTCCCCAAAGACTCTCAGCTATATGAGTGCAGGCTCCACATCCACCTTTGTTGGTGTTTGCTTAACTGGTGCTTAGTCTGCAGCCTGGCCCTTCGGAGGCATTCGACAAGCATTTGAACTGAGAAAGACTGAATGAAGGTGATAATGAGATGGGGCAGGTCATTAATCATCCGTGTGTGCATGATGGGTATACATATATGTGATTGTGGGCGTGTGCCACTGTGCAAGAGAACAACTTGGGCTGTCAGTCCCCTCCTATCTTATCTGACAAAGGGGGCTCTCTATTGTTTGTCACTGCACACTCCAGGATGGCTGACCTGTGAACTCCTGGGATTCTTCACTTTCCATCTCAACACAGCTACCCTGGCATTCCACGCATGCCCCCACACCCACCTGTCCCGGGATCCACACTCATGTCCTCACGCTTGCAGGAGCCATCTGCCTAGCCTAGCATTTGTCATGGCACTATGGATGTCAATGTAGCTATTGTCACGTCAATCTGGATGTGGAACCAGCAAGTCAGTGTCCATTGCATCCGTATGCCCGTGTTTAATCTGAAGTGGCAAAGAGGAGGGAAGTCGCTAATGGGCATGGGCTGTCCCCAAGAAAGGCTGCCCTCCACATTAAAGATTCCACTTACTTTCCATGCAAGAATTTATGACTCTAAGCCAGGACTTCTCCATCTTTGAACACAGTGGAATCAGAGCCTTGGGGGTGCAAGTTCTATTACTATCAACTGCCTACCCTTCCTAGATGAAAGATGGTTGTTGCTGTTTAAACACCTGGGTGGGTGGGCCGGGGATTTGCTGAAAACTTAGGTGTTCGGCAGTAACGTACAGGAAAGGGCAGGTGTCTTTAGCAGTCTGAGAGTGGCGTACCCCCCGCCCCAAAAGTATTTCTAAACTTGGAAGACATAATGTGCTAATCCAACTGAGCTGGCTTTAACACGTAGGTTCAAAGGGCCGTGTAAGAAACTCCAGTACAGAACAGTATTAGGGAACCAGCTGTTCTCTATGACTAGCAAATTTAGGTGAATTTGAACCCGGAGCTCTTTATTTCAAATGCAGTATATTCTCCGGTGTCATTGTGAACTCTGTGATTAGGAGCAGAACTCTGCATGAGGCTCAAGACACCTACATCCCAGGCTGGAGGTATGTGTTTCATATGTGGGCAAGCACATGGAAATTATACAAAAAAAAAAAATCTGTGCTTGTAACAAACCAATTCTGCATTGTACCAACACTGAGCAAAACCGTTGTCTCAATGTTTTTGAGAAAGGTTGTCTTGGAACATGCCCTTCTCTCTTGACCCAAACTCAGATGCGTGAAAATGACCCCCAAGAGTGGGCTGTTTTTGACTTGGGTCTTCTGAATATGAACACAAATCTGCCATTCCACCCATGCCCACAGGCTTAAACAAAAATATGCATTTAATGAGGTCACGGTATTAATACTGAAATGCCTAAAATACATGGTGTGAGCCTAGAAAAAAAAACTGTCAGCAAAGTCTCAAAATAGCTTTACTAAGGTCTGTCAAGTTTTGGGAAACAAGCCAAGAAAATGATACAAGAATGTACCCAGATGAGTCAGCTCGTTTTATCTACCAGCAGCCCAGTGAATGAGGTTTGGGGTGAAACAGTTCACATTTCGAAGGAGTCTATGTTCTATGTTGACATTGTTCTTGTTCATGGGGATGCCTCAGTTCTTGGTTGTCTTGGTTTGATGCTATGATGTGCTATGATGCTATGATGTGCTATGCATGAAACACTATGACCAAAAACAAGTTGGGGAGGAAAGGGTTCATTTGGCTTACACTTCAGTATCACTGTTCATCATCATAGGAAGGCAGGACAGGAACTCAAACAGGGAAGGAACCAGGAGGCAGGAACTGATGCAGAGGCCATGGAAGGGAGCTGCTTACTGGCTTGCTTCCCATGGCTTGCTCAGTCTGCTTTCTTATAGAACCCAAGACCACCAGCCCACAATTTCTCATTGGGAGTCAACCTACCTCAGGATCCAGCAATACCACTCTTGGGAATATACCCAAGAGATGCCCAATCATATTACAAAAGCATTTGTTCAACTATGTTCATAGCAGCATTATTTGTAATAGCCAGAACCTGGAAACAACCTAGATGTCCCTCAATGGAAGAATGGATAAAGAAAGTGTGGCACATTAGTACAGTAGAGTTCTACTCAGCGGTAAAAAACAATACATCTTGAATTTTGCATGCAAATGGATGGAAATAGAAAACACTATCCTGAGGGAGATAACCCAGACCCCAAAATACGAATATGGTATGTACTCACTCATACGTAGATTCTAGCCATAAACAAAGGACACTGAGCCTATAGTTCGCAATCCTAGAAAAGCTAAGTAATAAGAAAAACATATATAAATCCTCCCGGAAACTGGAAGCAGACAAGATCGCCAGGCAAAAGTTGGAAGCATGGGCATGCGAGTGGGGGTAGGGTGGGGGAAAGGGGAGAGGGGGAGAGAGAAGGAGAGAGTTGGCAAGAGCTTTGGGGAGTGGGAGGGTTGAGATGGAGGAAGGATGAACATGAGAGCAGGGAAGAAGATATCTTAATTAAGGGAGCCATTTTGGGGTTGGCAAGAGGCTTGGCTCTAGAGGGGTTCTCAGGTGTCCATGAGGATGTCCCCAGCTAGGACCCTGGGCAGTGGAAGATGGAGTATTTGAACTGGCCTTGTCCCATAGTCAGACTGATGGCTATCTTGAATATCACCATAGAACTTTGGTCCGGCGATGGATAGAGATAGAGACAGAGACCCACTTCGGAGCACTGGACTGAGCTCCCAAGGTCCAGTTGAAGAGCAGAAGAAGGAAGAATATGAGCAAGGAAGTCAGGACTGCAAGGGGTTGGTTCACCCACTGAGACAGTGTGCCTGATCTAATGGGAGCTCACCAAAGCCAGCTGGACTGGGACTGAATGAGCATGGGATCAAACTGGACCCTATGAACGTGGCTGACAATTGGGGCCAACTGAGAAGCCAATGATAAAGGCACTGGGATTTGTCCTCTACTGCATGTACTGGCTGTTTGGGATCCTAATCTATTTGGATGCATACCTTCCTAAGCCTGGATGGAGGGGGGAGGGCCTTGGACTTCCCACAGGGCAGGGTACCCTGCCCTCTCTTAGGACTGGAGGGGAAGGGGGGTGGGTGGGGGAGCAGGAGGGAAACAGGAGGAGGTGAGGAAGTGGAAATTTTAAATGGCATTATTTATAAAGCAATAATAAAAAAAATGCCTTACAGCTGGGTCTTATGTACACATTTTCTCAGTTAAGTTTCCCTCCTTTCAGATGCCCCTAGTTTGTGTGTCAAGTGGACATAGGACTAGCTGGCCCTTGGTGAAGGGCAATTATTCATTTCCAAGTCTTCCCATGTGTAGGATACAAGTATTCTGGGGCCCAGGTCCGTGGGGCCAAGGCGTAAGCTGTGAGAGGCCTGCTGATGCTCTCAGTCCCCTGTCTGTGAATGTCCCC